>NW_011888840.1:4150811-4156205 GCF_000151845.1 Pteropus vampyrus | reverse complement strand
ATCATGACTTTTAAATGTCTTGCTGATTGCAAAGTTTTCACACTCTCATTACTTATTTCAAGATACAATATTTACTCAAAGGGAAAGTAAGTCATCGTTAATGATAGTAGATGAAAGACTATATTTCCAATGGTCTTTTTAATAATTTGCGTAAGTCTTTTGACAAATTTTATGATTGATGTAATTAGACTGCCATTATTTTTATCCTATAATTAGCTGAAAAGTAGCAAGTACTAGGAGTTGCAGAAGTATCGTTAGCCAGTCACCCGCTGTTCCCTTGGGCTCAAGTCATTACTATGATCTTCAGTTTTCAGTTTCTTCGCAGGAATCATTTAAATCACTTGTCCGTTTTGTGGGGATTAGTTAAATTGCAGTGAGAATCATGAGCTATAAATCTACTTAACTGGGCATACTTACAAATAGGCTACACGGTTATGGGAGACATACAACCTTCCATTTGGGGAAGATGCTCCTGGCACGGAAGGATTCCTCTGAATAAGAAATGCTCTGCTGCACCTCATCGTAGGAGTCTCAAATGCCAGTGCTCTAAGAGCTTCCAAAAGCCATCTTGTCAGCCTCCTTGTTTGACAGACGAGGAGTTGAAGGTGCCCAGAGAAAGAGTAGAGACCATATAGTCTGATGGGTCAGTAAGCAGGCTCTGATGATAGCGAACACCAGAGTGGCCTCTGCCACTTCCCCTCTGTGTATTCTTGAGCAAGTTATTTTGCTTCTGTTTCCTCAAATGTATCCCTAAACAGGGTGAGTATTACTAAATGGAAATTATATCTCAATAAACCCATCTTTAGAAGGAAGGAAAGAAGGAAGGAAGGGACAGCCTCAGTGCTGACGTCTCTGTATCCATGGTATGCTTAACGCAGTGCCAGGCACATAGTAGATGCTTAAAAGTTATTGCTGGTTGTAGGGGGCTGAATGGTGGCCCCCAAAATATCTGTCCACATCCAACTCCCTGGAAACTGTGAATGTGACCTTATTTGGAAAAAAAAAAAAAAAGGGTTTTTGTAGATGTAAGTTAAGGATCTTAAGTTGAGAACATCCTGGATTATCCAAGTGGATCCTAAATCCAATGACAAGTGTCCTTGTGGGAGGTCAAAAAGAGGACACAGAAGAGAAGGCCATGTGAAGATGGAGACAAAGACAACCAAAGAATGCCAGACACTGCCAGAGCCACAAAGGTTTCGGAAGAGGCAAGAAAAGGTTCTCCCAAGAATCTTTGGAGCGAGCACGACCCTGCCAAAACTTTGATTTCAAACTTCTGGCCTCTAGGACTGTAAGAGAATACATTTCTGTTGTCTCAATCCACCGGACTTGTAGTGATTTGTTACTAGAGCCCTAGAAACTAACACACCGATGCTGTTGGCTTCACACAATCGTACAGAGTTTGTTATCTAATCCCATGACGCTTAAGCTCTACAGAGTGCTTCGTGACTCCTGCTACGCAATAAGTATAGCGCCTATATTTTGCATTTGGAGGAAGTTCTAAGATTTTGTGGTAATTAAAATATTCTACAGCTTCTAAGAAAATTAAATTTAAAAATCTAATCAACCGACCCTAAATCTTATTTACCCTTCAGTGTTAACACCGAAGTTATGTAACTTGTCCAAGTTCTCTTACAAGTGGGAGGCAAAGCCACAGTCAGCACCCTATTTTCTTCCTGCCTATGCAGGGCTCTGTCTAGACACCAAGGAGCTACCAGCAAACCAATGTCCTTGGAAGAGAAAGAGGAAAACATGAGCAGTAGCCTCATTACAATGAAAGACAAGACAAAGGTGCCTTGGTTATCAGCCCTGCCATTCAACCTTCAACTGGAGGTTTCAACACAATGATAAGTGAAGATAAGGAAAGAAAATGGAATAAGAGAAAGAAGGAGAATTCAAGTAGTGGGGTTCTCTTGATCATCTATGGGAGATTTGGGGAAAGCGCCCGTGATATCTACACCTGTAAAGGTAGAACATTCCTCCTCCATAGACTAAGAAGTTAGTGCAGCCTGCCGTCACTTTGGGGTCAGACAAAAGTGAGTTCCAGCTGTAGCCCTGTCACTTCCATCTGTGTGACTTGAAGCAAATGTCACTTCCCTGTGTCCTCGGAGTAAATGGGAACAATATTTACTTTGCAGGGTGATTGTGAGACTTAAATGAGATGGCCCGATTCTGACCCAGATTCTGGAGTGAAGCTAGGAGACTCTCTCCGTGGACTGTGGGCAATTTACTTCACCTCTGCGCCTCGGTTTCCTCATCTATAAAATGAGATAATGCTACCTGTCTCGAAAGGTCACTATAAAGGTTAGAATAAACTAATAGCTACAAAGGACTTAAGTAGCTATAAAGTGCCTGGCGGGATAGTGCTATATGAACATCTGTTAAATTTAAAAGTAATATAAAAATTTACCTAAGGGGAAGATTTTCCACACCTTTTCAAAGAAAGGACTCCCAAGTGATTTAGAATTTGGTAAAAAGATAGAATTTGATTCCATAAAATGCATCCAAGTCAGTTTTAGCAAGAGAAAGTTTTTGATTTTCTGACACATGCTCCACTCTGAAGATTTTGAAAGGCCAGAAGCCTCCTCCCTGACCGATTTGGTGTGGACGGAGAGAGAGTTGGACGAGAAAAGTAAAACCCTGAAGGTTCTATGATTGGCTGACGTCAGAGCCTCTTTCTGGTGATGAATTGTTACCTGCCCATCTTTGCAACATCATGGGCCTAATTGAGGGGTGTGCACATACCCATCCCCTGGGATGGAGCAGGTGTTGAGTGACTCTCTCCCTGTTTCCAAGTGCATCCCCCGCTGAAGCAATTAGCTTACTCCAGCTCTGGGACCAGGCATTCCTTAACTATGGCCAAAGGTCCCGCTGACTCGTAGCTAAGTCTAAGAACACTAGTCTGCAGGCTGATCACTCTCACCCCTTCTGAAAAAAAAAAATTAAATAAATAATAATAATAATAATAATTGTAAGCCCCATGTACATATCAGGTTCTCTGCTGCTAGGCACCAGGATCACAGGGATGAGATCATGGCGAAACGAGTGAGACTGACAAATAGAACATTACACGTCCTATTAGGTAGGAACACAAAGGAGACAATTCAGCTAACTGGGCAATATAAATATACAATTATGGAGTCTTTGCTATGGGCTGAGCCCAACTGCAAGCACTTCCATTTATTAACTCATTTAACCCTTTAATCCCCTTATGGGGTAGACAGTATGTCCTTAATTTACAATCAAGGAAAGTGAAGAACAGAGAGGTTAAACCACTTGCCTAAAGTTACATAGCTAGTAGGAATAGAATCTCTGTGCATCAAGACAATGGGACTCCAGAACCTGTGTTCTCTGCCTCTTAAAGACTGAGGTATCACTTGGTAGCCCACTGCATTTCATCTTTGGGTCCTAAATTCCCTCAACATTAGAAAAGAGCAAGATCTACCTAGAATGTAAACACTGTATTCAGGAGAGAGGAACTAATCTGACCTTCTGGGGGCCCTGTTTCTCAAGGTTGTTGCTATATGTACAGTGAAATTTCAAGAGACACACACGACTCACATTCAAACAGGATCAGCCCATTTCAACATGTCAAGGCCCAATATGATCAGGCCTTGTCCTTGACGTCGCATCCTATCTTCATCCCAACTCTAGAGATGGGTGTTCATGTCCCCATTTCACAGATAGGAACACAGAGGATTAGAGAAGCCTAGTCCCCTGCTTCAACTGTAGAACAAAACAAGCAAAAGAACTCTAAATCTCATGCCTTTTCACTGTGCCACGCTGGCAACGACACCACTAGCGAAACATCCTAGAGCCAGACAATTCAGAGCTTCTGTTGCATGAAGGACCAAAACCTGAGGGTGAGGAATAGTTAAGGACAATGATAATAGTAGCAGGTAATCTTACTAAGCTATGAACACATTGCAAACACCATGCTCACCGTATAATCTTGAATCTTCCTAAACATCACCGTGGCATAGGTTCTTTGTTATCTTTGTTTTACAAATAAGGAAGATGAAGTTCAGATGATAAATAATTTGCCGAATCTGTCCGTGGTGCAGCGGGAACCAAACCCAAGCCCATCTGAATCCAGAGCCCATACTCTCAACTTCTCTTGTCCTGGCAGCCGGAGATGAACCTACCGATAGTCTCAGCCTCTTCATGGAATACCCTCAGGCACCGCACTCAATCTCTCTGATACGTGACTTCCTCAATGACTAATGTGGGACCAATCATACCTGCCTTCTAGGCAGTAGGTAGTCAGGAGAAACTGAATCAGGATCCCTGGGCCTGGGGTTGGGCATCATCATTATATAAACTCTCTGAGCGATTCTAATGAGCAGTCAAGGTTGGTCTCCATCCATTGCGGTTTCTCACACCAGTAATGTGATATGGATCAGCTGAGATCTCACTAAACCACAGCTTCTGATTTAGCAAGTCTGGAGTGGGACCTCAGACTCTGCATTTTTAACAAGGCTTCCTCCCCAACCCGTCTACCTCAGGGCTGGGGAGCCACACTTTTGTGTATATATTTTTATATTAGTTTCAGGCATACAGTACAGTGGGGAGACATTTATACAGTTTATGAGGTGAGTCCCTCGATTACTGTAGCACCCATCCGCTCTACACACGGCCATTGCAATACTATTGACTGGTTTCCCGAGCTGTACTCTATGTCCCCGTGACGGTTTTGTAACTACTATTTTGTTCTTCCTCATCCCTTCTCTTTTCACCCAGCCCCCCAACCCCTCTCCCCTCTGGCCATCACCAGGTTGTCCTCTGCATCTCTGAGTCTGGTCCCCTTTAGTTTGTTCCTTTTGTGGGGGAGCCACACTTTGACTATCAAGGCTGTAGGTCATGGTGATGCGGATTTCAAGTGCCCCAGGAAGCACCTGGAGAGTTTTCAACAGGGGAGTGTTGTGGTCTGCTCTACCACGCAGACGCATCGCTCTAGCTGCTGGATGAAGAACAAAGCCTTGTTGACACGGAGGTGGTGGGCTACCTGGAGGTGGGAGGCCCAAAGCACAGGGCCCCCGCCCAACACAGAAGCAGGAGACAGCGCTCCAGCAGGCGGCCAGCAGTGTTAAGAGCCGTCATCGTCGAGCCTGGGCGTGGGCAAAGAGTGCGCATGCTCAAGGGGCCGAAGAACAAGTCCTCCTCCTGCTTCTCGCCCTGGCGGCCTCCAGAGGAGGGTGCTTCTTCGGGCGCTGAGTGGAGAGCCTCCTCTCCTCTGCTGTTGAAGGGCCTGGCCCAGCGAGGCGGAGAGACACCCCCTCTGGGAAGACCCAGAGCCACGCCAGAGAGCGGGAGCAGAGAGTTTCCAGAAATCCATCAGGCCGCCTAGACCCGGCCCAGAGCCTGGCACCATCTGACCGGTGGCGGTTCTGAAAGGCC
>NW_011888840.1:4145512-4150101 GCF_000151845.1 Pteropus vampyrus | reverse complement strand
TAACTACTATTTTGTTCTTCCTCATCCCTTCTCTTTTCACCCAGCCCCCCAACCCCTCTCCCCTCTGGCCATCACCAGGTTGTCCTCTGCATCTCTGAGTCTGGCCCCCTTTAGTTTGTTCCTTTTGTGGGGGAGCCACACTTTGACTATCAAGGCTGTAGGTCATGGTGATGTGGATTTCAGGTGCCCCAGGAAGCACCTGGAGAGTTTTCAACAGGGGAGTGTTGTGGTCTGCTCTACCACACAGAAGCATCGCTCTAGCTGCTGGACGAAGAACAAAGCCTTGTTGACAGGGAGATGGTGGGCTACCTGGAGGTGGGAGGCCCAAAGCACAGGGCCCCCGTCCAACACAGAAGCAGGAGTCAGCGCTCCAGCAGGCGGCCAGCAGTGTTAAGAGCCGTCATCGTCAAGCCTGGGCGTGGGCAAAGAGTGCGCATGCTCAAGGGGCCGAAGCACGCGTCCTCCTCCCGCTTCTCCCCCTGGCGGCCTCCAGAGGAGGGTGCTTCTTCGGGCGCTGAGTGGAGAGCCTCCTCTCCTCTGCTGTTGAACGGCCTGGCCCAGCGAGGCGGAGAGACACCCCCTCTGGGAAGACCCAGAGCCACGCCGGAGAGCGGGAGCAGAGAGTTTCCAGAAATCCATCAGGCCGCCTAGACCCGGCCCAGAGCCTGGCACCATCTGACCGGTGGCGGTTCTGAAAGGCCCAAACGCCCCCCAGCTTCCCACTCCCCTTCTTTGGGGCGCTCAGATGAGAGTTCAAAGGGATAGAATTTTGCTCCCAAAGGACTGGCTGTGAGGGTTTGATGGAAAATTCATCCTTCCGAGCTCTTCCTTTCCCTCTCGGCTGGGGGAATCACGCTGCCAGAAAACGACAGACGTGGAATAAGGTAATAGGAATGACACAGGTGACTCGGCTGACGTAGATCGACACCCATCCTGCTGGGCTGAGCGGCCCAGCTGAGGTCAGAAGGCTGCATTTTGGGAAAGGGGAGTGATTGTGAATAAGGGATTCACTCAAGATTTTTTTTTCTCGTCCTGGTTACGGACAGCATTTCACAGGGAGCATTTTCCCGCCAGGAGCTGCCTGAGTCCAGCATCCAGCAGGCCCAGCGTTACTCAAGGCGGGTAGGGGGTGCGGGGGGCCATGGCCCGGAATTGAGGCCCAAGGAAGGATGGACGTGTGCAAACCCGTCTTCGGCAGCTGCAGGAAACTAGCGCCCATGCCCAGTCACGGCTGCCAGTTCTGCCCCAGGGGACTGGTCTATGCCTCACTTTCTCTCCAAAATCCTCCACCAAAATGAATTCTGACTCTGGGGTATTTATGTGTAAAATATCAAGATGTCTGGGATTTATTTGTAAAATTCTACTCCCCGCCCTAAAGTTGTCGGGAGGTGATAGATGAAACGAGATTGGCAAACTGTTGAGGCTTGTTGGGGTGCGTGAAGGATACCTAGGTCCATTAACCTATTCTCTCTAATTTTATGCATGTCTTTAAATTTTCATAATAAAAAAGAAAAACTTTGGTTGGTGATGTCATTTTTAAGAGCCATGGTCCAGTCACCTCTCACCAACATTTGACCTCCTAGAGCACCCAGTCATGCTGGGAAAATCTGAACACCTCATTTCCCATCATGGACCGTGGTTCCCCAGAAGCCTTGGCATCTCCCGGTAAAGCAGGGCGTGGCCTCTCGGTGCTCTGTGTGCCTTCTCCAGCTCTGCTCTCCTGGTAGCTGATGCTCTCCGTGGATTCCGACCTCTCGCTGACCCCCAGCACCTGAACCTGTGCTTTGCAACAACAAGCTTGTGTGACATGCATGGTGTAGTGGTTACAACGAGGATTCTGGAACCCCAATGCCTGGCTTTGAATCCTGGGTCAGCCGCACACTAATTATGTGACAGATCAAACACTCATTTAACAGCTCTAGGTGTCAATTTCCTGATTTGAAAAATGAGAATAGTAATATCCACCTCGTGGGGGTTATTGTAAGGATTCAATCACTTTATACAGGTATTTGTTTAAAAAAAAAAAAAACCAATACTGTGTTTGGCATATGGTGTTACAGAAGTCATGTTAATTTTTTAAAAAGGGAGCAGGGGACTTGAGAAAGCAGCTGATGCTCTATGTCAGAGCAGGCAAATTTTTCTCCAAAGTGCCAGAGACAAATATTTTTGGCTTCACAAGTCATATGACTTTGTCACCTCCAGGCTGAGGCAACTTGAAACTAATATACCTCTTCCATTTCTCTCTTGCTCTGCTGCAGCTGCCCCCAACGGTTCCAGATGGAGTTGCTACAAAATTAAAGAGAACTCACGACCTCAGAGTGAGAGACAGACCGTGACCATATTATGCCACTGCGATCGCCGTGGCTTGTTTTGTTACTGCAGCACGTCCCGGCCTTGCAGTAAGCAGCCCTTAAGGACATAAAGAATACATCTAGAAACTTATATAATGTGATAAGCAAATGCAACTTCAATTAAAAAAAAAAAATTTATGCATCTATTTCTCTTGCCCAAATCCATTCCAAGTTATGCAAACTCTCTTAGTTTTCTTTGGTTTTCATACATCGTTTAAATCTGTCTACCATGGAGCTCTCATCTTCTAAACACTGTGCAACCTGTGCACGTTCTTCTCTGAGCCAAAGCCCACGATTGACCATGATCCCCAGATGGGCTCGATTTTCAACAGAATGGGACCATTTGCCCGGATACGCTGTACGGCCACACCAGGTGTGCATAGGGGAGGGACAGCAGATCACACTGTTGATGTGTAGGGAGTCAAAACCTTCAGTGAATATCACCATGCTCTGCGAAGCCCATTTTCTCCCACAGTTTTTGCATAATTGGCTCTTAATGGAGGCCGGGAGGCCCTGTTAGTATTCTTTCTAGGCTGCCTTGCCGGCCTCTCAACAGCTGTCACCCAGCTGAATAAAAACAGGACAAACTGAGAGGAACAGTCAGAAAGCATTGAAAAGCGTCTACAGTTCTGCGTCTCTTGCACTTGATAGTCCCAGGTGCTTGGAGGGATTCTGAGTAATGAGAGTTCGCTGGGAGCTGCAGTTATGGGGACTGCTTTCTCCAAGCCGAAAGTCAGGTGCAGAACAAAAACATGATGTTGCTTCTGCGAGGAGCAGTCTGGGGGATTAATTTGGATGCTGACATTGGGGAATTTGGGGAATATCAGATGGTCCTTTGGGTCAAGAAGAAACGACCCTTGTCCTCTAGGTTTCCCCAGGAAATCTAGAGGTACGATTATAACAGATCCTGTCATCTAAGGAGAAGGAGGGGCTCCAAACTGCCACCATGGAAGCTCTAAGAGGGATGAAGGATCCACTGGGTGCTATCCACAGGCAGAGGTCAAGGAAGTGGGCGGTGGGGCTCAGCATCCAAACTCTGGTTCTCCCTTTACCTCCCACACGAAACTCGGGCACATCTCCTGACTTCCCTGAACTGCGTTCCCTCCATTATCAGAATGGCAACACCTACCGTGAAGGCTTAGAGTGAGGATTAAATGAAGGCTTTTGGACTCCAGGCTTTTAAGAGGTGTCGGAGCTGGGAGTGTCATTTCTCAGCCCTTCTTCTCCCTCTAGATACTGGGTACTTCTCCTACTAGGTACTAGGTACTTCTCCCAGAAGGTACTTAGTACTTCTCTCACTATCTGTAAAGATAAAAATATTCATTTCATCTAAGTGTTTCATAATAAGCTTTAGAATCTCACAGACACCCAGACTTGGAAGTCCTAGCTTTGTAGGCTAAAAATCTTGGCTCCCTGCCATGTGACTTTTCATCCTTCCCTTGAAAAAAAAAATATGGATTTGACAAATTCTATCCAGGAGAACATGGTACCTCAAGCCCGGGGCCCCTCCTTTCCCAAGAGATAATTCGTGGATGTTACAACAAAGAGAAGGAAATGAAAGATGACGTGTACTTCAAAGTCTTTCTATCTTGCTGTACATCATGAGACTTTTTTCCATGCTTGCGTTTTGTAAAAAAAAAAAAAAAACTATTAGAGATTAGAGGAAACTTAGCTCCCAGAGCCCCAAATGAGAAAAAAAAAAGAAAGAAAGAAAGAAATAGCAATTGAATATCATTGTTCTCAATTATCTCAAGTATAAAAGAGGAAGGCAGGTCACCTTGCTGCCAGGCAAGCAAGAACCAGGTTATGTCCCAGGACCTTGACCATGAAAGGGCTTCTCTGTCTCCCACTCCTAAGATGGAGGTGGGTGAGAAAGGGTGGGGAGGGGATCTTCATGGTTCAGAATTGCCTAAACCAATTCCAGGAGAGAAAGCTCTCCAGCAGAGAGCTGAGCATGCAATGGAGGTGACACCTGATTTCATTTCTGTGTCGGCTTGAGTATAAATAGGAAAGGGTCTTATTGGGAAGTCCATTTGCTAATCTATATCTCAGAATTCTAAGCCTTTCACACCATTAAAATTTTGATTAAAGTTTTTTTGTTTTTTTGTTTTTGTTTGTTTGTTTAATTAATTAAGAGGCTGGCGGAAACAAAAAAAGAAACATCTCTGTTCTTTGGCCGAAAATTTTCCTAAAACACCTGCTAGGAGAGGGAGGGCGGTTTAAGTTATCAAAAGTAAA
>NW_011888840.1:4108651-4145462 GCF_000151845.1 Pteropus vampyrus | reverse complement strand
TGATGTTGCTTCTGCGAGGAGCAGTCTGGGGGATTAATTTGGATGCTGACATTGGGGAATTTGGGGAATATCAGATGGTCCTTTGGGTCAAGAAGAAATGACCCTTGTCCTCTAGGTTTCCCCAGGAAATCTAGAGGTACGATTATAACAGATCCTGTCATCTAAGGTCTCGGAGAAGGAGGAGCTCCAAACTGCCACCATGGAAGCTCTAAGAGGGCTGAAGGATCCACTGGGTGCTATCCACATGCAGAGGTCAGGGAAGTGGGTGGTGGGGCTCAGCATTCAAACTCTGGTTCTCCCTTTACCTCCCACACGAAACTCAGGCACATCTCCTCACTTCCCTGAACTGCGTTCCCTCCATTATCAGAATGGCAACACCTACCGTGAGGGCTTAGAGTGAGGATTAAATGAAGGCTTTTGGACTCCAGGCTTTTAAGAGGTGTCGGAGCTGGGAGTGTCATTTCTCAGCCCTTCTTCTCCCTCTAGATACTGGGTACTTCTACTAGGAACTAGGTACTTCTCCCAAGAGGTACTTAGTACTTCTCCCACTATCTGTAAAGATAAAAATATTCATTTCATCTAAGTGTTTCATAATAAGCTTTAGAATTGAAGACTACCTTGGAGCAGTGGTTTCAGATCCATATTCTGTATATGAGGAGCCTTTTTAAAAAATCCCAACGCCTGGGCCCACCTCTGGAGATTCTAATTCAAGTGGTCAGGGTGACTACAATGGGCAGCTGGGCTTGAGAACCACAGCCCCAGCGCCTCCTGCCTCCCACCCAACAGAACTCACCCACACAACACTCACAGGTCAAGGTGCTAGAGGCAGATCAGCCTCTTCATATCACAGACACCCAGACTTGGAAGTCCTAGCTTTGTAGGCTAAAAATCTTGGCTCCCTGCCATGTGACTTTTCATCCTTCCCTTGGAAAAAAAATATGGATTTGACAAATTCTATCCAGGAGAACATGGTACCTCAAGCCCGGGGCCCCTCCTTTCCCAAGAGATAATTTGTGGATGTTACAACAAAGAGAAGGAAATGAAAGATGACATGTACTTCAAAGTCTTTCTATCTTGCTGTACATCATGAGACTTTTTTCCATGCTTGCGTTTTGTAAAAAAAAAAAAAAAAAGAAAACTATTAGAGATTAGAGGAAACTTAGCTCCCAGAGCCCCAAATGAGAAAAAAAAAAAAAAGAAAGAAAGAAATAGCAATTGAATATCATTGTTCTCAATTATCTCAAGTATAAAAGAGGAAGGCAGGTCACCTTGTTGCCAGGCAAGCAGGAACCAGGTTATGTCCCAGGACCTTGACCATGAAAGGGCTTCTCTGTCTCCCACTCGTAAGACGGAGGTGGGTGAGAAAGGGTGGGGAGGGGATCTTCATGGTTCAGAATTGTCTAAACCAATTCCAGGAGAGAAAACTCTCCAGCAGAGAGCTGAGCATGCAATGGAGGTGACACCTGATTTCATTTCTGTGTCGGCTTGAGTATAAATAGGAAAGGGCCTTATTGGGAAGTCCATTTGCTGATCTATATCTCAGAATCCTAAGCCTTTCACACCATTAAAATTTTGATTAAAGTTTTTGTTTGTTTGTTTGTTTAATTAATTAAGAGGCTGGTGGAAACAAAAAAAGAAACATCTCTGTTCTTTGGCCGAAAATTTTCCTAAAACACCTGCTAGGAGAGGGAGGGCGGTTTAAGTTATCAAAAGTAAAAGTTCAAGGAACCATGTCAGACTCTAGGCAAGACCAGGAGGAAGAGACACACAGGCTTGGAATATGAATCCTGCTCAATAGGCACACGTGACCCAGTAAACATCAGTCTTTCCCGATATCCCCAATAGGGCAACAGCTCTGCTCTACCCATGAGGAAACAGGAGTTTTCCCTGGGGCAAATATGTTGATGCAATATCACACATGTGTGTGCCAAGGCAGGAAGGTGGGGAGCATTGTGGAATATTCTAGAATCACAGCAGCCCCATAAGCCCCAGGGCAAACCCTTATCTCCTTATGATTCTTCTTGGGCTTCTTCACTCTTTGTATGCCGCCAACATTCGTGTGTCCCAGACAAACAGTGGGACTCCAAGAACCAGAAGGAGATAAATAAAGAAACTGGCTTCCACCGGTGCTTAAAAAACTTCCTCAGACATCATGGTGACCCTTTCACCAACGGAACCAGATGGGAACCCAAGCCAGCTGCCGAGAAACAAGGCTGTTCTTTTCAAACAACTCTTTTTGGGCTCCAAACAAGCTCCGTCTCAGCCCCAGACGTGCCCTCACTCCATTGGTAGCTTGTGCTGTGACTTAAGCAAGTCGTCCAATTTCTCTGAGCCTCGATTTCTTGCCATTTAAGATGGTGGCAGTTGTTCTACCTGCCTCACGAGGTTGCCGTAAGAACCAAGTATTTGTAAAATCAGTACAGAGACCTATGAGGCTCCATGAGCAGATGGGGTCTGTACAGAACGGCTTGAGAGGTGAAGATCTGCCCTACGCCCCGCCCTAGTGGCAGTGATGATGATGAGGGGGAAGAGGAAGAGACTGCCTCTGCCAATGGCAGTGACAAAGACGACCACTGCATGACCATGACCCTTGTGATCTCATAGTACAGATTTTGTACACAAGCTGAGCAGGTAGAAATGGAAAAACATCTATGGGCAGATCAGCATGTCTCCTCTGCCTCAGGGCACAGCTCGCTTTAAGGCAGAGTCCCGGACAGGGAGCCTTGTATTATTTCATTTGTTTCTGCACATCGTTTTAAGCCTTTTCGTTTTGTTGACATTGAGGATGAGTGATCCATGTCGGGTGTCAAAGACACGATCAGATTAGAACAGGTGGGGCTGACTGCCACTGATAACCAAGGCTCCACGACATTCAGTAGCAGTATGGATAGCCTGCCCGTCTGCCCGTCTGCCCATGGGCTCAGCAAGCCAGCGCAGATGGGATCTCGTAGGTGCACCCAACACCTCCCCCGGACCCATGGGAAAAGTGAGCAGCTCCTCCCTCGGGGATGGCCTCCTGAGATGTTGCAACAGGCTTTCCAAGCCAGACAGCAGAGGACGGAGGAGGACACTGAATGTTTATTGAGTGCTAAGTACGTACTTTACCTAATCCTCATGATTATCCCATGCAATAAAGTTGATTATCCTTATTTTATAGATGGGACAACTCGAGGTCTCAGATATCAAGTGACTTGTCCAAGAGCACATTGCTAGCAAGCAGGAGCTTCAGGGAGGCCTGGCTCACGGTGCTGTATGCCGACTGCTCTAGGAAATGCAGAGGTAAATATTCCATGGTTAACGTGCCCTTTAAGGAGCTTTCGGTCCCATGAGGGAGTCGAACAAGGACAGCTAACATAACATACCAGGTGAGGTTCGATACATAGTAATATGTATCGAACAAGTAATGGACTCCAGACATCCGAAGGAAGAAACAATAAATTCTGACCTCGGGATCCAGGAAGGCTTCAAAGAACAGATGGCTTTGGACGCGGGCCATGAAGGATGGCTAGGACCATAACGAGAGGAGAATGGACGAGGACAAGGGAGAAGGGAAGGGCATTCAGGAGGAAGACTCGCCCCGTTGAGAGCACCTGACGGGGTGCCCGTCAGAAAAGGAACTAGACGTCCCTACTTCTAGTTCCTTTTCTTCCAGAATACAGTCCAGGCCTCTGAACAGGGCTCACCAGGACCTTCAGAAACCGGGCCAAACCATGAATTGCCATAGTCATGTCAGTCCCCCAAATTCCCCGTGCCCCTTCCACATCGAAGTCATTCTCGCTGGGACACATTTTCCATTCCACGGCCCTGATTCTTTAACAGGCTGTATCCTGCTCGTCCTTGAGCACTAGACATCATTCCCTCACCCCGGGCAGAGTTAGGCTCCAGTCGCCCCTCTGTTTCCCATATTATGGCACCTGTCAAACTGCATGGCACTCACCAGTGTATGTGTCTGTATCTCTCACGAGGCCGTGAGCTCCAGGAGAACAGGGACCTTATTTTGTTCCCCAAAGTGTAATGCAGCACCTGGCATATGGGAGGTCGTAAGCCAACAAAGTGGAATGGTTGAGCAAATAAAAGAATTAACCGTGGGAAAAGATGAGAAACTAGGAAAGAAAGACAATTTGGGGTCTGATTTTGAGTTAGGGGTATGGGCAGGGCTTTCAATGCCAGGTTAATTTGTTCCATTTTTATGGTGTGAACAATGGGACAGCACTGACGGGTTTCAAGGAGGAAAGCAATATGTCCCATGGATCAGGTGGCTGTGTGGCAGACAGAGAGAGAGAGAAAGGCTGGCGGCAGGGAGAATCCTTGAAAAGCTTTTATCGTGGCCCAGACAAGAAGTGAAAAGGTGGATATCCTCCTCACTTAGAGAAGACTTTTAAAAACCAGAGGGCAGAGAGCACATCCAAGCTACAGCTAAAGCAGGCAAGAGCTGTCCTTGAGGGTTAGCAGCGTTCCATGATGCCAGAAATGACTGCCGTGGACAAGTCTGGGGGAGGGGCGAGAAGCTGCCGTGTGTGCACAGGAACTCTTAAGAAATACTCCATAAATAAGTGGAAGCGTTGGCAGGAGCAGCCCTGGGAAACTGCCTATTACATGACTAAGGTGCTGAGAAATCTCTGCTGATGGCCTGGCAGAACGTTGGCCAGCCAAATCCATCACCGCAAACCTCAGAGTGCTTCTGGGAGCATGCACATCATGGGCTGTGGGAGTCTCGGGTCGTAAAACGCCCACCCAGTTGCTCAGAGTACCTGGCTGAGCAATTAAGGAGGATTCTTTCAAGCAGATCAAAAGGCCCTGGTGAGGTGATCTCGGGAAGCTTCCTGCCCTCCCTGGGAGGAAGACAGGAATCAGGTCTCATTATCCTCATTTTACAGATGAGAACTGTAAGTTCCCTGGTGACTAAGTCCCTTGCCTGAAGTCAAACAGCCAGCAAAGGGTGGAACCCAAAATAAGTGTCTCAGTCACCAGACTCCCAGGACACGATCCCTCCAGAGCCTCCCATTCCGTGAAAGATGAACTGTCCCTGGGAACTTCAGGGCGTGGGTGGGCCACGGGGGCCATTCCAATCACTTGGCACGCACAGAGGCTTGCAGGCACACACAGTGAGCTGGTATCTCCCTATGTGACATTGATGCTCTGCCAGTCTTCTCATGTTAGCATTGTATGAAACTCAGGACCCTAACCTAGCAATAATAACCCACTTACTCCTTGGCCAACCTACAGGCAAACCATTTCAGGGGGTGTGCACACTCTTGGAGGTCATCTTGTAGAACTTCTTCCCAAGTTCGTATCTAGCTTCGAATCCCAGTTCTGCCCTTGCTAGTCCCAGGATGTAGGCAAGTTACTTAACCTCTCTAAGTCTCAGTTTCTGCGTATATGAATTGGAGATATTCAGAATACCTATCTAATTGGGTTGTGGCAAGCAGTCAGCGAGGCCAGACGTATAAAGATCACAGAAGAGAGCCCAGCATATAGTAATCAATGTTATGCAATCGATGTTAGCAATTACTAACAGCATTGATCATAGGAGTGATTTGAGTTTGAAAAATCATTCTTCATTCTTTATCTTTTCATGGTCTGGCTATTAAGGAAGGAAGTCTAAATCTTAGTATTCGACCAACTCCCTCCCACCTGGGCCAAATAAGTTCATTTTTACTCTTAATCATCGCAACCACCTGCTATGTTTTAAACAAGAGCCAATTTATTCCTCTTAATGCAAAGAATCCTTGTCACCCAAGAATACTCCAAGACTCACAGAGATGTCAGGGCTTCAAAATTCTCTCTGGGGTCCTGCCTTGTACCTCCCTAGTCTTGTCATTGCTACCTCATCATCCATGGGCCCAATGTCCAACCTATTAAAGGCAGCCCACACACAGAGGCCAGAGGTCTCTTCTCACAGTTTCTGTGGGTCGGGAGTTCAGGCATGGCTTGACTGGGTTCTCTGCTTGGAGTCTCTTCAGGCTGCAACCTAAGTGTCAGTTGGGCTGCGATCTCATCTGAAAACTCAACTGGGAAAGAATTTACTTCCAAGCTCATTCGGGTTATTGGCTGGATGCATTTCTTTATGCCTCTCTCACTGAGAGTCCTGGCTTTTTGCTGGCTGTTAGCTAGAGAACGTCTCCAGATCCTAGAGGTCACCACAGTCCCTTAGATAAGCCATGTGGGCTTATCTAATGAAGTTGTCATTTCCTCAGGCCCACAAAAAAGGATCTCTGATATGACCGTCTTAGGTGGTATAAACTAATCACGAGAGTAACATCTCATCACTTTTGCCATATTCTATTGGTTAGGAACAAATCACAGTACCTGTTGGCAATCACATTTAAAAGCCACCCGTACTTCATATTTTTTCTTTTAATTGACTCCTTTTGTGTACTTAGACTTTTTTCAGCAATAACATCCAGTTACATTTTCCCTACTATCCCTTAAAATAGATGGCTAACTACTAAATGTTTTTAATCATAATTCTCTTATCATCAAAATTAATTTCACCACCCCCCCAACCCCGCCACCCATGGTAGGCAGTCTCGAAGATGGTCCACAGTGATGCTCATCTCCTGTGATTCAACCCTTATGTAATCCCTCCCTCAGTAGGGCCTCAACCCAGCTACTGATTCCTAATTAATAGAACTTGGCAAAAGTCATGTATGCCACTTCCAAGACAAAGGTACAAAGGACTGTGACTTCCGTCTTGTTCACCCTCTTGCCCTTTCACTTGCTCATGATGACGAAGCCAGTGCCATGCTGTAGCATGCTCTACAGAGGGGCCCACATGGCAAACAACCAAGGAGGGCCTCCAGCCAGCCGTTCCCGAGGCTTTGAGGCCCTCAGCACAACAGCCAGCAGGAAACTGAAACTTGCCAACAGCCACACGAGTAAGATAGAGAGCAGATCCTTCCTGGTCAAGCCTTGAGATGACTTCAGCCGTATGAGACCCAGAGCCAAAGAACCCAGTTAAGCCCCTCCCAGGGTGCTGATCCAGGAAAACTGTGAAATACTAAATGATGCTCTTTTAAGCTACTAAGTGTTGGGGTCATTTGTTCATGGCAGAAGATAACTAAGTCTCGGGTCGTAAAACGCCCACCCAGTTGCTCAGAGTACCTGGCTGAGCAATTAAGGAGGATTCTTTCAAGCAGATCAAAAGGCCCTGGTGAGGTGATCTCGGGAAGCTTCCTGCCCTCCCTGGGAGGAAGACAGGAATCAGGTCTCATTATCCTCATTTTACAGATGAGAACTGTAAGTTCCCTGGTGACTAAGTCCCTTGCCTGAAGTCAAACAGCCAGCAAAGGGTGGAACCCAAAATAAGTGTCTCAGTCACCAGACTCCCAGGACACGATCCCTCCAGAGCCTCCCATTCCGTGAAAGATGAACTGTCCCTGGGAACTTCAGGGCGTGGGTGGGCCACGGGGGCCATTCCAATCACTTGGCACGCACAGAGGCTTGCAGGCACACACAGTGAGCTGGTATCTCCCTATGTGACATTGATGCTCTGCCAGTCTTCTCATGTTAGCATTGTATGAAACTCAGGACCCTAACCTAGCAATAATAACCCACTTACTCCTTGGCCAACCTACAGGCAAACCATTTCAGGGGGTGTGCACACTCTTGGAGGTCATCTTGTAGAACTTCTTCCCAAGTTCGTATCTAGCTTCGAATCCCAGTTCTGCCCTTGCTAGTCCCAGGATGTAGGCAAGTTACTTAACCTCTCTAAGTCTCAGTTTCTGCGTATATGAATTGGAGATATTCAGAATACCTATCTAATTGGGTTGTGGCAAGCAGTCAGCGAGGCCAGACGTATAAAGATCACAGAAGAGAGCCCAGCATATAGTAATCAATGTTATGCAATCGATGTTAGCAATTACTAACAGCATTGATCATAGGAGTGATTTGAGTTTGAAAAATCATTCTTCATTCTTTATCTTTTCATGGTCTGGCTATTAAGGAAGGAAGTCTAAATCTTAGTATTCGACCAACTCCCTCCCACCTGGGCCAAATAAGTTCATTTTTACTCTTAATCATCGCAACCACCTGCTATGTTTTAAACAAGAGCCAATTTATTCCTCTTAATGCAAAGAATCCTTGTCACCCAAGAATACTCCAAGACTCACAGAGATGTCAGGGCTTCAAAATTCTCTCTGGGGTCCTGCCTTGTACCTCCCTAGTCTTGTCATTGCTACCTCATCATCCATGGGCCCAATGTCCAACCTATTAAAGGCAGCCCACACACAGAGGCCAGAGGTCTCTTCTCACAGTTTCTGTGGGTCGGGAGTTCAGGCATGGCTTGACTGGGTTCTCTGCTTGGAGTCTCTTCAGGCTGCAACCTAAGTGTCAGTTGGGCTGCGATCTCATCTGAAAACTCAACTGGGAAAGAATTTACTTCCAAGCTCATTCGGGTTATTGGCTGGATGCATTTCTTTGTGCCTCTCTCACTGAGAGTCCTGGCTTTTTGCTGGCTGTTAGCTAGAGAACGTCTCCAGATCCTAGAGGTCACCACAGTCCTTTAGGTAAGCCATGTGGGCTTATCTAATGAAGTTGTCATTTCCTCAGGCCCACAAAAAAGGATCTCTGATATGACCGTCTTAGGTGGTATAAACTAATCACGAGAGTAACATCTCATCACTTTTGCCATATTCTATTGGTTAGGAACAAATCACAGTACCTGTTGGCAATCACATTTAAAAGCCACCCGTACTTCATATTTTTTCTTTTAATTGACTCCTTTTGTGTACTTAGCCTTTTTTTCAGCAATAACATCCAGTTACATTTTCCCTACTATCCCTTAAAATAGATGGCTAACTACTAAATGTTTTTAATCATAATTCCCTTATCATCAAAATTAATTTCACCACCCCCCCAACCCCGCCACCCATGGTAGGCAGTCTCGAAGATGGTCCACAGTGATGCTCATCTCCTGTGATTCGACCCTTATGTAATCCCTCCCTCAGTAGGGCCTCAACCCAGCTACTGATTCCTAATTAATAGAACTTGGCAAAAGTCATGTATGCCACTTCCAAGACAAAGGTACAAAGGACTGTGACTTCCGTCTTGTTCACCCTCTTGCCCTTTCACTTGCTCATGATGACGAAGCCAGTGCCATGCTGTAGCATGCTCTACAGAGGGGCCCACATGGCAAACAACCAAGGAGGGCCTCCAGCCAGCCGTTCCCGAGGCTTTGAGGCCCTCAGCACAACAGCCAGCAGGAAACTGAAACTTGCCAACAGCCACACGAGTAAGATAGAGAGCAGATCCTTCCTGGTCAAGCCTTGAGATGACTTCAGCCGTATGAGACCCAGAGCCAAAGAACCCAGTTAAGCCCCTCCCAGGGTGCTGATCGAGGAAAACTGTGAAATACTAAATGATGCTCTTTTAAGCTACTAAGTGTTGGGGTCATTTGTTCATGGCAGAAGATAACTAATATACCTTATACTGCGTGTTATCTGTAATTGAAAAACATAAAATAAAAAATAACTAATATGCATTCAACCAGTGGTTTGTAAATCATCATAAAAAAAAAAAAAAAATGTTCCAACTAGGCAGCTGGGATCGTGGTGAAAAGTAGAGGGACAACTTGAGTACAATGGCTCAGGAGTTTCCTGATGTACTTCTTTACACCCGCCTCGGAGCTTGTACCACAACCTGTGAGGACAGAGCCTAAAACAGAAGAAAACAACAAAAACAAACAAACGAACAAGCAAAATAGAACTGTTTCACCGAAGCCATGAGCTACTGTGAAAGAAGCAAGGTAGCCCTGCTTGGGGCATATGTCAGTGGACAAGACACAAACAGAGACAGGCATTCTCCCTGGGTCAGCGTGGAACATAATGTGACACTAGATGGAGACAATAGCCCCAACACAGACACCGGCCACACCGGCCTTGGCAAGGGCCTCCGAACTTGGCGGTAGATATCACAGCAGAAAGCCGGAGCCGAGAATGAAAAGAGTAAACGGTACATGGAGCCAGAGGGTCAGAGCTGATATGCCCGTACGAGCCATCCCCTTAGACTTCCAGAAATCACCAAAGTGAGATCCTTGGCAGGCAACCCTAGACAGTAGGGTAAGAGACTGGCATAAGGTAAGCATAATGTAAATATAAGTATTTATTGACTACTGACAAAAGGGAGGGTGTGATGGATATGGTGACCTTGATCTTCCCCACAAAGGCTGGGGTCGCTGAGGACTTAGGAATATAAAATATTTTTCTTTCTAATGATGTGGTAAATCTCTACAGTACAGGGAACTACTTTGCCTTCTAATGTGATGTTATACGCTAGACACTCAGTGAAGAATGTAGATGGAGAGAAAGACAAGTGATCTTTCCTATTTAATGATATTTAATACAAATAAGTTTAGACTTCATCCTCTTGGCCCTGTCCCTTGGCTAGAGGCTGCTTTTTTGCAGAATCTTTTTAGGGCAAAAGCCTGTGCCTTCAGAGCTCCTCAGTGCAAAAGTTCAGCCAGTCTCCTTCCTCCTCATCACACCACAGTCAGACCCTATCTCACATTGTTGGAAATTGCCACCTCGAAGCCCTCCTAGGCTGAAACCACTCTTCAATTTCTGGGTGAAAAATCAGCCCAGAAAATGCGGAATAGGGGAAAGCATTCATGCATGCGTGGACCTTTTCCAAAATAATAAACAGTGCTCTTTTAAACCACTAAGTGTTGGGGTAATTTGTTACACAGCAAAAGATAACTGATACACCCTCTACTGATTCCCCACACTTCAGAAAACACCATTCTAAAGGAATAACATTACGGCACCATTCCGGCGGGGTAGGTGGGATAACGATGAATAGTAGAAGGACAACTTGGGATAGAAAACTAGAGGAGAAATCAAAAACCTTGGGTTCTGGTTCCAGCTCTATCAGGACGCACCAGCTGTGAGAGCTCGATGAGATCACATCCTCTTCTGTAAAGTGGCATTAATGCTAAATGCCTTTCTTATGTCATACTATGATTATGAGACTCAAATTATAGAACTCGAGTGAAAGCTTTGTAATATGTGAGGTTATAGACCAAGTAAGGGGCCGTAATCATCGACATTATCATCATTATCTTTATTGCTAGCTGTTACAAGGTAAAACCAACATGAGTTTGAATGTATCAAAGTCCAACCAGGTAAACAGAAACCACTCCAAGTATTTGAAATGGGGAAATTAATATGGGTAATGGGTTACACAGGTGATGGAACGGCTACAAAGTCAACCAAAAATAATAAGGCAACTCAGAGATTAATAATAGCTAGAAGCCACTGCCACCCCTTAGCTGGAGGAACAAAGGAAGGAGGCAGGATCACAGGAACCCTATAAGAAATAGGAACTGGGACCAAGGAATAAATGAATGAGACATCGGCAAGAGACACCTCCAAAGGCAGAAGGGAGGAGAAATACCCCAGTTTCTCCTTTCCTGACACCCTTCAATAGTGGTTCAGTGCCTCCTATTGGCTGCACCCAGCCATAAATTAGCTGACACAGGAGTGACGAACGGATCTGGAGCCAACAAGCCTTGGGCCAAAGAAGCACTCTATTTAGCAAGAAATGCAACGATATACTAGAAATGAAAGTAACATAACAAAGAGATCCAAAGACAGACTTCAACAGCGCATGGGAACTCATCCGGTCCCACGCCTCATTCTTCAAGTGAGGCCCCGAAGAGGAAAATGATGTGACTTGCCCAAGATCGTGATGCAGCTGGCTGAGGCAGCCTGGAACCTAGGCATTGCAGTTCCAGATTCATGGCCCTTTTCACAGAATTAACTCTACAGTGATGAACAGCGGAAGGGTTTCAACTCCACGAAGGAGTGTGCTTCAATAGTTGATTTCCAAGACAGTTGCTTGGACTTCGGAGCCCATTTTCCCATAGAATCAAGGCTGTCTTGGCTGACTGTGTTCCCAGAATGGCTATCGAATGCCTACTTAGCCCACAACTTGAGGAAGAAAGGAACCTTCATACTCCAAAGTAATGAGAAGTCGAGAGGCTGACAGGCATCTTTCTCCCAGGACAGATCAGAAGAGAACTCTCCCCTACGGCCTCCCTCTGCCATGCTGGCTGACGTTTCTCCTTGCTTGGCCCTGACCCCTGACGGGGGTGTGGTGGGGGGAGGTGCCTTCCACTTGCTAAGGTGGCCCTTCCTCACCTTGTCCGTTCCTGCGGTTGCAAGGCCAGCAACAAACGGACCAGGAGCTCCTGGAGCGCTGGAAGCGGGTCTTTTTTTCCCTTTTTTTTTGTCCTTTACATCTTTGCACCTTCTGCGCCCTTCTAGTAACTAACTGGCTTATCCCAATCACGTGATTGTCACCCAGGTGGGCAATGGGGAAAGTATAGTCATTATAGAATGATTTTATTGAGAAACTGGAAAAAATTCCTGTTGTTTTCATACTATAAGTTAAACACAAATCAAAATTTGCACACACACACACACACACACACACACACACACACACACACACACAAAGTGCTCTTAGAGGGTGAGGAGAGTTAGCGGTAAGCGGGGAGAGATGAGGACACTGACATCTGTGAAATGACTGCTCCTTTTGCGGGGAGGGGGCAGCACTGCCATGCATCCATTTCCCTCTGGTTTGGGCAGAGAATCCTTCCAAGGGCTGTAAGCTTGCCCACACTGCATGGGGTTTTAGACATGCCACCTGCAGTTGGTGAGTTCCAATTTCAGGAACCAGCCACCCCAAAAGAGAGAAACTACCCATCTGCCCCAAAATGAGAACCAGGGCAAAATTCCTGGGAACTCAAAATGCAGCCTGGTAGCTAATGCAGAAATGGAAACTGAAATAAAGTTTCTGCTGTACAGGTCGAAACACCGAGGCGTGTCTCCTCAAAGCTCACTCGGCCTTACCTCTCGATTAAAGAGAACAGGAAATCAAAGTCTGTACAGCTTTGGTGGCAGTCACACTCCAGTGCCCTTTGCTGTGACACTTCCCCATCCTACAGAGGCAGAAGTGACTGTTCCCCATCCCTCACCCCTTGCCCTGTGCCACTTTTCCACCCCAGTGGGTCAGGGCCGCCATATATGGCCATGCAGGCCATACACTGCCCAGCTCAGGAAGTGCCAGTCCCATCAGCTGCAGTTTCGGTGGCATCCTTGCACTGTGCAGTATTTCTATCGTGACAGGCCCTGCCGATCGCTTCATATTCAGGCTGACGCCTCCAAGGCCACGAGCTCCCAACTGAGTAACAATTACTTTTGTGTCCCTGGCACCTAGCACAGTGCCTGGTACATAGCAGAACCTCAATATAGACTAGGGATTTAAAAGCAGTGAATTTGGGAAGGAGTCAGCACCTATCTCAGACAGGAAATAAGTAAGTATTTGAAATAGGAGGGACATCCTAATTACAGGATGGATAGTTCTTGAACTAACTTTAGATACTTTACAAGGTAAATATGACATAGTGGTTAAGATCTCTGGCTCTGGGGTCAGAAGAATTTAGGTTTGAATCTCAGCTCCACAACTTATTGAACCAGGCTGGGCACCTCCCCAGACTTCTCAAACCTTAGTTTCCTCCTCTGTGAGGATCTGCTGAGATCTAATGCCTTTGCATAGAGCCTGAGGCGTAGGGATGGTCAATACATTCTTATAATTAAGTCGTAATTATGATGTACATCGTTAATGGCAGTTAAGCAATAGCCCTGAAAGGCACATGGTAGCCATCAGTATTTTTATCCCGTGAGAAGGACTATGCCCAAGACATAGTAAGTGCTCAATCAATGTTTATCGACTCAGAGAAGGGGGCGGAGAGGGAAGGAGTGAGGGAAAGGGAGAGTCAGAAGAGACACAGCTTCAAATCTGCCATCGCTAACATTGTGACTTTGATTAAGTTCCTTTCTTGGTCTCAGTTTGCTCCTTTGTAAGATGAAAGCTCGTTAGCTGATGTCTCAAGTCCCTTCTTCAGGATCCCCTCCAGCAGACGCAAGAGAACCCGCTCCTGATCATTTGTGCAATGTTCCCTTAGATCCTGCAGGTGGTGCTGCTGAGTTAAGGGAAAAAAAAAACAAAACTTTTTTGTTGTTGTTGTTTTTTTCTGCAACCTGGTTCCCAGCTGCCAAGTCTCTATATTAACAGCAGACAGGAATTAGGGAAATCGCTTACTTGTTGCTGAAAGTGCCTGGGGCAGTAAACAACTCATTCCGCTTCCTTTCTTGCCTACTTGGCCTCTCCCCGCGCCATGAAAGCTCCATGGGTGTGGGGAGGTAGCTGGCCCCACGTTCCAAGTCCACTTCTACCACTTCCAGCGGGCGACCTTGGGCAAAGGCATTTGCCTGCTTGAGGGTCTCTTTTGTAGTGTGCAAAATGGGGATAAGAATACCGGCATATCAGCATGTGAACTAATATGGAGTGTCGAGACAATAATTAAATAACATTTGTTATTGACGAGTACAGTGCTGAATTCCTGTATTCAAGAAATACAGGCATTCAAGAAATATTAGTTCCCTTCCCCTCCTCTCCTTTCATTCACTACAGATCGTGGTTAGTGTTTGAGAAGAAATGAACAGAGCAGGTGATAGAGTGATGAGGAGGAAGCTTTCTGAGGGGGGACTCATGGAAGAAAGGACACATCATCTGAGACAGGAAGGATGAGGAGAGGAGTCCCAGGCGAAAGGGCCAGCAGGTGCAAAGACACAGCCTTTCTCATCCGTTTCCCTTCCCCCATCCCTTAAAAGGGGTTCATAATCCAGCGGCCCTGTCCCGAGCCCCAGAGTCCACCTTGATCACACTTTATGTACCCAGTCATGTCTCTCTGAGGACCAGGAGTACACTTTATTCATCTCTATCTCCCCAGAGCCTGGGGGATAAATGCCTTAGGGAATAAATAGGACAATGCAAGTGCCACGTTGGCGTTCATTCTGTCTCTTATTGGCCACCTTTACGTGTAGGCATCCCGATCTTTAGCTGTACCCCTCTTTGCATATCTAGCACTTGGCACATGGTGGATGCTCAATAAATACTCACTTTGATGAAAATGAATTGTATTTTTATTTATTGAGCACCTGCTGCGTGTCAGGCATTGAAGATATAAAGACTCACAGGGAGCAAGCGATCCAGGGTCTGGAGGGCTCATTCTAGAAGAATAAAAGTACAAGAAGGAGCCCTGATGCAGCACTTGCTACGTTCCTGTCTCATGGCCAAGTGCTCTTAATCCTCACAAAACCCGGCGAGGCAGGTACTATGATTAGCACTACTTCACAGATGGGGAAACTGAGGCTCAGGTGTGGGGAAACTGAGACTTGCATGAGGAGGCAGAGCCAGACCAAAACCCAGGCGTCAGGCACGAAAGCCTCTACTGTTCACCATTTTGTCACAAACACACACATGTGCGTGTATATAAATGATTCAGACGTGTGTTCAGGTGAGAGAGCTAAGGAATGGGGACAGCAGTGTGACAAGTATGGTGCGAATCGGCCCTTGAAGGACGGGAGGGGTTTTCCAGATAGGATCACGGTGGCAGTGGGGAAGGTGCAGGGGAGAGGGGGAAAGGGACGTTCTAGGCAGAGGGAAGAGGTCTAGCAGCCTACAGGGAAGATGGCAATAAGGATACGACACAGAGCCTGGGCTGGAGCCTGTTTGGGCGACACAGGCCGTTCCTCGCCGCTGGAAGGTCAAGTGCGAGCTCTAGAGAAGGTCAGCTCAGGAAAAGATACACAGGATGTGAGGCTTTAGAAAACGTTTTTTAAGAGATAAGTTTAACACATAGAAACTTTTAACCTTTTCGGTAGCTGATCTGTGTGAGTGCCTGCCTTTAGTCTGGGCAATCGAAACGTACAGAAGCCCCAAACTCTTATCCAGCATTCACTGAGCACCTACTAGGAGCCAGGCACTTGGCATTGAATATCCTATCTTGTCCGGCCATGAGAAGCAGTGGAACGATTGAGGTCTGAACTTTTCCGAGTTTAAATCTCAGCTCTGATACTCACCAGATAGGTAACCTAGCACAAGTGACTTCTCCCCTGTGTGCCTCAGTTTCCTCATCTGTTAAATGAGAATACTGGTCATAGCTATCATGTCGGACCTTTGTGTTAAACGAGTTAATTTACTGAAAGGGCCTGGCAGACAGTTAGCACCCAGTAAATGCTGGAGGCTGCATCCGGGTGCTACTATCAAGTATACATATATTCACTCTTTATTGGACGCCGACAGCGCCAGGCACTGGGCTGGAAGCAGAAGGTTTGAGATGAGCAGGACAGTGGCCCCTGCACTGCACTAGGTCAGAGTCTGGTAAGAATGAAGCTTACCTAAGAAGTGGTTACAACAGAAAGAAATAAGTGCTATATTTCATAATAATAATGAATAGTAATAATAAGTAGCATCTGTGGGGTGACTCGTGGATGCCAGGCGCTGTGCATATTCTACCCTGTCCACAGAACTTCAGGGGCACACCACCATGGTCTCTAGTTCTCCTTGTGGGAACACAAGGTCCCAGCAAGGGGCGGAGCTGGTATCTGAATTCGACCCAGAGGCCGGGCTGCAAGGCAGGGTGTGCAGAGCCATGGGGGTGCGAGGGGAGGCCACGCAGAGGAGGGGACATCTGAGCTGTGCTTTAAAGGATGCTGAGAAAGAAAAGAGATCTCAGGGAGGGCAGCGAGCACACGACGCAGAGGTCTGGGGGTGGGAACGGGGCAGAGACGGAGAAGAGTCATTGAGCCTGAAGCCAAGGGCCAGGGTGACAGAGTGAGAGCCCTGGGTGGGGGTGGCCTCGAGGGCCCAGCTGTGGACTTTGGGCTCTCGCTGCAGCCTTCTAAGCAGGGGGATGCTGAGTGAAAGGAAAAAGCCCCCCTCCGCTCCTCTGCACACACCCCTCCCGGCCCCCAGGAAACTGGGCCACGGCGGGATCATCATGCTTCTAATTAATGCACCTCATCAGGGAGCCTGTCCAGCTTCCATATGGCGCGTAAATAATTTACAGTGACAGAGCGTGTTTATGTGGGATGGCAGCCAGCCGCCTGGCTTCTTCAGCCTCACTGCTTCCTCTCGCTCGGCTGGCCAACGAGGTCCCCGAGGACCCACAGGAAAGAGTCAGAGGCCCAGGAGCACCCAGACGCCCTCCAGCACAGCTATCCCACGGGAGGCAGGGACTTCAAAGTCCGGAAGGCCACAGGGCCCCTCGGCCCTGGTTCCCAGGGAAGTCACGTCCACTTCCAACCCCAGGAAGGCCTGAGGGGCCTTTCTTGTTCTCAATGCATTTCTCAGAAACAAGCCAGAAAGGTTTCGCATGGCCTAGGGGACAGGGTCAAGGGCTAGGCCCAGACGTAAGGAGCAGGGTGGTGAGTGGGGCCTCCTGCCTTAGCCTGCAGGGGCTCAAGGCCTAGCTTGGCTAGGACTTGTCTGCCTCAGTTTCCCTGCCCACAAAGGAAATCTCCTCAAGTCTATATACCATCTCTCCCTCTAAGGCAAAAATTAAATCAGTCTACCAAATGCAGGAATTAATTAGTACAATGTGGTTGTGATGTTGTGATGTATAATAAATATATATTTGGTCTTTACCGCCATTCCTTCAACAGAACTCCTAAAACCCTTGGAATTTCCTAAGTGATGAGAGCGAGTAAATTGTCTTTTGTTATGTTAATGAGATACTTTAGGAAAATCCCCAAGTCACCTGAAGAAGGGGGCTGGTTGCCAGGGGAACCAAGGGTGTGGAGAGAGAATGGGAACTTTCAGCATCACCTTCAGAGCTCAGAGAGGGAAATGGAGCTAGAGGTTGAATCAATCACCAACGGCCAACGAATTCATCAATCATGCCTATGTAATGAAGCTTCCATAAACCAAACCTTTGTCCCCTAAAAATGGGCTTTCAACAGCTACTGAGGTGGTGAACCAGGCCCCAAACTCTATGGGGTCAGAAGCTCCTGCACTGAGGACCTCATCCTATGACTCTCTTCAGCTGGCTGTTGATTTGCATCCTTTAATATCGTTCGTAATAAATCGATAATCTAGTGAGTAAACTGGTTTCCTGAGTTCTGTGAGCCTCTCCAGCAAATCAGTGAAACAGAAGGAGGTGCTCATGGGAACCTCTGATTTGCAGGCGGATTGTCAGAAGTACAGATGACAAGCTGGACTTGTGATTGGCATCTGAAGTGCGGGCAGTGCTGTGGGACCGAGCCCTTAGCCTGTGGGATCTGATGCTATCTCCGGGTACATAATGTCAGAGATTAGTTAAATTGTGGGATACCCAGCTGGTGTCTGAAAAATTGCTTCATGGTGCTGGGAGGGAAAAAAAAAAACATATATCGAAATTGGAGTTTGACTCCTAATGGTAAAGTCAAAATAATCTCCAACTTAAAATCATCCTTTGATCCATTTTGAAGCCACATTCAGCTATGTTCTAATACCAGGTCTGTTACGTGTAAATTTGTATCTAAACCAAGTTGGTGAGCTATTGTGAATTCAAGTGGGTGCAGATGACAAGGAAAAGTCCGGGATGAGTGGTAAGAAGAGTTTTGCTGAAATCGGGGCGGAAAACGAGGCAGCAAAATTGCTGCCAGTTAGGATTCGTACAAAAGCCTCCAAAGTTTACCTAGACATTTGGATTTTGTTAAACTCTTGCTGCAACTATGAATTATCTGTTTAAATATACTAATGTATAACTGAGCAACAGATACACTTAGTGGCTTAATCACACACACACACACACACACACACACACACACACACACATCAATTACTCGCGGTAGCTGTTTCTAAAGTTGCCATGAACACTGGATTAGCGAACGCTGCACCATTTCTCCTAGGGGAAGTAGAAGGCGAGGGTCCCATGAGCCTCCGGTGGCTAAGCTAAAAAGTTCTTTCAAAATGAGAGACGACAGCGTTTATTTGAGATCAATAAGAATAGCCGTTCAGGAATCATTCATTCAGGCGGGAGCCCAATAGTGTTCTGATTAGGAGACAAAGGCAAAGGATGTTTATGAGAAGGGGAAAGGGCACAATTACATCAATAGCAGGAAGGCATTTCTGTTGGTGCGGATAACGTGCCGTCGTGATGCTGATTCTAAACAATGCCTTTAATTTTCAGGTCAGTGGTCTTCAGTCCAGTAATCATAACATCTGCTTTCTCGTGATCTTTGCAAACAGTTATTTGGGACACGGTGTTGCCTTGGGTCCAGTTCAAAGATTACTTTGCCCTGTTCTAACGTTCCAAGGTTTGAGGTACAAGACGGGCCAGGCAGTCCCTCTGGCTTGGCAGCTCCAGCTCCGTTTTGAAGTGGCTTCATTTACATCATCTCTTTTTTTTTTGACATGATCAAAACGTTTCCATCAACCAGTCAATACATAACCTTGTTTTAATACACATCGTCAACTGATTGCCCTTGAACACACCGCTAACAGCGCCATAACTCATGCTTGTACAAAGCTGAGCCGATACATCTGCTTCCTCCAGGAGGCACCTGCCGGCCTTCCTGTGCTTGGGAGGAGCCTCCAGACGGCTCAGAGGTGCTACGCTTGGAGGTGATTTTAAACAGCAAAATCATCTCCAAAGGACACAAAACATGGCACTCAGTAGACCACAAAAAGGATCCTGGTTCACAGTCCAAGAGCCGAACCAAGAAGGTGGAGCATTATTCCCCTGGGAACACGAGTGCTGCGTGAGTCGAAATTTTTCACTGCTCTGCTTATGTCCATCAAGGGCCACGAGTATTGCTTTGGGAGTTATAAGCAAATAGACACACTCACAATAACGAGAATCAGCTCCGTGTGTGTACATATGTGTACAATGAATGTCCATACAGTATAATATTTATGCGTACATATCTTATATTATATGTATAAACACTTGACCGTGGTCCCCGGGGATGCTGATTGATCAGGATCTCTCTCCCCGGGTGTCCCCCGGGCCCTCCAGGGGAGTGGGGTACAGCTGCTGTTGTGTTTGGCAGCTCCTGGAGGGCAGAGCTGGACTATAGCTCTGAGCAGCACGAATGCCACACCTCATGCAAGGAGCACTTAGCCAGAGCTTTCTCTGTGGACCGTTCGAAACAGCCTGCACCTCCCTCTGCACAGAAGCTGTCCTCTAGCATTTCCTTCTGGTTAATGACAAGTTAAGCCCTGGCGTCAGCACCCTCCTCCTTGAAGCCCTACCTGACTCCCACGCAGGCAGCTGGCGGCTCCCACCTCTGCATGTCCCTTTTGCGCCATGTGCAATGATGAGCAGCCTTATCTTGTCTGTTTCCCTACCTAGACCGCTAGACCCCAAAGGCAGAAACCACGTCTTGTTTTCACTTTCCCAGAACTTGGCACACCTCTCCATGACCCGATGACCGGGAGCTGATGAGTTTTTTGAATCATCGAACAGCAGAAATGGCAGGGACGTTCAAGATCATCCAGCCCCAGGATACTCAAAGTGGGGTCAGTGACCAATCGGCAGGAGCAGCCTCTTCGGGGAGCCTGTTACAAATGCAGATTCCCTGGCCCATCCCTAGACCTTCAGAAAAAGACTTTCTGGAGCGGGGCCCAGCAACCTGTATGCTAACGAGTTTTCCAGAATATTTGTACGCCTAATAAATTTCAGAAGCTCTGAGTCTATTCGACCCCTTTCACCTTGATGCTTTCACGGACGGGAGGTGGAGACATGGTGAAGAGAACTGTTTCCCAGAAGTCGCGCATCCGGCTAAGAACGGAGGCGGAGCAAGAGTCCATCTCTGAGCATCTGACAGTGAGGCGGCCAACAGGCACCCACGCTGACACCTGTCTGTCCACAGGACAAGCTTCCACGCAACGTGAGCGCGGTTTTCACCTTGGCTCTCATTCACGGGGCTTCTCCTCTCTTCTTTCTTCTCCCTTCTCCTCCTCTTTATTTCCTTCTCACTCTCTCCTTCCCTTCGTCCCTACCTGCCACACCCCGCCCCGCCCCCAATCTTGGAGAAATAGCTCAAGTGATTGGGACACCAATTCCTTTGCACATCAAGCGGGAATAACCTTACCACCCTGGTCATCTCAGGTCAAACCAAAGAACACGTTACCTCCAAGGGGATGTTTTTGTGATAGTTTGGTGGGACGATTTAGGGAAGAGGACTTGGAGATTTCAAACAAGTCCCCTTAGAGGGCAGGAGTTATCTTTAAACTCTTCCTTCATCAGACTGGCATCCGTATTCCCACTGCCAGCCCTCACTGCCCCGCCACCCCTCCGTCATCTGTGACAACAGGATTTGTTTTTCTCTGCAGTGAGCTTGGGGTTTATACATACAGGCAACTAGGTGAATGTTCTGTGAGGTCGTTAGGGTTTCTCAGAATGAGTCATTTTTTCAAAAATAACAAAACCTCTCGACATCGCTTGATTTCAGCATTCTCGCCAGGCTCTTGTAACTTCTTTTGCAACTGCATTCCAACCACGCCTGACTTCTTTCTCAGGCCTGACGGCAAGTGCCCCTCCTAGCAGGACTTTGCCGATAGACAAAGAAACCCAGCCCTGGATCTGCAGGCCATAGTCCAGAAGATACTTAGGTTTCAGATGATGAGAGAGGACCGTCTGGGGCTCTGCAGGGCCGTGGGCGGGAGGGGCACGAGATGTTTCCGGCCCACGGTTCCTCACTGGACTCTGGCAAAGCACCTTGCTGCACTTACCTTCTCTGTCCTCATTCGGTCTGGCTGAGAATCCTAAGAGCAATAACGTTTGCTTGTCACGGTTTTTCAAAGCCCATTTCACTTCCATTGCCTCGTGTACGGATGAGAACATTCAAAGCTCCTGGAGATTTAGAGAAGTTAAGTGTCTTGCCCAAGATGGTGGTGATAGTCACCGCTTACTGAGCCAGGTGCTTCCCCAGCGGCATCTCAGTGCTGTACTCTTCACTCACCTGTGCCGGCAGGTAAGTTGTTACTCCACCCCCATTTTCTAGATGGAGAAACAGAGGCTCAGAGAGGTTAAATAAGTTGCCCAAGATCACAGAGTGAGGGGCAGAGCTGGAATCGAAGCCCAGGTGTGTCTGTTTTCCATCTCTGTGTCTTTTCCAAAACATCACACGCAAAAACTGCTCTCAAAGCATCTTGCGCATGACACTTAGCATCGTGGATTTTAATTGGCGTTTTATGTATCTCTGTCCTATGCTGCCCTAAAGCAAGGAGAGGGGTTTATTCATCTCCATACCCTCAGCACACGGCTCACTAGTTGACATACACACACGCAACCATTGCTGCATGAGGTCAGTGATGGACTCCAACTCTGTCCCTCAGACTGCAGACCTGGAACGTGTCCCCTGCACACACAGCCACCCCCAGACCTAAACCTGACTCCTGTACTTCTTGGCCTCCGTGAAGACACCTTGCCTCCCTGAGGTCTATCTTAGACACCCAGAGGGCCCTCACGTATGATGGTTTGTAAGTGTATCGAGTTTTCTCAAGAGGACAGGGCCTAGCATATTTGTTGGTAGAATAATGTTTGTTTGCAAAAAGATGGAACAGAACTCCTTGACGGAGTTCGTACCGTTGGCCCAACAGTACGTTTTGCATTTGCTTTTGTCTCTATGAGATCCTTGCACAAAAGGGGAAATGGGATCTCAGAATTCTTAATTTTATGTGACTCAAATCCTATGTGAATGAAATATATGTACATGTGATAGGGGACATCGCTTGTAAAATTCTTAATCTTTTAGCAGGAAATGAAACGAGACATCTCTTGCAGAGTTCTTAATCTTTTTAGTAAACCTAGTTAAGTTTTCTTTTCTCCTCTCTTTGGGAAAAAGGCCCTCTCCCTCAAATCCCAATAATTGCCCTAAAACTGGTGACTCACATCCTCTGGCTATTGATAAGGGTCATCGGCCCAGTGTTATCAGACATGGCGTTAGGCCAGACAGGGCCCTTAGAGTCCAAGAGGGGAGGGGACTTTAGGCCAAAGGTCTTTTTACTCTTTAAGAAATATATTAACCAGGCTTGTTTTCCTTTACTTGCTTAATAGGCAAATCAATCATAGAAAATTAATAGATATATGATTTAAATAACAAGTACGTATCTTCTTTTTCTTGTCTAGGGACTGAGGCGGCACTTCAGCAGGAAACCCAAGACCCCGCCCTGACTAAGGCACAGAGGGAAAGGGCTCCATGAAACCCCAATAGGCAGGGACCACGGCCCTTTTCAGCAGGAAGCAGATACAGAAGAGATGCTCATCCCTCCACATCCATACCAATAATAAGGAGTTCATGGCTCTTAGAAAAGAGTTAGGCAGGAAAGTTAGTTAGGGGGTTTCGGGTCTGCCTGCAGAAACACTGAGGTCATCCTATCCTAGAAGGGGTCCGCCCTCGTTCACCCACATTGAAGCAAGCCAGAGGCATTTGGGAGCTAAAAGTAACTCATAGAAACAAGTGAGCAGAAAGTTGGGTACTAGTTTCAGCCAGTCACTCGCACCTGCACAGTAAAGATCCCAACAATCTTTAATTTACCTGAGCCTCATTATACCATCATTATAAGATGATGCATATGTCCAGAAGTCCATTAATATCATTATAACAGATCGAATTCTGTGCACGAACATGCGCGGAAAGCAAACGATGAATCACTGAGTCCTGTCAATGTGAGTTGTCAGTCAGGGAAGCCCGCTCGCTAAGAAAAGTCACCACCCACAGCAAATAGGGATAAAAGCCCCAAAGGCTTTGTTACCAGGCCTTTGAGCCACGCTTCTCTTGCTCAGGCCCGTTTCCACATCTGGAAGTGTTCTTTCCCTTCTAATAAAGCTTTTCTTTCCTGCTGTCTTTCAGTGTCTTGCTCGATTCTTTGTTGGAGACATCGAGAACCTGGACCACACACCGGGAGGGAATCCCACTCTCCGGTAACATATGTACCCAGTGTCACTACTGTTTTCTGCTTCCACTTTAAGACTCATGCTAGATGTCACTTTCTTACCACCGCCCTCCCCCCTTCCTGCTACCTCATCCCCAGGATGATACTACCCCAGGCTTAGCTCTGGGCACGTATGCTTCCATGGGGCGATTGCCTGCTTATTTATCTCACTCCCGTTGTTTATCTATTTCCTATGCGCCCAGTGGCTCTTTGTATCTCTAGCACTTAGCCGGAGTGCAGCCCAGAGCTACCACTCAAGAAATGTTTGATGATTGCACATCCAGCAATCCCTTACTTCTGCAGAGTCCTTCGCTCTTTCCAGGTCATGTCCGTGCATCCTCCACACAGGAACCCTGAGAACTAAGTAACGGTTCTCTCCTTGTGCCCATTTTGAAGACACTGAGACTCAGGATGCCGACTGACTCATCCAACATCACACAGCCAGGAAGGGCGAGTGCCCACATTTAAATTACAAAATCCCAGTCGACGGGATTTGGGGAAGCCTTGAAGGCCGCCTAAAAATGAGCTCTTCTTGTTTTTAGCAAAGGAATCTTTGTTTTTTATTCTTTCCCTAATGAAATCATACTCAAAATCATACTATAGAAAGGTCGGAGGAGGACCAAGGCAAAGTAGAAAAACTGGGTCCCCATTAGTTCGGCCTCCGCCTCCCCTCAGACAGGGAGAGAGGAAAACCGCGGATGCAAATAAATGTTCCAGAACTCCTACAACTACGTCCTTTTTATTTTTATTATTGTAGCTTTTTAAAATTTATTTTTACTTATAGTTGACATACCATACTATATGAGTGCAACGTATAAATCGTATGTCGTACATTTATATACCTGACAAAGCGATCACCACAGTGAGTCTGGTCCCCCTCGGTCACCGTCCATAGTTCCTGCAACATTGTTGACGCTGTTCCCTAGGCTGTACTTCACGTCCCTGTGATTTATCTCAGCCTCTGTGTTGTCATCTCATGCTTCTTCAGCTGTCACGCCCCGCTGCCCCGAGCTTGTCTTCCTCATTCGAAATCTCCCTCTCAGCCACCACCGTGTCAAGCACTGTGCTGAAAGCTTTGGAGGATGCCAAGTACGATGGGTCCAGGCTCCATGAATCCACTGTGGCCCCCGATCGATCCAGTGGCCCCGATCCCTGTCTCCTGTCTGGGAATGTTGGGAAAGTCACTTAATCTCTCCCCAAGCCTTGGCTGCTTCATCTGCAAAATGGCTCCAAGGTTTGGATCGAATCACAGTCAATTGCCTCACACAGGTAAACACGCCATGCAGGACTCGACAGAGCCTGATGGCATCTTCTACCTCGGGGCGCTCCGAAGGGCAGCACAGAAACCACGGAAAGGACCCGAAACCAATTCTGTGAGGAGGCATGCATTGTTTTTACTTCAATAATTATGTATTTATATCGATAGCCACTTGTCTCGTAAGCCAAGTTTACATTTCTGACAGCAATATTTCTTAAAGACATGGATTTAAAAATGAAATTATGGTGGGTGGACTACATCTCCAATATCAAGGAAGCGATGTTACAGGTGGGAAATGGATGCCACCTCCTGGCAGGAGGAGGAGCCCCTGAATGGCAGGGCTTCAGGAGACCCAGAACTGGAGGGTCCAGGAGAGGGAAGGAGGAGGAGGGACACAGGTGAAGGGGGGAGGAGCCAAGAGCATCCCTTTGAGTGAGGCTTCTGTTTCTTCACCTCCAGCCGGCTGACTCTCTGGGGCTGATGACAGGTGCCACCGAGGCCGTACAGATTCTGCTACCAGGTAGCACTGTGTAAGTTGGAAGCCTCCCATATTCCCTGCAGGCCTCGGAGGGAAGAAGGAAACAAAGAAGTCTCAGGAAGGAGCCTCCAGGATCAGCTTTTCCTCTCTGCCTCTTGTATCTGCGTCTCAATCTGAAAGGCGGCAGCTTGCTGGCAGTGGCTGGGCTCTGCCGGAGCCTCGGGGTACCAGCTTCAAAGCTGTCTATTATTTTTAACAATAATAATAATCCTCTGACATGTGCCTTGTGGACCCAGTCTTTTCACGACATGGTTTCACTGCCTTTTCAATCCTGTGATGCGGTAAAGGAGATCAAATATATTGTAGCTGAAGGAAACTGGACTTTGGATGGTAAACGTACGACAGAATATACAGATGTCAAATTATAATGTACACCTGAAAACTGCATAATTGTATTAGCCAATGTTACCCCAATAAACTTAATTTTTAAAAAATTTTGAAAAACATCCTTGTGTCTTGGGGAAGAAGAGGCCTGGGTGGGGGTCATTTACCCCCCTTTACCGATGAGGAACCTGAGGCTCGCAGTAGCTGGGGTCACAGAGCACCGAGGAAGCAGCTCCTGGACTGCAACCGGGATGTGTTCACCCTGACTTCAGTCCCCTCGCACCCCTTTCCTTCCAGAAACATCCAGTACTCTGAGCCCTGGAAAGGAGGGATAGAGGACCGAGATGCAATGCCCCTTGCCTCAAAGACATCCCCGGTCAGCTAAAGGGCTCTGGCAGGCGTGCGGCCTCATCACATGACGACATTACCCAGGCCATCAGAGCAGCAAGGCCTGGCGGTGACACCCTTGCAAATTCTTGGCCTGACACTCTGGGCTCCCGCCAGCACACCCAGGCCTTCCTTCTGCGAGTTGGGTCATGGAAGGCAGGTCCCCCTGAGACATCCGTGGCCTTTCCCTCTCTCTCAGTCCTAGGGCCTGCAGACTGAGGTGAAGCTCAACGGTGCTGGGGTCAGAGAAGAAGACACCAGACACAACGATTTCACAGTGGCAGGAGGTCAGTGTCCCCGCCTGGACACAAACAGAAAATCACGTAACCGGGGAAGTGCTAGAAGTCATCTTGCGATCAAAAAAGAGAGCCAGCAGTAAATAAAAGTGACTTCACAGAAGGCAAAGTGAAGAAATAGAGAAAAACCTGGTCTTCCGGGGCACCTTGGAGCTACTGGATCGAACATTGCCTGAAGTACACACTCTAGACTTTTTATTTACATTAGCCAGTAAATTCTCTTCATTACATAGGTCAACTTGAACTAGGTTTTGCAACTTTCAGCCAAAAGATTCCTGATACTGCCCCTCTAGCTCTGAAACATGATGTAAGAGCTCAGTTGTTTATATAATAAACGTGATAGAGTAGTTTAGTGCTGTCACAGGCAGCATCTCAACTGTGTTGTCAGCCACGTAAGTGCTGTTTCCCTCCTTAAAGTCAAAACAAAATAGGAATGAGACTTGACATCACCTCCCTTCTGCTCAGATCCACCTTCACCTGGCCTATTGCTATGCGGTAATAATTTGCTGCAAGAATGTGTTGGTTTTAAACCATGTCCACAAATTCTTTGACCTCTCATCAAGAGATGGAGACTAATTTCCCTCTTGAATGTGGTCCAGCCTTAGTGACTCATTTCTAATTAATAAAATCAAGTAGAAGTAACGCTGTGATTCCTGAGGCCGCATCATAAAAAGCAGTACTGCTTCCATTTATGCTCTCTCTCAAGCTGCTCCTCCTGGGCGCCCAGCCGCCATGTTATAAGGAAGCCCAAGCCACATGAAGAGGCCAGGTGAGCTGTTCTGCTGACATTCCCGGCTACGGTCCCAGCCAGCAGCCAGCAGCAACTCTGGACCTATGGGCAAAGCCCTCTGAGACTGCATGGAACAGAGATGTGTGGTCTCCTGCCAAATCTGCCTAAACGGCAGACTCAGAAGCAAAATAGATGTTGCTTACAGCACTAAATTTTAAGGGTCTTTTTTTCATGCAGCAATAGATAACTGAATCCAAAGATTAGGTATAAAACAGTTATAACGTGTGTGTGTATGCTTTTCATCTCTTCTGTTTACTTCCTGTTACACTTGGTGATGTAGTCATGTCAATGCCCCATTTTATAGATGAAAGAACGGAGATTTAGAGAATTAAAGAGACTAGCCCAAGGTCCCCTCTGATAGTATGTTACAAAGCTAGGAGTTGAATTCATTCTTCGAAGTCCTCCATCCTTTTGAAAAATAAGAACTTCGGCAAGCATTTCCTTACTTCTAGGACTCAGGGAGAAATGGCCCAAAGTCCAGTTTGCTTTATAGAGAATGAACATTTGTCAGGTCACCTCCTCCAGCCATCACAATGGTCACAGTGATTGTGCCCTTCTGAGCCCCTCGAGCCAACTTGCATTCAAGACAGCAGAGTGACCTTTCTGAAATTCAAATCTGTCCTCCTGAAGAGCCTCAGTGGCCCCTCCGCCCCAGATATGGTGGGACCTCCTTCGCGCGGCACGCCTCTCCATCACCATCCCTCCCCCACCCCCCACCCTCCAAGTAAGGCCACATGGCAGTCATGCTGAACAATCGACAGATTCCTCAGACCCGCCCCACACTCCCCTGCTCCAGAGTTCACACCCTTCCTTCAGCCTGGGAGGTGCTTCCTACCCTTCTCTATCCGGCAAGCTTGCAGATTTTCTGGGGACCCAATTCTTTCTGTCACCTCTGCGGGAAGTGCTCCTTGCAATGCTAGGTTTGTGAGGTGCTCCTCCTCCTCCGATCTCCCAAGATGTGTGTGTGTGTGTGTGTGTGTAAGGGAGGAATAGTTTGCAGTGTCTACAAGTGAGGATGTATATTTCAGCTCTGCCACTTGCTAGCTACGTGACCTTGGGCATTTTACTTAACCTCGATTTCTCATCTGCAAAATGGAAGTATAAAAATTCCTCATAGGGTCATCAGACAGATTAAATGAGATAATCTGACAAAATGTTTGGCCCACATGCTTAGTGCTCATTAAATTGTCATCTTTATTGTTGTCACTTATGTGGTCTCCAACCTTTTCGGCACCAGGGGTCAGTGCTCCTATGAGAATCTAATGCTTGATGATCTGAACTGGAGCTGAGGCTGCGATGCTAGGGCTGGGGAGCGGCAGCAAATACAGATGAAGCTTCGCTCACTCTCCCGCAGCTCACCTCCTGCTGTGCAGCCCGGTTCCTAACAGGCCACAGACAAGTACAGGTCTGGCCTGGGGGTTGGGGACTCCTGCCTTATGGCAAGTAAGTGCCGCTTTCTCTTTCCAACTAGACCGTGAGCTCCATGAGGGCAGAGACTGTTGTCTTTTCACTCAGAGTTCTCGCTGCCTGGATCTTAGTAGGCACTCGACAAATAAGGAATAGAGAAAGAATAGGGTAAAATAAAACTTTATAGTTAGATCGAAACATGGACACTAAATGGAGATGCCCGATTTCACACTGTGGCCAGAAGGTTTTGGCTACTGACTTGAGAACAATAGCATGGGGTACATTTAGCTACCCATCATACCTGTCATCTTCCCGGACCCTCCTGCATCTCAGCCTAATGAATTTCCCATTATCCTACAGTGATTTTTTTTTTCCTATTATAAGACTATCCAGGTAAAATATTTTGATGTCTATAAGTTCTATTGATTCCATGGTCGGCACCCTCTCAGAGGTCCGGCCTCAGCTTGCTGGAAAGCCTGTGGGGTTCCCTGTCTCATGCCTCTAGGATTTGTGGTTCTAGCTTCAGCTAAGAATGTCCTTCCCTCTGCCTCCTGCATTTATTAAAAGTCTGTTCATCTTTCAAATTCCAGCACAAAGGCATCCCTTTCATGAAGCCGCCAGTTTCTCCAGCTAAAATTACTCACTTCCTTTTCTTCACCTCCACAGTGCTCAAACTCTGAGATCGTTTTTCATTTTTGAGATGAGTATAATAATAATTCTCATTTTATAGGGTGGCCGAGGGAGCCGGCGGAAACAATGTGTGAGAAAACACTTAGAAAAATGTACAGACTTGTCAGCACATGCTTGTATTATGGTAGCTCTTCCTTCTAGGAAAGCACATTTCATTCTGGCTGATGTTGTGGTTTGCCGTGAACGTTCCTCCTTCCCTCGTATCGATTAGGATTTTTTTTTTTTTTTTTTGCACAATGAAACTCTGCCTACCTCAAGCACCCTTCCTATTTAAAAAAAAAAGTGTAAAGGAAATATACAGATGGCATATCAGTTAAGAGGTGCACTGGGCTGCAAGTAACGGAACCCCCCACACAGTGGTTTTATAAGAACTCCAAAGGGAAGTTGTTGCTTGATGTCACCAAGCAGGGCTGAGGTCTATGCAGTTTTCTTAACCTTTTCCTCATGCTCATAAGGTTTCTGCCACAGCTCCAACCATCACGTTCACATCCCAGCGGAAGAAGGACAAACAGGAGAGGCATTGCTAGCAGACGTTCACTTGCATCTCACTGGCTAAGTCACATGGCCGCGCCTCATGGCAACGAAGTCTGGGAAAGTGAGCTTTCAGACTTCCGCTTTCTAGATTAGAGAAAACATAGCTTGAAGGGAGTTGGGATGTGTGCTGAGTGAATCAACCTATAGTATGCACCACAGGGAAGCTCTCAGAAAGAAGAAAAAGCTGAGTAGCCAGATGGCAGAAATGAATAGGCAGTTATTTTCCAAAGGCAGGTAAAAGGACCAATCAGCTCTAGCCATTTGCAGTTTGTGGTTCATAATTTACTTTCCAATAGCCTGATTTTCCAGTTTGGGACAAATGTCCACCCCTTAGCCAGAGGAGTGCAAGAACCTGAACTAGCGAGACCCCAGGGTGGCATGCCATGCATAGGGAAGGGGAGATCCCAAAAAGAAAAATAGAACTGGGCAGATGAAGAGCAAGAAAGTCCTTACATTTCCCTTATGAGGATGTGAGCTCCCCAGAGACACAACTCCTGACCTTGTCATCTGTGAATCTGCCACTCTACCCAGCAAAAGGATGCACTCAACAAATCCATCATAACGTGAATGATTTTATTCTTCAGCCAGTGCCCCTAGTTCCCCTTTGTTTGGGTTTATGTCCATCTTCATAGAAGAGCATGGGTCTTGAAGCCAGACAGACCAAAGATGGAATTTTAGCTTCACTAACCCTCTCCCCGTTGCTTTGGTCAAAATCTTTTACATCTCTATGCCTCAGTTTTCCAATCTGCAGAATAGGGAGAATCAAACCAATCTCGTGAGGTTGCTATAAGAGTTAAACAATATAGTGCATGTAAAGCATTTAGTACAGTGCCTGGCACATAGTAGGCCTTCCATCATCAGTGGTCTGTTAATATTTTATGTGGGAATTTTAAGCAATGAGAGTATAATGAATACCTCCCTATAGCCAATGGCCCGATAATTCCTATCTGAAATCCTATAGAGGGCGGGTTTGATATCCGAGGAGAGAGCAAAGTTTTAATCTTTCTAGTTCATCCTAAAAATAGTTAGCGCTTCTCTGTACATTCTGTCAGCTCAGCAAATCCCATCTAGGGAACTGGGAGATTGTGAAAGGCCATCTTTCTAAACAGGGGTCAAATGTTCTTCTTTACCCGAGAGTAACTCACAGAAGATGCACATGAAGATAGAAGATAGAGAGATGGCCCGATGGTGTGGGGCGTGGGGGAGGGGGAACAGGGAGCCTTCCCATGCCGGCCGGGGTCAGGTGTCTGGAGCCTCAAGGATAAGAGGCAGCTGGTACACTCTGCTTCCTAGGGAGAAGGGATATGTTTCTCATAATTATTCATTCTAGCATTCAAGTCATCTGAAAAACATTTACTGAGAGTTACCAGCTCAGAAACTGGTAAATACAAATGTGATTAAGTATGTTTGTCTTTAACGAAGTCAGGGTCAAGGTATTTCGGAAATCTTCAAGCATTCTGCCATCCTCCTCCTCATTATCATCTTCATCATCGTCATCCTCCTCTTTATCATCATCCTCTTCCTCATCCTCCTCAATGTCGCCATCCTCCTCCTCCTCCTCCTTCTCTTCCTCTTCTTTCTCCTCCTCCTCTTCACCATCATCACATTTATTGAGCCCTTACTGAGCGTCATCCACAGTTCCAAAGCATTCTTAATCTTTGCCTTAACTTCATAAGGTAAGTACTTTATACCTATTCTACTGACGGAAACACAGAGGTACCAAAAGGTGAAATAACTTATCTGAGCTCTTTAGAAACTTGCTACCTGGAAAGGTTTCCACCATGGCCTCAATGGTGGGGGCTTCTAATATATAAGGGTTTACCTGTTGTCATCAAAACATCAAAAGAACTTAAATCTAGCACCTCTTTGCCACTGGCAAGCTAATAACACCCTCTGGACTTTCTCAAGTATTCCTCCATGCTCAGGCTGCTCTCACCTCCAGAAAGTCTTTCCCTCCAACTTCCCTGAGAAGCCAGCTACACTCTACTCATTTTTCAAAGCCCGACTCCCCTGCCACCTTCATTAAGAAAACTTTTCAGAGCTTCACTACCACCACCACCATCTAGGTATGTTCTTTCAAATCTCTGTGTTTGTCTGTCTGTTGACCCTTACAGTCTGCCAAAAGTTATGATCAGCTCTGTATCGGACTTAGTTGTCTCTACCAAGCGAGTTCTCCTCCAAAGCAGAGACCTATGCGTTTAGTCAACTCTCTAGCTCCAGAGTCTGGCATGCACGTGTGGATTAAATGGGTACTAAATTCATAGTGCCTGGCTCATAGCTAACCCATGGCAGATGCTTAGTAACTATGAAAAGAATGGAGTTGGATGTGGACATCGACAAAATGAGACAAGGTAAGAAGAAATTCTCGCATCTCAGAGTTAAAGCATGCTGAGGAGATGTCAGCGGATGCGAGAAAAGCCAGCAGGTTAGACAACCAAGAATTTCTCCGATTTAACCAACTCTGTCCTCTCAGGCAAGCCACTGGGTTCCCCAGTTGCCACCCAGAGTAGATGAAAAGCAGAAGTCGTATCATTATTTTGTGCAACTTTTGGGGGGAAAAAAAGAAACACGGCATCTGCTCCTATGGCTTCCACACCCTGTGCTGCCATCCCTCCCCACCCAACTCTTCCCTCTCATCCACAAGAGAAAATCCAAATGTACTTCTCGTTAAAAGCTTGTTTCATGAACATTCAGATTTATGAAAAGTATACATCAGGTAGCAGTAATGATTTGCTTTACCAGAAATCATTTACTTAAAAAAAAATTTTTTTTAATGGCAAATTACCAACCTAGTGTGCTGAAAGCGCAATTTAATTTTCAGAGACGCATTACATAAGTTTCCCCCTAAACATATGGAAGGTTCACTGCGGGGTCAGAGGGGTCAGGGGTGGAGCGAAGGTGAAATATTTGAGGGAGAACTGGAATGCGGGAGGGCCAGTAAGAATCTGGAAGCTACCTCCACCCCCAAAAAACCTTCCCACCCTCCATGCCTCTAGAGTCAATTTTCACAAAATATATGCCTTGTGCTGACCCACCAGCAGTAAAGAGTTCCCCTGATCAAATGAGTTTAACAAGTATGCCTGCTCTGTTCCGCTCTTAAAGATCCTGGTCACCATCTGGTTCTTCAAAACTCTGAGGAATCCAAAAATAAATCCACTTGTTTTACTGTATTTGATGTTACTTTTATAAGCTTATTTAACCACAGAAGCCTTTCATTACCGAATTTCTAAAGCTATTCCGTAAAATGTCTTCCCAGAGGAGGCTAGCTTGAGAAAGACAGTAAAGTGAAGTGGGTAAGAGCCTGGCGTCTGCGGCCAGACGGCCTGGGTTTGAATTCCAGCAATGCCACTCACCCTCTGTGTGACACAGGCACACTACACAACCCTTGCTCTGTGCTTTCATTTCCTCATCTGCAAAGTGTGGATGATAAGGGGACCTACCTCATCAGACAGAATGGATATAATAATTAGAAGTATCAACGCATGGAACGTTCTTAGAATGGCTCCTGTATGTAGTTAAGTGCTCAAGTAGAATTAGCTGACACTTGGTTAGAATGTAGTGCTCACACATCATCCAACAACATGAAAACAGAGATATGAATCATCTCAGAACATGATTTCAGCTCAGCCCCCAAATTTCTGGGAAACAGTAAAGTGAAATGTGACAGTACCAGGAAAATAGATTAAAAGCGAAAAAAAAGATGGGTGTAAGAAAGATAGTACCAACTCTCAGTGGTGAGTCATGATAACATCCAAACAATGCAGGAGAAAATGGAAGTGGCCCGAGGCTCTTGGTTACTCGTGTGGGCTGCAGAGGACAACTGCTGTGGGTAAAGCCCAGGCCCCCCGTGTGCATGCTGTGTGACTCGAGACAAGAAAGCTAACCTCTCTGTGGCTGGGTATAAGAACTGCACTGACCTTTTGGTATTCTTGTGAGGATCAAAGGAGTAATTACATGGACAGTGCTTGGCTTCTCACAAGTAAAGGGAGCCCTGATTATTCGAGTGTTAAGTTGGCGATGTCAATGTTTTTGCTCTTAGTTTTTGTTTTTTCTTGGAAACACGTAGACTTAGAGACTTTCAGCGAAGGGGTCCCAGAGCGGTCGTCCAGTGCAACATCTTTATTTTGCTGCCAAGGAAACAAGGCCCTAAAAGAGAAAGCCCATTCCCCCAGGACACGTGGCAAAGGAGAAGTGAAGGGAAGGAATAACCTTCCTTCGGTGACACATAGAAAAATTAGGTGACCTTTCCTGGGAGGAAGTGGGTCTTTAAAGAGACATGAGAATGACAAGAAGTGCCTGTGCATTTCAGGAGAGCAGAGGACAGCTGTTTGGAAAAAGGGTCCCCAATCAAAGGGTGTTCCATGGGGCCATGTCATCACGGCAGTGCAAGAATGCCTGACCGTGGACAATGAAGAGGATAACTGTGATTCACTTGTGTACATCACTGTGCAGTCTTTGAAGAATGTTGATAAGCCACATCTCACTAGGTGTGTTATCCTTATTTTTTAAGATATTCAGTTAGTGACAAGCTGGTAAGCAGCCCAGGGGGACTCAAAGTCAGTGTTTCTTGACTCTGCTGTGAGCCACCCACCCCACATGTGTGGGATGGTAACCCTAATACTAGAATCTAACACAGACTTTAATTTCTTACAGACACAAAATAATTCCCCTGTGATGCTCCCTGCTTCTCATGTCTCCAGTTCCACCTTTGAGGAGAACTTCTCTGACCAGCCCAATCCACCAAGCCCTCCCCACTCTTCTGATCACCTCCAGGTCTTGCTGCCTACATTCTGATGGACACCTGTCAATCACATCCTGGTTTTAGAGGAGAAAGGCTCAACATCCTATCATTCAAATTCTGGTTTAGCTAACAGTCCCTATGCATCTCTGATGTGCCAGGCTCCAAGTCAGAGAACCCCTATTCCCATCCTCGTTTTACAGCCACCAAGAACGCAGGGTTTGTGGTCTCTGTTTTGCCAAGGAGAGACCAGAGGTCCCGTGTCCTGAAATAAGTTGCTGTATTAGTTTTCTACTGTGGCCATAAGACACTACCACAAACTTAGTAGCTTACACAATGCAAATCGATTCTATAGTTTCGTAGACCAGGAGTCTGAAACGAGTTTCATGGAGCTAAATTTAAGGTGTTGGCAGGGCTGTGTTCCCTGCTAGAGGCTCTAGGGGAGACATTTCCTTGCCTTTACCGGATTCTAGAGGTCATTATCCATCCCCCACTCCCATTCCTTGCTTCACGGCCTCCATTTTCAAAGCCAGAGGTGGCAGAGTGAGACCTTCTCACGTGCTTCCCTCTGACCCTTCCATCTTGGCATCTCTCCCTCCAAACACAGCCAGGAATCGTTCTTCACTTGTAAGGACTGGTATAATTAGTTTGGGCCCATCGGAATAATCCAGGATAATCTCCTCATCTCAAGGTCCATAACCTTAATCATTCTGCAAGTCCTTTTTACCACGGAAGGTAACGCATTCACAGGTCCCAGGGATTCAAGTGTGGGTGTCTAGGACGGCCTTCACCCTGCCAGCCACGTTGGCCTTGGACCCCACTGCTAACAAGTGCGAGAGGCCCGGGTTCCCCCCAGACCTACTCATCTCCAACGGTTGTTCGTTCTCTGCTCTATTCCACTCTCTCATTGGTACCAAGTCAGCAACATTTATCCATTCAACTAAGCAAATTAGTTGATTAGCTGATGAATTAATTAATCTATGTGTGACTATTCTGACCAAGCCAGGGACTCAGGAATATTACGCAGAGGAGATGACCGGAAAGATCAGAGATGTCGAAGTTATAAAATCTCAGATTCAAGGCTTGGTTCTGCCATGTGGACATGGTCCTGGGCACGTTACTTACCCTTTCTAAATCTCCATTTCTTCTTCTGTGACACACGGATATTAATCTCAAAGGTTTTTTTTTTATGTGGACTAAAGGAGACAGCACTTACGTTTTGCGTAGTGCCTGACACCCAGGAAATATGGGACAAATGGTAGCTAGGATGATAGAAGCTACTCACCCCATGAGGCCCCTTGTGAGGATGGAGCACATGGAAGGTGTGTTTGCCGTCCAGTGTGATGACCATTATTTCAGAGTCAGCGAGAAAGAATTATAAACTCGTGGTGGTCAAGGAGAGTATGACCATGGGCTTTCATTGGTCAAAGCAGGTCGGAGCCTGGAATCGCTCATTGGACTAGGAGCATAGAGTCATGGAGTCACCTCAGCCTCCAGGGATCATAAGGTACAGACCTGAGGCATCTCTGTATTAAGCTTCAGATTTGGGGCTGCTCCTTTCTGATAGGCCTGAACGTGTGGAATCAGGCAGACAAGTTATGGCCACCGTTAAGTAACTGAGCCTCAGTTTCCTCAACCCTACAATGGCAATGACAGTCATCTCATTCACTTTCTATGAGGATCATGGATGTGAGTGATTTACATCCTCACAGCAACCCTGAAAGGTAGGTATCATCATCCCCATTTTAGTGATGAGGAAACTGAGTCTTAGGCTGAAAAAAAAATAAGCTAACTTCTGTAAGTGTACACAGCCCATGGGGAGGCAGTGACTTTGCTGATTACGAGGACAGTAGCCGCCAACACGTCCTGGACCTTGGGCAGACTGCGTAACCCGTACTGTGTTTTGGACGCGGTGGCTGTGGCGGTGGGGTGGGTTTCGCTGTCATGCGATGGCTCCTTTCTGGCTTCTTGTGCCCACTCTGGCCGGCCATGTTCTCCACACGACAACCAGAGTTAAGTCTTTATCACGTCTCTGTCCCTCCAAAGGCTGCTCATTTCACTCAGAACCAAGTCCAAAGCC
>NW_011888840.1:4099006-4108601 GCF_000151845.1 Pteropus vampyrus | reverse complement strand
CAGGCAGACAAGTTATGGCCACCGTTAAGTAACTGAGCCTCAGTTTCCTCAACCCTACAATGGCAATGACAGTCATCTCATTCACTTTCTATGAGGATCATGGATGTGAGTGATTTACATCCTCACAGCAACCCTGAAAGGTAGGTATCATCATCCCCATTTTAGTGATGAGGAAACTGAGTCTTAGGCTGAAAAAAAAATAAGCTAACTTCTGTAAGTGTACACAGCCCGTGGGGAGGCAGTGACTTTGCTGATTACGAGGACAGTAGCCGCCAACACGTCCTGGACCTTGGGCAGACTGCGTAACCCGTACTGTGTTTTGGACGCGGTGGCTGTGGCGGTGGGGTGGGTTTCGCTGTCATGTGATGGCTCCTTTCTGGCTTCTTGTGCCCACTCTGGCCGGCCATGTTCTCCACACGACAACCAGAGTTAAGTCTTTATCACGTCTCTGTCCCTCCAAAGGCTGCTCATTTCACTCAGAACCAAGTCCAAAGCCCGTTCCCGGGCCTTGGAGGCCGTACCAGGTCTGTTTCGCCGCCTCCTTTACCCCGTCTTCTCCTCTCCCCTCTCGTTCACTCTGCTCCTCTCCAGACGCTCTTCCAGGAATACGCCCGACGCCTTCCCCCCTGCAGGCCTTGGCCACGGCCGTCCCCACTGCCCGCGCCCCCTCCCCACACATCTGCAAGACCCTCTCTCACCTCCTCCCAGCCTCTGCCGGACGATACCCTCCACGGCCACCCTTTATAAAATAGCTCCCATACCCCACCCTCCAAATATTATCTCTTTATCCCGTATCATGTTTTTAATCTAAATATGCACCACCACCTGACAAATTAGGATCGGACATCTCTGCTTATGGTCTATCTCTTGCCATTTGAATATGAGCTCCATGAGGACAGGGTGCTGCCTGTCTGTTCACTGCTCTATCCTTACTGCTCGGACCAGGCCCAGGCCCATGGTAGGTGCTCTGCGCCTGTCTTTTGCACAAGAAAATGAACTATTGGGCTCCTCTGGCATCCCGGGCAGAGAGAGGGAGGCTGCAGAAGGCAGAGGGCTGAGTAAAGTGGGGCGAGGAGCAGAGGGGAGGCAGGGCGCTTCCGGAGGAGGAACTGCAGGCTGCTGACAGCTGCCTGCCAGAGCCCCTGGCAGGGTACAGCTGGGTGCAGATGCTGACCTTCCTCCTTCTGCTCCCCAAAGTGGAGAGCACCCCGGAACCATCCAGGGCTGAGCCCTGTCCCAGAGCAGGCAGAGAACCGAAAACCAAAGTGAGACTCTTCAGAGGTGAGGGAAACCTCAGAGAGTGTCTAATCTGCTGATCCGCCTCTTCCTTTGCAACAGAGACAAAATAAAGGAGGGGCTGGGAGTTCACCCCGGTGGGAAAAGGAAACTCAAGCATAACGGTGCTGATAGTAACCAGGACAGCAGGTACATACGGAAGGAAGGGTCCCAGCAGAAAACAAAATATATCCCAGAGGGTGCAAATAAAGAGCGTTAACACATGGGGGCTGGAGCTGAGGCTCCCAGGGGGAGAGCGGGGGGAAGGTATCACACCCCTGAAGGAGCAGGGGGAGGAGATGGCGTCACCAGGTCTTGAAAGAAGGTGATGGAAACCTCGGTGGTGCAGGAGCAGGAGCGCAGCTGCTGGCAAGGTGCGAACGTCCCTTTCTGCCCTCCACTCTCCTGCCAGGACGTGCCATGTCCGAATCGGCCAGAAGACAGGCGACAAGGGAGCTGGGGGATGCAGTTGGCGGGGGCAGGTTACAGGACACAGAACGTGGCAGGAAGCAGGTTAGGACCATGGAGAAGAACTGGCAAAAGAGACCGATTAATAACCATTCGGAGCTTTTCCCACTGCTTGGTATAGAGCCGGGCACAGACTAGACCCTCAGCGCATATTTGTTGAATGACCGAATGAATAAAGCTTGCTAGGCATCCCTAAGCCCCAACTCCCAGTGTCCCCTACAAACTGTTTTGTCCTCAATACTCAGCACAAGCACCAAAGATGCTTAAAAGCTTACACACACACACACACACACACACACACACACACACACACACACACACACGTTCACACTTCCATGGAGCTCTAGCTATGTGCTGAGCATGTCTTAAACCCATGAGATTCATGGTATCTTTTACTCCCTCTGAGGTGACTTTTGGTGTCCCTATTTTCCATACATGGAAACCGAGGCTCGAAAAGATTATCAGCTTTCCCAAGATGACTCAGCCAGCGAGGAGGCTGAGCCAGGGCTGCAGCCAGGTGAGCCTAACTCAGCCACCATGTCCTCATCCCTGAGCTTGGCCAAGGGCCTGCCAGAGGATGGTGGGTTAATGAATAGAGGTCAACAAGAATGGTCCTTGCGGTCTCCATGGGAGTGGCAGGTGACTGGGGAAGCGTTTGTCTCCTCTCCCTCTACAGATCAATCGTTGAGGACCCATCAGTGCCAGCCTGGGGCCTGCACAAGCTCATCAGCTGGAAGTTCCAACTTCTGTGGATAGAGTTTGCGAGAGTTGCCAGTGGGGAAGGGGCAGAATGTTGGAAACCAACCTACTCAAAACTCAGAAAGTGAACCCAGAAAGAACACTGTGTTGATGGTGCAACTCTTGTTTGCCTACCATTTGACTTCTAGCAGGAAGTATTTTTAAAGGGTATTTTTCTCCCTTGTTAGCCAGTTCCTCATTGAGAAATTTTCTTTTGTGACACTTGGACATCTCAGCTCCCAAAGTGATGATGGGACTTTTTTTTTAAATTTGCACTTCCAGGTTTGGATTCACTTCTTCATTCATCTGGAAGAGCAGAAAGGATTTCCAAATGCTTACCAAACATCCCCTCTGAGCGCTGAAGATTGGCGTTGTCCCCAGACTCTGACTGTCACCTCTTGAAGCCACGTGGCGCAGGATGGGATGTCTCCATTCTCTCTTCCTCTCCCCATCCCCAACTCACACACTCAGCGACTTTATCAGCCCCCTCCATGTCCCACCAGACGTTATGAAGCAACGCGATAAAAATCTCCTGTTACGTTTGGTAAGAAATAGAATGTAACCTGATGGTGAAACCATAGTGGGCTTCAGAGCTAATTGGCCCATGATGATTCTGGAAACTTCTTTACTCCCTGCCCTTCCTGGTGGCTGAGAAAATAGAAACCATCACCCATTACGGTGGCCCATGGACATGGACCCTTAGATCGCTTACACCACAGATTTACCCTATCAATCTTCCAGGCCCTGCTGTGCACCAGTCCTATTGATGACTATGGGCTCTATCTCAGCTTCTGCCTACTCTGCTAGCCTCAGCTTATTTTCTCCTTACTCAAATTCCATGCCAGCAACACCAGACTCCCATCATGCCTTGCACAGGCCGCGCTGTTCCATCACTCTACCTTTCCTATGCCTGGAACGCCTTTCTCCCTTGGTCCTTCTCCAGCGAGCTCCTCCTTATGCTGAAGACTCAGTGTCATTTTCTGAGCCCTGAGCTACGCTGTGCCCCCTCGGAGCCCCGTGCTTCCCTCCGCCTCAATATCCATCGCCTTGTGTTGAAAACATCTGCTGTCTGGTCTGCCTCCCACGGTGGACTCTGAATTCTGGGAAAACCATGTCTGGCTTTTCTCTGGCTCCCAGAGCCCAGCGCAGGGCTTGATATACAAAGGGTGCTTAGAGGAGCACTTTCTGGGATTCAGTTCAATACCCTCTATCTGTTCTCATCCTCTAAATGGGCATGTGCATTGGCTCATCCGCTACCCAGAGAAACAGGAAGTTAGAGATAAGTACAAAGTGACCAAATCCCCGCAGCCCACAGGCTCACCCACCATTTGTGGCGGGTTGTGAAACTGAGAGTGGGCAGCCCAGAGTTTGGGCCCCAAGAAGCTGTTGGTGGTGGGGGTCCCCTGAGCGAGGTGGCTCCAGCAGAGAAGCAGGTGGCTCCGTGTGGTGTGGGGTCTCATGGGCTTAGAATCATCCATTCCACCAGAAATTCCGGCAGTAAAGCAAGTCTCCTTCAGCTGAAAACTCTCACCCAGGTTCAAACAAAAAGCCCCATGGCGAGGATTTCTAAGCTTTCCTTATCTCTACAGCTCTCTGTATAGTCGTCAAGTGATACGCCAGAAGCCATGCCCACCACCTCATTTAATTTCATAACAACTCTATGAGGTTAAAATTTTTTTCCCCATTTTATGGAAGAGGAAACTAAGGTTCAGAGAAATAAAGTTGCCCACGATCACACATCTCCGAAATGGTAGATCTAGAATCCAAACCCAGCTCTGTCTGGCCCTATGAGTCTCTTATCCAGAAGGTTAGATCGCCCACTTGAACAAGGGGAAAGTCTCTGAACAGGAACCAGGAGATGTACCATGTGACTTCGGCCTGGTCACCATCATTCTGACCCCTGATTTCCTCATCGTTTCCCTCTAAGCCTAAGACTACACTTGGCTCAAGACACATTTAGCATCGCTTCCTCTACCGTGCCTCTCCCAGCCACTCCGTGTCATAGTCAATGGAGAATTGATGAATCTTCCCTTTGTGCTCTCACCTGCCCCTTTGCTCCAACGCCTGCATATCAGTCAGTTATCACTGGGTAACGAACCGCTCCCAAACAGGCTTCAAACCGGTGGTCAGAAAACATTTTCTTAAAAGGCCAGACAGTAACTATTTTAAGCTTTGAAGATCGTACGGTCTCTGTTGCAACTAGGTACCGCTGCCTTTGTAACTCAAAAGAAAGTATAAACAATACATGAAGAAATGGCCATAACTGTGTTTTAATAAAACTTTACTTACAAAAATAGGCAGCTTACTGGCCCACAGGCCATAGTTTGCCAATCCCTGCTTTGAGCAATGAGCGTTTGTCATGGCTCATGAGCCTATGAGTTGGCTGAACCAATCTGCTCATCTGGCCCAGGCTCCTCTGATCTTGGCTGACTCGCTTGTGCATCTGTGGTCAGCTGGTCAGATGCCTGAGGGTTAGCCTGTCTAAGATGCTTATTTATGTACCTGGTAGTTGGCCGGCTATCAGAGAAGGTGACGGAGACGACTGGGCCATCGTCATCAAGGAGGCTAGCCTGGGTTTGTTCGACTAGAAGTTCTGCAAGATTCCTAGAAATGATGGTACCATGTAAGGCCAGTTGAGACACTGGCTCGAGACTGGAACGCCATCATTTTCAGCGTGTTTTATTGGCACAGCACATCACAAGACCAGCCCGAATCCAAAAGGTAGAAAAATAGCCTTGGTCTCTCGAGAGAGGAGCTCGGAAGTCACATCTGGCTATAGAACAGACCAAAGAACAGTGGCCATTTCCAGTCATTCCGCCGTGTGTGTACACATTTGTTGCACGTACGCCTCCCTCTTTTCAGACTGCAAGCCCCGTCTTTGTATCTCCAGTGCCTATCACAGTGCCTGGAACAGTCTATTTCACCTCCTAAAGGGCCCTCAAAACCATCCATCTGTATCTCCGCCACCTCCACCTTGGTCCAAGGTAGTGTCAGCTCTCACCTGGCTTACCGCCATAGCCTCCCGACTGCTGAGGGGATAGTTAATATTTACTAAGCCCTGGGAACACATTCACATCCGTGAGAGCAGGAGAACACGGACCACCTGGGAGGGGAGGTCGGAGGCTTCCACTAACGTAGGGCAGAAAGGGAAGTCAGGACGCTGCTGCTCTGGGCATCATTCTGCTCAGTGTCAATCCTGGTACAGCTCCTAACAAAATTCCTGGGGTCAGCGGTGACGGGAAAGTCAAAACTCTGGCACAGGGAAGCAACATGGCAAGCTAAGCGCAATGCAAGTTTAGCATTGAAAGCCCCAGACAACTCTCCAGCTCTGTTTCTTTACAAGTAACTTCACCTCTCCGTGCCTCATTTCATCAACTGTAAAATAGGAGTAAAAGCAAATAACTCCCTCTCATCATAAAACCCAAAACGAAAGAGTTTAAGTAAAAGATGTATCAGTAAGAGCTAAGGCTTACGGTGTCCTGGGAGCGGCAGCTCATTTAATCCCAGCCACAACCTATTATCCCCATTTTACAGATAAGGAAGCAGACTCTCAGAAATGGTTAGTGACTTGCCCAAGGTCACACTGCTAGCAGGATGTGGATCTGGGATTTGAGTTCACGCTCTTTCGTGGCAGAGCCGATGCTTGTTATCACTAGACACACTCAGTGAGCTTCAGGTGACATTATTGTCAAGGCTCTCTGTCCTCCCCAAGGTCAGGCATGTCCTCCTCTCTTCTTCCTATCTGCACTTTTTTGGTCAAATGGCAAAACGGAGGCCTGTGTCCTGCCCTTGCCTCTGCCAGTTCCTCATCCCCTGACCTTAAGGAGGCAAAGCCACCTTTCTAAATTCTAGTGTGACTCTTTCCATAAAATGAGCCTAATAATCCGTGCCACTCTGGCAGGGTCACCATGAGAAATAACTGAGGCCAGCATAACAGCACATTGTAAGTTACCCAGCAATGCTCAGATCGAAGGGGCTACAGGACAGGGCACTTCCAGGCTGGAAGAATATGGACACTAAAAGGCCCAAGTCTCAGTCGAGAGGGTAGCTCTCACGGAGCAGGCCGCCCCCGCCCAGAGGTCACCGTATTTATGCAGTCATCGACTGATGCTGAAACCCAAGAGGCTGCCATCTGCCCTCAGAGCAGGCCCAGACACTGCTTTCTTGTTTGCATCATTGGCTTCAGGTTGCATTTTTTCTTTAAAAAAAAAAAAAAAAAAAGTTTGGCAAGGAATATTGTCCAGAATTTTTTAAGTGGTTTGGTTTTCTTTCTTTTCCTGACTGCGTGTAACTTCAAACAATGGCATCATTTATGGACTCTAGGCGGCCTCCTGCCATGGGTCCCACACTGAGCTCTGCTTTTTAAATCCTTGGCTGCTGTGACTCTGACCTGAAACCACAGCTCTCCTCTGAGCTCGGATCACGTGGCATCTGAGGGCTCCATAACCTTGGAGTTGCAGCGTGAGCTAACTAGGATCCTGATTTTTTTATTTTAAACTCATCCATTGTTACTAAATGCCCAGTAGTATGTTTTCCTCTCTCCTCCCAGTGCAGCTCCAAGATTCTCAGTGCTAAGGTCCATGGGTCTAACCACTCTTAATTACTTATTCTGGAAGAAAGGACAAACAAGGCTATCCAAGGTCTGCTGCACTCAGACATGTATAATGTGGGCTTTCTGCCTTCCTGGATTCCTGGAATCAGGACCCTTCATGTTAAGACCGTGACGTTGAAGAGGAGTCACATTAAATCCCGGCAGTCATTTACACTAGAGTATGAATTGGCCTTTTAGAAGATTTGAAAGCAGTTGTTAGATGGAGAAGGTAGAGAATTTAAGACTTCTGGGAGTTACAAGAGGGACAAGATACTACTGAGGGCAAGAAAGAGATAGGAAGAGAGAAATGCCACAACCTGAAAACAAATCTTACCTCTTTCATGAATTTGCCTTATGCTGGGACCATGCCAAAGCTTTGCTCCAAAAGGAGGTTGTCATCTAAGAGGCCTCTGTATTGTTTACAAGGTTTATTCTTTTTTTACTTTAATAAATTTTGTATCTATGTATTAGATGTGAAGCACATCTATGTATTAGAGGCTGTTTTAAGCTCTTTATAAATATAAACTGATTTAAGCCCCACAACAACCTCAGTAGTTAAGTATTATTAGTATCCCTGCCTTACAGAGGAAACTGAGGCACAGAACAATTAAGTAATTTGCCGGCTATCACACAGCTTTTGAGTGGCTAAGCTGGAATCCAAATCCGGGCAGTCGGTTCTAAAGGCCATGTGAGTAACCTCTATGCTGTAAAAGCAAAGGAGCATAATGCCACTGATTTCATCCTTTTTGGAAAGTAACGAATAAACTCTTGCAATGAATAATTCATTTCAACATTCAACTTAAAGGGCATTATCAAGACTGTCAGAACCAGTAACCAGTAAACTGGCTTATGAACTTGATGATGATGTTTATTAATTCACCTTTTTGACTCATTCAACAAGTATCCCCAAGCACCTTCTATGCCTCAGGCTGGACACTGAGTAAATGATCATTAATAAGACAGTCGCGACCCTGCCTGCTCAGAGCGTACAACCAGCAGTCAGAGCCTCAGCTGGTAGTTGTAATATGGATGGCGGGTGGCAGGTGGCAGGTGGCAGGTGGCAGGTGAGGGCCAGCTCACTGTGGAAGTCCCGGGATGCGGATAGGGGCAGGTTTAGAGAAGTGACATCTAAACTGAGGCCTCACAAAGGAGTAGAAGTTGGCCGAACGACAAGGTCAGGGCAGAGTGAACCAGGAATTGGAAAGAACACATGCAGAGTCCCAGTGGTGCTGGAGAGCTGAACAGCTGGGAAAGTAGAGTGGAGTGAGGTCGGAGGGGCGCGTGAGAAGGCGAGGGTGAGCGCTGAAGGCGGACAGGCCGCAGGGCTGGACACCATGGGGCCATGGGGACCCTCATGCTAAGTGGGGGTTTACCCCGAGGTCAAAGGGGAGTGAACCAGGAGCGGCACTGAGGGCTTTTGAAGCCCAGGGGGGCCAGGTAGAGGTGTGAGCAGGACTGAAGTTGAGGCAGTGGTGGCTTCACTTCACTGTAGACAACAAAAGCAGTCTCCCTCTAAATGGCCTCTAGATCTGTGGATGACTAAAGGAGATCGGGCATGATGAGCTCAAGTTAAATATATCAGTTTACCTGAGATGTCTGGGCCCACTTCTCCTTGAAAATAAAAACAGACTTGGTAGAGAAAACACGCCCCTACAAAAAATAATCTCCAGCAATGAGAGAAGCCAAGCTAAGAGTCTTGAAGATTACAGACTAAAGATATTTGATTCTGGTTAACTTTCATTTCCTCAGGCCCCATCAGTACAGGACAAAAATGAAGACAAATGGAGACACCGTAACAGAAACCACATGATGACTGTGGCTTGTCCCACCCCCACCAGGGCTATGCTGGCACCTCAGTCCCTACAAGGCTTTGGGATGTCTCCATGCACAAGACTGTTCTCCCCTTGATCTGGTGACATCCATTCACCTTGTGCTTCCACTCACTTCCCTGGTGGCACTATCATTCGAGAAGCCCACTCATCCTGCCCACCAGTGTTTCCCATGTCCATGCCTCCTGGCCACCGACCCTGGCCTGTTTCAGAGCCATTGCCCCAGAGAGTCACACAATATGTCATTTGGTATTAGAAATCCTTTGGCGCGGCCACGAAGCTGAGCAAAAGTGCTGTCTTAGATCCTCGGACACCCTTAGGCACAGCCCCTTCGTTCCCCCAAACACTTGCTTGGAGTATTTGCCCAATGCCAGGCACTGGGGACACAAAGATGAATAAAACTCAGTCCCAGCCCTCGAAGAGAGCCGAGACTTGTGGAGGAGAAGAGGGCTCTACGGCAGGCTGGCCCATTTGGAAGCATCTTGAAGCCTGATGCCCAAGCCTGGACACCAGTGGAATGTCGCCAGGTGATGGTGGTGGGTGGAGGCATCCCAGGAAGGAGGCACACGCAGTGACTGGTCTCTGCCTCAGCTGCCATGAGGGCGGATCTCCCCCTCAGGTGCTGAAGAGAGCTTGGTATCTTCCTCCACCTTGAGCTGAGAGACGACAGCAATAACAATGAGAAGAGTAGTAA
>NW_011888840.1:4091188-4098956 GCF_000151845.1 Pteropus vampyrus | reverse complement strand
CAGTCCCAGCCCTCGAAGAGAGCCGAGACTTGTGGAGGAGAAGAGGGCTCTACGGCAGGCTGGCCCATTTGGAAGCATCTTGAAGCCTGATGCCCAAGCCTGGACACCAGTGGAATGTCGCCAGGTGATGGTGGTGGGTGGAGGCATCCCAGGAAGGAGGCACACGCAGTGACTGGTCTCTGCCTCAGCTGCCATGAGGGCGGATCTCCCCCTCAGGTGCTGAAGAGAGCTTGGTATCTTCCTCCACCTTGAGCTGAGAGACGACAGCAATAACAATGAGAAGAGTAGTAATTTACTATGTTCTAGACCAGCCCTGTCCAGTAAAACTTTCCGCGACGAGGGAAATACTCTGCATCTGTGCTGTCCAAGATAGCAGCCACGAGCCACATGTGACTACTGTGCACTTGAAATGTGGCCAGTGCAATTGATGAAGTAAATTTTTAATTTTAGTTTATTTAAATAGCCACATGTGACTAGTGGCTACCGTATTAGATGGCACAGTATGAGATATTGTGCTATGTACTTTATGAGTAATACATCGATGCTAACAACAAGCAATGAAATAAGCATGATTATCATTTTTACTTTACGAATGTAGAGCCTGAGGTCCAGAGAGAGTAAATACTTTGTCCAATCACTCAGTTTCTAAGTGTGGAGCCAAGATTCAAATTCCAGTAGACTAAGCCTGGAGAGAAGAAATGTTTCCATCATCGTACATTCATTTATTCCTTCCAGAGACATGTCGTCATTGTGTCCATTGCGAGTCAAGCCCTGTGCTAGAGGATGAGGATACAGGGCCCCTGGCCTCAGGGAGCAGAAAACCTAGAGAGGGAGATAGACAAACTAAAGGAAACCTCAATGCCAAGTGACAACTGCCATGTTTGAGGTCAGCTTATGGTGCTGGGGCGATTAACCCAGCGTGGGGACATTGCGGGTATCTTGAAAATGAGCGGGCCTATTTTACTCACAGTCCCTTCTGCCTTCCTGATCCCTGGCCAGTTCTCCAACTCTCCTATGGAGGTGACCTCGTCCTGTGATGAGGCATGTCTGAGAGAGAAGGGGTGGGCAGTACCAGGGAGGGAGATCAAGTGAGCCCTCTCTCATGCAGCCCGTGGGCCAGTCAACAACGCGAAACCTCTCCTAACATGCCCTCAATGGTCCAAATTGGCCATTGGTAAGTCACTCAGACTATGGCATCCAAACCTTTCTGAGATTTGCATCATCAGAGCCTAACCGAGCATTCATTCATAACAGGCCTTCAACAAAGCAGAGAGCTTTAGTGTCGCCTAGACCACAAGTTCGAGTCCCAACTCAGGGACCCAGTGAACTTAGACAAATTTTTGAACCTTTCTGAGTTTCAGTTTCCTCATTTGAAAAATTGGGATAATAATACTGACTTTCCAGGGTTGTTACGAAGATTAAATGAGTGTGAAGTCCCTGATACTATGTCGACTTTTAATAGATGCTCGCAACTATTATTAAAATTATGATCTATTAAAGCTGCACGTAGACCATGTCCCCTTTTTCCTCTGTCCTTCCCACAAGGGCACTGAGGCAAAGAAAGAAACCAGAGGTATGGAATGTGTATTGGGAGACCTAGGGTCCCATCTGAGCTTGATCACTCACTTGCTTAAAATTGGATGAGTCATGTCCCTACTCTGGGTTTCTATTTCCCCGTCGGCAAAAAGAGAATATTGGCCCAGACTTGGAAATTTACATGCAAATGCCTACTGGGATGAGGCAGGGAATGAAAATGAGCTAAGGGAGTATAACATGGGGCGTCTACTTTTCAATTCCCACTGACAGTTGCCACATGGGAATGCCAGCTACTATTTCCAGATATTCTGATTTTCATCAGAAGCTAGACGTGCCATTTGCCACAACATGGATGGACCTCGAGGGCATTATGCTAAGTGAAATAAGTCAGACAGAAAAGACAAATACCATATGACCTTACTTATTGTGAAATTTACATTCCCCCAAAACCTCATGGGTACAGAGAACAGATTGGTGGTTGTCAGAGGCTGGGGGTGAGGGCTGGGCAAAATGGGTAAAGGGAGTCAAAATGGATTTCTTGTAAAAGATTTTGAATTAAAAACAGATGGTAATAACAATATATGATGTCAGATGGTTACTAGACTTACGTGGCAATCACTTCCTAAGATGTATAAATGTCTAATCACTATGTTGTACACCTGAAACTAATATGTCAACTATAATCCAGTAATAAATTTTATAATTATTTTTTAAAAGATGGTAACTGCATCGCTTAATCTTATCAAACACCGTAAGGTTAAACAAATCAGGTCTTCAAGCCAAGGCTCGTCCAGTGGCTGCCATTTTGGCGTCTGCAGGCCAGATAACCTCTCAGGGCCTCTCAGCCCTGATTCCTGGTGATTCTGCTCCTGGCAACCTACAAAACACTGCCTCACCACCCCTGCTGCCCTCCTGGCCTGTTTCTGAGAAAACACATCTTTCAGGTCCCCTTTTCAGTTCCTCCCCCTATGTGCGTCACAAACCTATAAAGCTTTAGACGGTGCCCCATTAGGGACCAGGCCTCCTGGAACCCTACAGAAATTCATCCTGGCAAGTTCTCCTTGCATTCCCAGGAGGCTTTCTGTACCTCTCAGTTCCCAGTTCCAGTTTGTGACGATTGATTTTCTACACTGACTTCACGCTCCACCGTACCAAGCAGGAAGGGTTGGTGAAATAATCATTTCAGCCACGACAGGAGAGAGCGGGTGTGAAAGCCAAGGCTGTGTATGAAGCCAGTGTATGGAGAGCCCTCCGCTTGCCAGGCACCATTCAGATCATGTTGAAGATTAATCTACTTAATCTTCATGGCAACCTTATCAGATTGGTACTATTATCGTCATCATTTTGCCCAGGAGAACACGGAGGTTGCAAGAAGTTGAGTAACCTGCCCAGGGTCACCCAGCTAATAAGCAGAGTATGAGATACTGTGCTGAGATGCAGGGGGTCTGGCTCCTGGGCTCCAGGCTTATAAGTTGTATCCTCTCTGACACTGAAATGTATAATCAGCCTCCTCCTAACCTTCTACGGGCCCCCCAGCTCCGTCAGGATGAAGTCAGCCTCCATAAATGTCCTGTCTGATCCAGCCCGGCCCTTCTCTCCAGCGTATCTCACTCTCCATGGAATCACGTGTGTCTCTGTGCCTTTGCACATGCTGATCTCATTGCCTGAGACGCTCTTCCCTCCCTTCTCTGACTGGCGGGCACTATGGCCGACCCTTCAAAGCATCTTCTCCGTGAAGTCATCCTGGACTTCCTTTGTCTGCGTGGTATGTATTTTCATCATCGCAGTCACCCATTGGGTGAGCACTATCTCCTCATGAGATTAGAAGCTCCTTGAGGGCAGGGCTAGGACTTGCTCATCTAGCCTTGACCACACAGCAAGGTCAACATATATTGTCCAAGATGACCTACACTGACCCTGTCCTCCCTGCACTCCCTTCATGTTTGGTTTAGGCTGACCCCACAGGTAACAAGGTACCATGGCTTGGGGATATTGCCATTGGATCAGTCCATGGTGGCACCCTGTATTGGTTTGCTAGGGCTGCCACAACACAGGACTACAGACTGGGTGGCTTAAACAATAGAAATTTCTTTTCTCACAATTCTGAGGGCTGGAAGTCCAAGATCAAGGCGTCAGTAGGTAGATTTCTTCTGAGGCCTCTCTCCTTGGCTTGTGGCTGGTCGTCTTCTTCTGGTGTCTTCACATGGTCATCCCTTCACGTGTGTGTGTGTGTGTGTGTGTGTGTGTGTGTGTGTGCACGCGCGCGCGTGCGCGTGTGTATCCTAATCCTAATCTCTTCTTATGAGGACACAAGCAGATTGGATTAGGGCCCACCCCAAGGACCTCATTTAACCTTAATTACCTCTTTAAAGGCCTTATCTCCAGATATAGTCACATTCTGAGGTACTGGGGGGTTAAGACTTAGACATATAAATTTCGGGGAGACCCATCTCAGCTCACGACACAGACTAGTTTGCTTCACTTTTTTTGCTTCCCAAAGTAGCCCACATGTAGCCAGAATCATTAAAGATCAGGCTAGGCCAGCCCCGCATAGGCATCCGGCCCAGCCACTGCATTTCACAAAATGGGGAAACTGACTCCTGTGAGTGGGAAGTGGCTTGCCACCAAAATCACCTAGTATAGTAAGTCGAGGTTCCTGTCTGCTGGTCCAGGGGTCTTCCTGTAACCCCATAAACAAACACCGCTATTCTGAGTCCTCGCCGCATCCACTAAAGCACAGCAGAAGGGAGGCTCGTGGAAGCCAGAACAAATTTCCTTCCAGGAAGTCTCCTCCCTCACCCCCCTCGATGACAGCCAGGCTGATACCCATGCCTCAGCCAAAGCTCTGGCCTCTAAAGCTATTCCCAGCCACCCATGGGGCTCCTTAAAAGCTGCCCTAGTCACCCGGGCTAGGCCTCAGAGCTCCCAGGAGGGAAAGTTGATTGATATACCAAGCATTTGACTTTCTCCTTCTAGTTTAGGCTGTCAGTAAGAAAAGACCCTCTCACGCCTTATATACCTTATACGCTCTGCTTTGGTCAGTCAAAAGTTTCCCAGGAGCTAGGAGCAATCCCGCATCCCCTGCCCCATAAATCCTGTCCTCTCTAGAGCCACCCTCATTCCATCCACACAGTCAGAACTCAAAGCCCTGCCATAGCTCCCCATGCCTGCAAAAGAAAGTGTGTCCCTCTCAGAGTGACGGACAAAGCCCTCTGCCTATGTCCCAGTCTTGGCCCTCAGTTAGGAGCATGGATCTCGGGGCCGAATTGCTTGAGTTCAAATCCTTTCTCTAGCACTTTCTAGTTGTGTAACTTTAGAAAAGTTATTTAACCTCCCTGTGCTTCAGTTTCATAATCCGTAAAATGGGGACAACAGCAGAACCTTCCTTGTGGAATTGTTAGATATATTAAATTAGTCGATAAGTATATAGCATATATACAATAGTGCCTACAATATATTAAATGTTATGTAAATATTTATTACATACATACATACTGCCACCCACCCAACACACCCAACCCAATGACGACAAGCTTTACTAAGCTCCCACAATGTACAAGGGAAGGGTTTAGGGAGGCAGGCATCCTGGATATGAGCCATAAAGGGCAGGGAGAATTACCCTGGTGGGCAGGAAGTGGGGAGGGGTGGGAGGAGTGGAGCCATTTAGGTAAAGGAAGATCACGAGGAGCGTTGGGGCTACTTAAGAGAACAAGGGTATCAGGCAAACAGCTGGGAATGGCTAAAGCTCTGAGCAGGAAGACAGGTGGCGGGATCTGAGGCTAAAAGAACAGGAGACAAAACCGTGGAGAAATGGGATGCTACACGAGGGGCCTCTGGATGTGGACCACTTATCAGCCCAGGAATGCACCAGCTCTTGCCCCATCTGGGCCTTTTTACCAGTGTCCTGCCTTCACTACTCTGCCACTCGACAAACATTGAGTTTCTACTCAGTGCCAGGCCTGGCTTACAAAACCGCATAGGGTGTACGTCGTCTCAGCTCTAGAAAAAGGCACAAGGTCAAGGGGGGTGGGGGAGGGAGGGAGGGAGGGGGAGAGAGAGCGCGCTAATTAGATGACTCAAGTAAGGTTTAAAAGAAGAATGAGACCCTGGATCAGGGACCAGGGGCAGCTCCAGTTAAACTTGGGAGGTCAGAGAGGACTTCCCAGAAGATGGGACATGTGAGCAGAATGGTGACAAGCACCTGAGTATTTGCAATGGGGTGAGGTAAGGGATGTTCCAGTCTGTGAGAAGGCACCAGAGCGTGAAACTGCTTATGGCATGGCATGGCTGGAGCGAAGGGCACACAGGGGGCAAGAGGTAAGGGACAGACCTGTGGGTGAGGGACAGGGCTGCGGGGGGAGGAGGTGACCAGAGCCAGCAGGGCCATGTGGGCCAGGCCAAGGAATTGTATCATCATCCAGGAGTTCATGGGCTCCAGAGATGAACTTGGGGAAGGAAAGAGCATAAATAAAGCCTGAGATAAGAACGTGGGTGGATGTAGTTTATTCGTGAGGTGACCCCAGCAAGCAGCAGTGACAGAGTGAAGAGAATGAGTTAGGGATTGGGGGAAAAGACAATAAGGGGTGTGTTATTACACTGGTTAGCTCTGTGGGCAGGTGGACCTCGGTCCTACTGGGATCCCTCTGAGACACCGTTAATGAACTTCATCCCTCTGAGACACCGTTAATGAACTTCAACTTTCAGTCCCCATTGCCTGAGGCTTCCTCTAAGAGGCATTAACTCTCCCCACACCCATTGTTCCTCCAGATTGTGCCTGGGCAGAGACCAACTGGCCTTCTGTGGTTTTGAACAAGCCCTATATGTGTGAAAAAGGACACTCACGAGAAGCATGAAACTATTTTAGCTGTGCCAAAATCAGGAGATTCCAGGGAGATGTGTAAGGCACAAACCATCTCCCTGGGTGCAAGAGGCATTGATGAGAATTATGTTTCGCTGCAAATAAGAGAAAAACAAAAATAATAGTGGCTTAACCAATTAGGCATTTATTTCACCCTTGCTTTGAAGAAGTCCAGAAATAGTGGTTCATGGCTTCACTTTGTGAAGGGCATTCTTCAGTTGCGGAAAGCCACTCTCTAAAAGGCCCAAGGTGACTATTAGAGCTTCAGCCATCATAGCCACGTTCCACGTGGCAGGACAGAACAAGAGAAAGATGAGAGAGTCCTCTCCGTTTTAAGGAAACTTCCCAACACTTCCACGTGACACTTATGCTTGTATCATCTTGGCCAGAACTTAGCCACATGGTCAATAGCTGCAAGAGAGCCTGACAAGTGTTGTCTTTTAGATCAGTGCTCCCCAACCTTTCTGGTCCCAGGGACCAGTGCTCCTATGAGAATCTAACGCCTGATGATCTGAGGTGGAGCTGAGGTGACGATGCTGGCACTGGGGAGCAGCTGCAAATACAGATGAAGCTTCGCTCACTCACCTGCCACTCACCTCCTGCTGTGAGGCCCAGGAGCTGGGGACCCCTGTTTTAGATCATTGGCTATGTATCTAACTAAAAATTGGGATTTTTTAGCTACCAGGATGTGAGGTGGGAACCGAGAGGTCAGTTAGGAAGCAATTGTCATAATCCAGGGAGAGGTGAGAAGGACCTAAGCGAAGGGAGTGGGAGGGGGGATGGAGAAGGGGCTGCATCTGTCAAATGCCTAGGTGTAGATTTGCCAGGACTTGGTGAGGGATGTGGGAAAGAAAGGAGGAGCAGGAGTTAGGAACGCCATTCACACAGACAGGAAATGTGTAAGATCCACAGCCTAGGGGAAAGCCACGAGCTCTACTGCGGACATGCTGCATTTGAGAAGGACAGCCAGAGATGTCCAGTAAGTAGATTGCTGGGTGTTCAGGTGATCAGGAGAGAAGTCTGTGCCCAAGATAGCAATTTGAGGGTGTCAGGCATTGGAGCAGAAGAGTGTCCTCAGGGCAGGAATGTAGAGGGAAGAAGCAGGGGACTCGGACAGCATGGCAGGGGCGTGAGAGGCTCACCTTTGTAAAGTGCGTCTGAGTCTGGGGGATGATCAGGGGAATTGATGACCTAGGTTGGCCGTGTCCCTCTGTTGAAGCCAGGAAGTCCTCTCTTACAGCTATATTCTCTAGGTTGTGATAACCACTTGACCTTCAAGCCTAGGGCTGGAAATGGCCCCCAGAGATTATTCATCTTAGAGTAATGCACTATTTCCTGTTGGATTCCCTTAATCTCTCCAAACTATTATAAATG
>NW_011888840.1:4078376-4090558 GCF_000151845.1 Pteropus vampyrus | reverse complement strand
TGGATGGATAGTAGATATATAGGTAGCAAAGAAAGATGAGATCACAAAGGACATTGAGAAGAGACAGCAGGGGAAGCAAGAGGAGAACCAGGAGTCGAGAGAGAAGTGAGCTCAGTGTCATGTGAACTCCACCTTAGTTAAAAGGAAAGCTGTGACACATCCATTGGATTTACCACAAAAAGGTCGCTGGTGACCTCGATAAGAGCAGTTCCATGTTGTGGGAGAAGCCAGATTGCAATGAGTAGAGGTGGGGAGTTGAGTGGGAAATGAGGCTGTGGGGACAACTGCTTTCTCCCTCATCTGCACCTAAAAAGCCTGGCCCATATCACCTCTTCCACAACTGTCTCTGAGCCTCTCTTCTTCCACCATGCTCCCTGAGCACCCAGTTGGCTATCGGCCACAAATCAATGGCCGAGCTCCCCGGGTAAGAGTTCATGGCCCTGAATCTAATCAATGTCATAGAAAGACCACTAGACTTGGAGTCTAGAAACGTGTGATCAAACCCTGAAAAACTGCCCAGCCCACCCTTCCAAGTTTGCAAAGAAAGACCACGTTGTCTGACTTGGTCTGAAACAGGCTCTGCCCAATGCCCATCGCTACACATCTGGGAGGGTGCACCTCCAGCAGCCATCCACCTGCAGCAGCCTATTTGGTCAACATCCAGTAAACCTCCCATGTCAACCACCTGCCTGCCACTGCCTTCAGCTTCTTCCTTGGCCATGAAAAAATGTAGGAGCACCGGATGGTCATGGACATCCCTCTTTCCCACTGTCTGCGGGACTGGTCAAGGCCAAAGACAATCTCTGTCACCTGTGGTTCCATCTAGAAGAGGACATTGACTATTTTACCCATGAGCCATTACTGCCCCTTCTAAACTGAACCCTAGACACTAGAGAACTCAGTGACTTTTGTATTATTTTATATTCAATCATCTTTCATTTGACAACAGTTAAGACCATCGACATTAGAAGAATCAGGGGACTTGTTTTAAAGGGCAGACACCTTGGCCCCACCCGAGACCCACGGGCTCAGAATTTCCCGGGGGGTTCCAGGCATGGCTATTTCTCTAAAGGGTGGTTCTGATGTGGAGCCAGGGCTGGGAACCACCAAATCTAAAATTAACCACAGGAGATAGATACTGAGCTAGACCTACTAGGTGCCAAGTAGTGTCACTGTGGTTAACTTTGCCACAACTCAACAACACGGGCTTTCTCGGCTCCACTTTGATGAGGAAGGGGAAGCTCTAAGAGGTCCAGGGGCTTACCAAGCCATCCAACTGGCAAGAGGCAGAAGGAGGTTTGGGTCTTTCTGATGTCAAAGCCCAGGCTTGTCTATATCCCTCTATGCACACCTACTGTGTGAGAACCCTATGCTAATAGAACTTAAGGATATGGGATGAGTCCGATTCATGCCTAGTCTAGAAGCTGACACCTGAATGGGGTACCTGACACATGAAAGGTTAACTCTAAGATAAAGCTGCCTAAGAAGGGAAAACAGAGACTCCAAGGGCTTTGAGAGTCCAATAGTAATGTGGTGGGGATACTGAGAGGAACCAAGGAAAGCTTCTTGGAAGAGGTGACATTTGAGCCGGGTCTTGAATGTATTATTTTATATTCAATCATGTCCAATCTACCTGTCACAAAACGTGCTAAGCACTGTGCTTGGTCCAGGGGATAGAAAAATAAACAGAACATGGTTCCTGCCCTCAGGACACAGAGAGTCTAACATACTTGGCACCTCCCATGTTCTCTGCAGATCCTCCCTCCTCTTCCTCCCTTTTCTTCACCTGCCCTCATCCCTCTGCTGCCTACGGTGCCTTAGCTCCCTTGGTCCTGAAGTTCAGAGCACCCTTCACAGTAAGCCAGACCGTCTTGGTCATCCAGGAAACGGGGTGCTACAGGCCCAGAGCTGAAGGAGGAGAGAGGCATATGGGCTCCGCCCAGGCTGGAGGTGCCAGGAGGCAAGTGTCAGAGCCATGGAGTGAGTCACAGCACACAGACATCTGAGAAATAGAGATAATAAGACCCACCTCCCTGGGAAGACGGGGAGAGAGATGAGATAGGAAGAGAAAGTCCTTTGAGCTCCTCAGAAGAAAGAGACCATAAACAGATCCAAGGTGTTATCACCACGGCCATTACCTGCCTCAATTAAAAGAGCACACATCTGACTGCACGGGGAATCGTTACCTTGTCCTGCAGCCCACACATGGTTGTATTTTTAATGTAATCTCATTTTTATTATTAGCACATGAAACAGTCCTCAAGTCATTCCAACATGTTAATACTTCCCTTCAGGCTGGGTGGGGTCTTCTCCCTCCCACGGGGCTAGCAAAAGGGAAGAGAAGCTGAGCCCCCTGTGACTCCCCAGCTGTCTGGCCCTGGGTCCTCCCCTACAGAGGTGTGGCATCATCTCTCGCCCAAGTTCCTCGTCCCCTTGGCCCTTCTTATCTTTCTTTGCTTCGTATCTCTACATTTACCTGCCTTGTCTATCCTTCGGTTAAAGATTGGAAGAATTCAACGGACTCCTACTGAGTGCCAGGCATTGTGGAAACCTAGATTAGTTAGACACAGCCTTGCCTGTGAGCGGGTAACTGCATCAGACTGATCGTTCATTCGCCCAACTAGCTCAACACCGTGCCGCGTTGCGGGCTCTGTGCCAAGTACTCAGAGCAGCGGAATGATGCACATCGCTGCCCACAGGAAACACGCCTGTAAGGTGAGCCCGACCCCTGACAATCGAAGGAACACACACTGATGTGTACTGTAATGAAGCCATGCTCCCACGTGCTGGCGAGATGCAAGACAAGGAAGCATGAGATCTGCCGTAGAGTCGAGCTGGCAGAACCGTGATGCCTACAACTAGGGAAGGTTCCTCAAGGTAAACGAGACGTGAGCTAGGCCTCAGGGTGCTTGGGGAAGAAAGGGCATCACAGGCAGGGGGAACAGCGAGAGCAAAGTGTTGAGAAGAAAGAACTTGGTGTGCTTGGGGCATGGGGAGGAGTCCGCCATGGCTGGGGAGGTGGGGTACTGGGAGGAAGGGCAGAAACGAGGCTGATGAGGGATGAGGGGTGGGTGGCGAAGGGCCTCACATGCCATGGCTAATAGTAAAAGGCAGAGTTTATGGACCCAGCCACGAGTCCAGCCAGGGTGACTTCCTAGTAGTAGCTTAGAAAACCTCTCAATAGCCCCAAGAGACACTATTATTATCCTATTTCTTTACTGAAGACACCCAGGCTGCCCAGCTAGTAAGAGAAATAGGCTCAGAGGGACCTTGGCTCTTAACATAAAAACAAGGGGTTTAAATGAAGACAGGAGTGAGGAGTTTTAGACAGAGGGAAAGGGAGCAGAAGGCTCCTTGGGGGTAATATAATGGGGTAACTGGGGGGAGGGGGAGCAGGATAAAAGCATGGGCCACTTGAAAGGGGCTTTGGGAAGGAGAAGGGGCAATTGGTAAGTGGAGGGCTGCAGGGAGCAGGAAGGGTTCCCGGGAGAGCTTTAGTCTCTTTCACAAGCACCTGGGATCAGCACAGAGTGTGTCACAAAGGGGCAGAACTGGAAACAATCTTACAGAAAACCTTCTGGTGAGTAAGGCAGTCCCTTCTAAACCATTCGCCAAGCTGCCCCATCTCGCTCTGCATTACCTGCGCCTGAATTCAAGTCAGTAGCATCTCTTGCTTAGACTGCTTTAGATGGAGTCCAAAATCCGGACCATGGCCCAGAAGGTTCTGCATGACCTCTTCCAGGCCTCGCCCGTACTCCTCACCCTCCCGCCCCTGTCTTGTTCACTCACCCCACCCCCCTCCACCCTGGATTTCCTAAGTCTTGCAAAAGCCTGGTTCTTTCTGTCTCTGGAACTTCATGCTTGAAACACTTCTTGCCATCCCTCCCATTCCCGTACATCCCATCTCCAGGGTGACCCTCTTACCCTTTTGAGTCCCATCCCCGCTGACCCTCATCCTGCCCTCCTGCCTGCTCGATGCCCCCACGACACTCCATTCTTTTCTGGATAGTGCTTTTCTCACTTGTAATATTTGCCCATTTTTCTGGCTCCCCCACAATTTTATAAACTGGACTTTTTCATGGCACTTCTTTCCAAGGCTGAGACAGTACCTAGAACAGAGCAGGGGTTGATGAAGCATTTTTGGGGGGTGACAAATGAGTCAACAAGAGAAAGAATGAGCAAACGAATGTGTGAGCAAGCACTGGGCTGTGCTTCAGCTTGTGCCGATCTTTCTGCCTGGATCGGCTTCCTCTCTGCTTCCTCTCAAGCGCCCCCACCCCATCCCTTAGTCCCACTGGCTCTGAACGGGCCTCCCTGGTATCTGTAACACAAGGGGACATTCTCCTCCATGGCCGCTGTAGGTCGTGTTGCCTGAACATTACTCTGTTTCCGTAAACCCACTGCAGACCATGAGGACACTCTGCTCTGTAGGTGTAAATCCTGCCTCCCCTGCTAAAAGACAGCTCATCAAGGCCTGACACTGTTATATACAAAAACGGGTGCCAGATAAGGGAGGTGAGAGGGTCACATGCCTGAAAGTGAGCTCAGCCATCAGAAGGGGTTGACTCACTGCAAAGGGTTTTGAACATGACATAGCATCATATAAATATAGCCTAGCCACCTTTCCTTCCTGCGTTTACTGAACGCTCTCTACCCATAAAGGTCTGAGCTAGGTGGTACGGGAGAGGGAGATCATGCTTAAACCTTGATCCCTGTGTGCTAAGAACTTTGGGTCTAGTTACAACATAAGACCTGATCAGAAGTAATCACCATATAAGACTATCAGCTCAGTGCCCGAGAGAACCCCACCTTTGGAATTCCATTTCTTTATCATTGAACAATCCTTGGGTCTGGCCCCACGCCCGTGAGGCACCGGAGTGCTCAGGTCCCTTTCTTGCTGGGCGGTGCTCCCTTTCACAGCACCATCCCCACTGGATCTCCTGTTCCCATCTTCGCATTTTACCTTCTCCACTGGGGAGTGAGAAAGGGGAGGGTACTACAGTGAGCTTGCTCCAGACCAGGGGCATGTTGCTAAAACTATGCCTGGGCTGTTTGTAGGATATGCCATCCCCTAGGACAGCTATTGTTTATGAGTCGTTTATGAGTGCTTGAACTCAACAGCCTGCCTCTAGCAAACTCACCCAACTGGACAACATAACCAAACGGTCATGGAGAGGGTAAGTACTAGACCTCGGAGTCCAAATGTTTCATTGAGTACTTGGAGTCCCTGAGCACACTTTCAAGGTCCTTTCATGGCGAAGGCAAAAGTATTTTAGATCTATAGAGATCTCTGATACCGAAGAAAATAGGTGAGTTGGGTCAGGTGACTCTCTTGGCACTTTTCAGGGATTGAGACACGGGAGTTGCCAAAGTCTCTCAAATTCTACCACCCCACCTTGAGCTGCCTGCATGATGAAATATTCTGAAGAGTTTGGATTTCCTACACCGATGAGCTGAGCTAAAAACCAGAACCCCAGCTTACTTCCCGGGTGATCCCTAAGGACTATGAGTCAGACTTGTGATGCCCCCATCAGCACTTTGCAGACCAGAGCACAGCTACCCTCATCAAATGGCGCCAGCATCGGGATGAATTACTTCACCTAATAGCTGGTGAATGAAATGCCAGGTGGAAGCAAAGTGTTGAAACAGAAATAGAAGCACCCCCACCCCGAGATGTGATGAAACACTTGGAAGAGGCCTTCGCGGGCACTTGGTTACATGCATAAGAGAGGAGAGGTGGGTGCTGGGGCTGGGGACACCCAGCTAGCTTCGAGGTCTTAACATGAAATTGAGCATGCCACCCCGGTGTCAGAGAGGCAGAGGACGGGGTGGGAAGGGAACTTGGGAGATTAGTGCAGCTGTGTGGGTGAAAGACCGACCAAGGCAGAATTTAGCAAATAGAGTCAGTTTTTGGTGCCTTAGAGAGAGTCTTTGCTTTCTGGTTGAGTCTTCCAACCCGAGCCTGGTAGTCATAATAATTCCCTGAGACTCCGTGGCTAGAACAAAGCAGAAAGAGAGGTCTGGTCGCAAAATGAGGAGAGAGAAGAGAAAAAGGAGGAGAGGAGAGAGGGAAGGGGAAAGGGAGGAAGGGAAAGATGGAGGGACAGAGGGAGGAAGGAGGGTGACAGAGAGAAGGAGAGAGAAAGAGAAGCAAAAAATGCAGTCAGCAGGAATGTAATGACTACGTGCAGAGCCAGAGGGAAGGTAGAGTAATCCGGGAGAATGTATCAGAAACTATGTAAATATCTAACCAACATGCCGTATACTTGAAACTAATAATAAAAAAGGAACGAAATCTTTGAGATCGTAGTCACAATATCACTGATCTGAAATATTCAGAGATTCTAGCAGTTTGAAAATATTCTTCCCAATGAACAGAATGGTGTGTGTGAATAAATGGACAAGTATTATACGTGTATGTTTGTGTGTTCGAACACTGTGTGTGTGTGCATGTGTGTGCGTGCACCAGGGGGTGTATTTGGCTGAGTATGTCTGTGTGTGTTTGTGTGTGAGCATGAGTGCAAGTGTGACAATATGTACATTTCATGGTGTGTGAATGCTTATGCACATATGCGTATGTGAGTATGGATACTTTTTTATATATGCACATGTGTGCGTAGTTGTGTGTCTGTGTACAGCATCCCGGAATGAAAACGATCCTGAAATCAGCCTCAGAAAAAGTGGGATCTTATTTTGATCGGCCACGTCCCAGCTGTGTGACCTTGAGCAGGTCGTATCACTATGCCGGATCTCAGTATTCCCATGTGTTCCGGTTCTGAGAGCAATGCCTAGCACGTAATAATCATTCAATAAATAACTATTAAGTGAGTGGTTGTTATTTCAGGATAATGGTGCCTACTTCTTAGGGTTGAGGAGGTGACAAAATGGGAAGATACATGCAAAACTGCTCTTTCTCAGTGCTTGGCACATAATAGGAGTCCTATGATTGTTAGCTCTTCCCCTCCCCAGCTTCGTTTTTTTTCTCCTTGGTAGAAGAAGGTCAATGAAGGAAATGGTGCATAAGGTCACATGCCTCTTGGATCCCCCATCTTTGGGCTGAGTAAGTGCTGCCGACTGTATTCTTCAGCCAATTTCCGGGGGCTCCTGAGTTCTCATTATGTTATATATTAGCCAAGCCTCTTCTTCCTGCTCTCAGACAAAGATTCACAGTAATTCATTTGCAAGAATTAAATGCAAGATTGAATTTTAATGACTCAGAAATTCAAGGTCAACTCTGCTTTCAGTGACTTTTAGGGGCAGGAAGCCTGGCGAGGGAGCCGGTACCCTTACCTTCTATCTGGTGGCTTACTCATGAGTTCCAATCTTACAAGATAGGAATTATTGTCCTAATCATGCAGTTAAAGACAGGAAAACTCGGAGACGTCAAGCGAGTCTCCAGGACAAGAGAGTTGCCTCCAAGTCCAACGAGTGATATTCAGAAGCTTCAGAAAGGTAAATTATCACTTGGGCAGACAGAAATGAGGTCTCTTAAGTTCCGAACCCACAAAAATCTCAAAATCTCTGACCAGTCAGCCCTGGCTGAGTATTGGCAGATAGAGCCAGGGCTGTGTGGCAATCAGAAAACTAGTCAGGTGGGACTGGAACGGTGCCTCTGAGGTATTTCACAAACACGGGGAACAAACACATTTGGTGTCGCAATCCTGGCCACTGGGAGCTGCCGCGTTGGCTGTTTTTTTGAGAACGAACTATGGATAAGGAGTCTGAGGGCTGACAGAGCTGCCCCACCAAGGTGGCCTGCCATCTTGGAGGCCGTGTCAGCCGTCAGGAGACACAGCTCTTCCAGCCCCCAATCCCCTCACGTTGTAGCCACAAAGACTCACTCTCCCCAAAGTGCCGAGGGCTACTCCTTAGAGAGGCATCCAAGGGATTCCATGGTCCAGAAAGAACCCATATTCCCTTTGATAGGTACTATACCTGAGGTGAACCAGCCTCCTGACTGGATCCCAAACATATTTTTTTTTTCACCACCTCTATGCCCAGGAAACAGACTACCCCCTGCCCTCGAAAGAACTATTCATCCTATAACCCTAAAAACAAAAGTTAATTAAGACCAAATCTCTCTTAGCATTTCACAATGCCCTCTGGGGTAATTAGTACAACTAGTAAACTCGTAGCACAAATATGGTCACATTCCACTTATTTTTCCAATTAATCTCTTAAGCACACATCTACATGAAAAGCAAAAAGTCCAGCATTTCCCTCTGGAGATTTCCTTCTTGCCCAACAAATTGTCTCAAAGCCCTGGGGACAGGCCAAGTCAAAACAAAAATGAGTCCTCACACATACCAGGCATACAGCAACTGGAGTCTGTTCAGTTTACAGCTGCCACAGATTCTCTCTGCCTCGAATTCTTACTGCCACATAGTGCCACTGTTAAAACTCACGCCTGCACGATACAAATGCCAAAACCGAGTCCCTGACCCACAGCCAGGGGCACCCTGCAGAGCTCTTAAAATATAATTCTCTTAATTCATTTTCTCATACTCAGCTATTTCCCAAGGTACAAGAAGACAGCAGAAACACTCCGTCAGGACTAACTCTCCTTCCACTCCTCAGGCACCCTTTCTCCCTGCCCTGTGAGCACTGCGGGGGGCACGTCTTCTCTTTCAAATATCCAGGAAGGAAAATACATTTTATATCCATCTCTTAGAAGCCTGTCTGCCTCTCGCCCTGCACCTGCCCTTCTGGATTTGGGGACTTCCCTGTCCTGCCCGTCCCCTGAAGTAACTGGCAACTTCTTCACTAAAGCGAGTTAAATTTCCAGCAGGGCACCTCCCGTTAGGACACCTGTGATATCTGCGGTACATTTCAGGGCCACAAAACTGTTCCCAGGCATAGCCAGAGGATAGTAATTATACCTGGGAAGGGCCTCCTGTCTGCCTGGCACTTTGTCCCACGTGATCCTGTTTCATCCCAATGACACTGACAGTGAATCGGTGTGAGAGGTGTTTTACAGAGGACGAGAGTGTGGCTCAGGGTGTCGAGGGGCCAAGCTGCACTGCTATGAGATGCTTGACTTCCCCTCCTGTTCCCCCCACCCACCAACACCCCACCAAGAGTTTTCTACGAGTGAGGTGAGTGAGGTCGAACTGAAAGAAATAGTCTCAGTAGCCTGAAGGAGCTAAAGGAATCACAAAAGGGCAGCCTAAAGGGTGTGAGGCAAAGGAGGGGCTGTTAACTTGGCGGAAGATGAAGAAGGAATGAGTTCATCTTAGCCCCTAGAACTCAGCCCAGCACATAGTAGGTGCCCCCACTCTCTCTACACACACACACACACACACACACACACACACACACACACACACGAATGATAGTCGCAAAAGATTTTATGGATACTTGCCCTAAACATGACTCAAGCACCTGCTCTGTGCCCAGACCCGGGGTGAACCAGCAGAGCACAAGGGCTGATTCTAGCACAAAACCTCATCTCTGAGCTTACCATGAAAGAGAAGACTCATTTCTCGATTATTCTAATTCAAGTAAAAAAAAAGAAACAATATCAAAAGACTAGAGAAAGAATGAGAAGAAAGCCCAGGGGAAGAAAATGCTAACTTCCATCTGGAGAAGCTTGGGAAGGCTTCCTGGAGGAAGGAGCATTTTAGCTGGGCCTTAGAATGTACACAGCAACAAGAACAGCCATGATCCACTAACTACTGTTGACCACTTGCTATGTGCCAGACAATATAAAGCTCTTCTAATATATATTGCCTCATTCAATTCTTCCAATAAATCCATGAGGTAGGTACTGTTATTCCCACTATACAGATGAGGACACTGAGAGAGAGTCATGACAAACCAGTACTGGTTGAAGCACTAAGTTCCAGGTGTATCTGGAACGTATCTACCTGGTCAGAGGCAAGGCTGGGACACAGCGGGAGAAAGGGGTATGCTTCCTCCAGCGGGACGAGTCCTCTGCAGTGGACTTCCCACATGGAGGCAGGAAGTGGGCACAAGCAGGGAGGGGAGGAGGACAAAGCCTGTTCCTGCCGAAGGGACAGCGACTCATAACACCAGCAGCACAGTGAAGAGCAAACTCTAAAGAATTAGGTAGACACTCATCACTTGCAGAAAAACACTTAAAGATAGGCATTGGAACTGTGGGCTCCAAAGTTCCCCAACCGTGAGCATGTTAAGAGGAGAAATGGACTAAAGGGCTCGCTTTCCTACCAATAACAGCTATCACTCGCTGTGGGCGAGGCATAGCCGAGGCTTTTGCATGCCTTGTTTCATTTTAATTTTCAAAGAAATTGTAGTAATTTATATAGTAACATTTAGTAATCACACCCACTGATCGTGAATCATGTCCCAAGCATTGTTCTAGATGCTGCTATACGTTTAAACTCAATGGATCCTCGCGACAAATCTAAACAATCAGTATTATTATTACAATAATAATAGGCATAGGGCAATTAAGTATTTATCCTAAGTAACATGTGTGGTAAATGGAAGAACCAGAATTTGAACTCGGGCAGCCTGGCTCCAGAACTTCTGCTATTCACCACTATCTCTGCCTTATAAAATGGGCATTATTATTCAGGTAAAATAAACAAGGACGTAGCGGTCCAGCAAGTTTATATGAATCAGCCAGTCTTTTGGGTGGCAAAACCAACATTTGAACACAACACCCACACTCTTAACCACTTGGCAATAGCAGCCTTCACCCCGCCACTGGCTTGCGATATGCTACGCTCCCGTCACTTCTCTCCATGCCTCTGTTTCATCGCCCAGAAAAGGAGGAAAAAATAACTTGCTATTTTCCAAGATCCTGGTCAATTCAGACCTCCCAGGACAGAGTAGGAAGTTTAATATCCCAGGTTATCACCCGAGTAGGAACCCAGTTGCTTTCCAGCAAGCAAACCACATCCTAACCCTTAACAGATGCTCGTTTGCATGAGAATAATTCGGGGTTCTTGCCACCATCCCCTGTGGCAGAGTCCCCAATATGGCCACCCACATTTCCTCCCATCTCTGGACATAAGTCTGCTCCTCACGGCAGAGGTTCCTTCCCCTTGAGTCTGGTCTGGCCTGTGACTTGTTTTTCCCAGACAAATGTGGTAGGAACGATACCTCGGGACACCTGAGCCTGGGGAGCCGGTCTCTGCTTCTCAAAAGCCAGCTGCTGGGCTGTAGAGATGCTCGGGCCAGACGACGAGTGACGACAAACCCTGCAGAGAAGGTTAGGCCCAAGGAAGAGCAGCCATATTGGATGCTCCAGCTCCCACGAAGTCCCAGGTGAGGGCAGCTACTTACTTGACTAACCTCAGCTACACCCCAGAGAGCGGAAGACTGACCAACTACTGGGAGAAAAAATAAATCGTTGTTTTAGGCCACGACACTCTGGAGTGGTTTGTTCCACAGCAATTAGAAGAACCCCATTTCTTCCACCTTATCTTTCCTTCTCACCACCAGATTACTCCATAGCTCACAGGTGTCAATGTCCTTTGGCTTATGGCGTTTTAAGTGTGCTGATGTCTTCATGACTAACAGGTGCCTTCCGACCTAAGGCAAAGGGCAGTAATGTGGCTTCATTTACTTAACGTGAGTATCTATCTGCTCCAGGAATATGCTGGGCTTTAGAGATCCAGAGATAACTGATTCACCGTCCGTGCCTTCAGAAAGCCAGGTCTGGGGAAAGGCCAGGTCCCTCTCGTCATGACACAGAGTGATGGGGTGAACTCATTCATTCATTCAACATCTATCAGGTGCCTACTACATGTCAGGGACTCTGCTATTCATGTGTGCTAGTGCTCAATGAACAAAGCACAGAGCCAAGCCCTCATCCAGCTTGCATTTTAAGGGGACTTCATTCCAGTAATCACGGAGGTCCTGGCGACGCAAGCTCTGCGGGACTAAGCACAGGGATGAGCGGAGTAACACATTTTACCCCCATTTCACAGTGATCTTTCTGCGATGCCAGAGAGCGCAGACTTACTCCACCGCTGGTGAGCTGTGTGATCTCAGGCATGTTACTTAACGTTTCTGTCCTTTACTTTCCTCACCTATAAAATGAGGTTAATAATTATCCCTACGTCACGGATTATGATAAAGATTAAATGAGTTAATATTTGTCAAGCGCATAAAATAGTTCATTACGTTTATTTAAATACTATTATGTTAGTCTTTGTTAAATGAATTTCAGAAACAAAATAAAATGACATGAT
>NW_011888840.1:4074434-4074871 GCF_000151845.1 Pteropus vampyrus | reverse complement strand
GTCTCATGTGGTCACCCTGGTTGCAGCCCACCTGCCAACCATGCATCCATCCTCCTGAGCAAATATGTTAGAAGCGGCATAAATCCATCTCACCCATGCCATCCTTGAGTCCTCTCTGCCCTCCCTATCAAGGCATCAACCCTCCGTTCCAGGGCTTTGGGGTCACAGACCACATGGGCTATCAAAGAATGTACAAAAAATTACAGCCATTTATTTTGTTATTTAGCTTTTTTATAAAACTAACACTGTCTCATTCAAAGAATTATCATGTGCCTGAGAACACATCTTTCTTACTTTCTTGGAGTTTAAAAATACCCTTTCTTCAGACGGCATGATGGTTATAACAAACTGTATTTGGATTTTAACGCCTTCAATGGACAAAATTCAAAGTTGGCAACATTATGATATTTGTTTGCTTAGTTTAATTTTTTTTTTTT
>NW_011888840.1:4071845-4074384 GCF_000151845.1 Pteropus vampyrus | reverse complement strand
TGTCAAGCGCATAAAATAGTTCATTACGTTTATTTAAATACTATTATGTTAGTCTTTGTTAAATGAATTTCAGAAACAAAATAAAATGACATGATTGGCTCGAGTTCACAGACCTGGGTGTATGTCATCTGGAGTCGACTCCTGGCTCAGTGCTCTTTCTACACCCCTTTGTTCTGTTTCTCGACTAAATGTGTGCTTCCATTTTCAGTGAGAGATTTAAACCATCTGCACACTCCCTCCTAGATACACCTATCACAGGGAGACCCTTGCTGGCCCTCTAGTCAAAGGATTTAGCAAAAAGGACCCCTGAGGTTCAAATCTCAGGCTCCCCACAGATCACGGGCAGGGTGGAGATCGCTGAGATGACTCAGGCCGAGACTAATTTACAAATGCATGTGCCATAAATCCTGCTCACGCCCCAAGTGTGTTGAGTAGGACTTAAAGGGTCAAAATGCACCAACCTGCAGATAGGGATTGCATGGGACTGTGAATTCTCCAAGGTAGTCACACCTTCTCTCGTCTAGCCATCCTATGGTCTACCTTTCAGGACCCTCGTCTGATGAAACTGGGTCCATCCAAGGCAGATCGTGCCCAGGCTCTCTGCAGCTGGCATTGGCCTTCCAACGGAGCGGAAAGCAAGGCTGATGGGAAGACTGTAGTCTCATTTGCAGCCTGGTTTCTTCCCATAGCAGCAATGACACAACTCCCTCCTCTGATGAGCACTTTCCAATCTCCGCTGAGATCTGTTGGATGAGGAGCCAGTTTCCATCACAGCCATGCACAGGCAGCTGTGGGTGAGGGTGTGGATGCAGCTCTCTTCCCCTCCAAGATCTGGGAAGGCAGAGCTCATCTCCTCACCAGCCAGAAGCCCAGCCAAGCATAATAGGGCTGCTGCTGGGGCCCGTGAAAAACCATGTGAGAAATGGCCCAACAATTAGGACCGTGAAAGCCACAGTTGTCAGAGAAGCATGCTCATCTGTCCCACTGATGGAATTGTCCCAAAAGGAAGAATTGAACTTGTTTTAGGAACTAGTCGCAGCCTGGCTTGGGCATGTTGCCCTTGGATTACGAGAACAGTGTCTGGGAAACGGGGAATAAAGTTATCGCCAAGCAGATTGTAGCCCTGGAGCATGATACTCAGTGGCCCCTGGTAGTCGGCCAGCCCCGAATTCCTCAGGACCCTCCTGACCACAGCGAATGCCAGACAAGCTGCCCCATGGTCACGCAGCATGTGCTGAGTCCCTATTACAGTCAGGAGCTGGGACAAGAGGTGCGAGGACAAGGCCTCAGCCCTCGAGGACTTCTCTGGAGCTCACAAACAATTACAACACCGTATGACAGATGCCGATGCCGCAATGTGTACTGGTTCCAGGAGCCCAGAGGGAGGAGTGATACATCCTGTCTGGGCAATCCCAGGAGGATTCAAAAGTGGTGAACTGTGAGCCAGACCTTGAAGGTGAGCTCTCTTCGGCTCGCGCTGGTGAAGCACCTTCTGGGTACCAGGCAGAACGCCACGACTGGCCAGGAAGAGTGAGTGGATGATGGAGGATTCCAACAGAGCTCTGTTCCCACCCTTCTCAACAACCCCCACCTGCCTTCCTTTCGAATGCCAGCTCAAAAACGTCTCCTCCGCAGGAATCATTTTCTGATTTCGACCAACCCCTAACTCAAAAATCTCTTCTCAACCCGTGAAATTAGTGCAGCCTCTTCATGAATCATTCGAGACATGTATGAGGCCAGAAGAGTAACTTAGAGTAGCTAAGGGCCCTCAGAGACCCCTCGACTTCTGCCAGCTCCAGGAAGTGGACCAATGTCCCTGTCCTCAATGGGGTACCAGTTTGGATGGTCATATTTAGACATCCGTAGAAAATTAGGGATAAAATTAGGTACAAAGAGAGCATTTATTGTCCCTGAGAATGCCAGCTGAAAAGGTTCTTGGACTATTTCAAGTGTGAACAGGTGTTTGAACCCAGGGAAGCTGTAAGCTCCTCGAGAAGAGAAGTTCGTGTTTTCTGTGTCTGGGTAGCCATGCCTCTCCTTCCCCAGCCTATCTCACACTTACCTTCTTAGCAGGACACCTGTAGTTTTAGTGCAGAATGTACTTGCTATGGTCTGAATGTCTGTGTTCCCTCCAAAGATGGTGGGATTAGAAGGTGAGCCTTTGGGAAGTGCTTAGGTCATGAGGGTGGAGCCTTATCCAGAGAGCTACCTAGCCCCTTCCACCATGTGAGAACACAGCGAGAAGATGCTGGCTATGGACCAGGTGCCCTCAACAGATCTGCCAGCATCATAATCTTGTACTTCCCAGTCTCCAGAACCGTGAGAAATCAATTTCTATTGTTTGTGAGCTAACTAATCTGTGGTGTTTTGTTACAGCACCTCGAATAGACTAAGACAGTACTCAAAAAAAGCCATTCTGAGCAGGAAAGGTAGACCCTTGGCAGAGCTGAATCTCTCCTTGCCAATCTAGAAGGTTCCCCCTAACTGGGCCTGGGGAGGCACCTAAAAGATTGGGATCAGGAGACTAGATATGCCATCC
>NW_011888840.1:4068385-4070535 GCF_000151845.1 Pteropus vampyrus | reverse complement strand
AATCATTCAGTATCTGTCCTTTCGTATTCCCTGAAGTGGGACCGTGGAGAATGATTTTCAGGCCTCGGTGGCCTCTCCACATTTCAAGATTTGATCCAGAGGCTCATGGTTCAGTGTACCCAGAATGATCAGATCCTAAAAAAGAGCTTCGACCACCTCCATCCACAGCCACCTCGTTCACGGGAACATACTCTGAGCTCAGACACTCAGACCAAACGCTTTGGAATCACCTTCAACTTCTCTCTTTTTCTCATACTCCACAGCCAAACTATCAGCAACTTCAAAATATAACTTAAATCCAACTTCTTTTCACTGCACCACCATCTCCCTGGTCCAAGCCACCATATCGTGTGCCTGGACCATGACAACAGCATCCTAAATGTTCTCCCAGTGTGAGATTTTTTCCCCCCTTAAGATCCCCTCTTCTGCCAACAGCCAGACTATCCTTCTAAAATGTAAATGTGGTCGTGCGACTTTCCTAAAATACAGCAGAGACTAGCCCAGTTTAGCACAATACAAATAATGAATAAAGCCTTTTTAAAAACATATTCCTTAGTAAATGGCTAAGGTAGCAAAACAGAAAAGGAATCCCTAACAGGTCAGAAACATCATAAAAGCCTGAATCCACAGGGGTGAGCGGAAAGCGGAGCCGATATGTGCTTAGAGTGGGTGTGATTCCCCAATAGCAAGGGGACAAGGTCTTAATGGATCATGGACATTGGGGGGAGAAGGACATGGGCGGAAAGCAGGAGAAGCATGGTGCCTACCAAGTACCACGGAGCAGGAATCATAGCAAGGGGGGAGGTCGGACTGGAAATTCCCATAAAAAGTCAGAACCCCGAAGAATGACCACCTCAGCAGATGACCATGGACTAGAAATTCACTCCATAGAATGAAACTTACTTGTCCAGCTTTGGCTCTGGGTGAGGCAGAAACAAAGGAAAAACTATTCCCTTGAGAATCCTTAACCACGAGCTCAAGTTTGCAGGGTTGAGGGCCATTATTCATATCTTCCATATGGCCCAAACCAACCTAAGCGGACCTGGGTACCTAGCAGAAGCACACCACAAATAATACCTGGAGGTGTATACTTTAAAGCGAAGCCTCAAAAAGGTTGCCACAGACATTGTTCCAAGGAGCCTAAGCTCACAACCGTGAATCATAAACACACAAATAAACAAACCCTCATAAGTGAGAGTCAGCAGAATCAACAAACTGTGTCATCAACCCCATGAAGACTGCAGATGTTGCAATCAGTAGATAAAAAGTATAAAGCAATCATGTAGATAATGAAATACAAGATGGAATTAAGAGTGTGATAAAGAGATAAGAACCAACCAGACATGTTTGAAAAAAAAAAAATCAAACTTCTAGAAATGAGAACATATAATAATTAAAAGGAGAAACCCAACGTATCGCTGAGATAACCTATTCAAACATCTGAAGGAAAAATGAATGAAAACAAATCTAAAGAAATTATCTATATTGTATTTCAGAGAGAAATAAACAAACAAACAAACAAACAAACGTGGCGGATAGAATGAGAGGGACTAGCTTATATCTGATTGGGTGGTCAGAAGAAGATACTGGGGAGAGAATTCGAATTGAACGCATCGATCTCTTGCGCAGACTCCGACAGCTTCCCTCGCTCTCAGGGGAATTTTCGAAGTCCCCACCAAACACAGTCTGGCTTCCACACAGCTTCGCTGTGGCCGTCTGCTCCGAGACGTGCTGCGCATGCTCCCTGGCGAGGGCTTCTTCTCCGAGCATTCTTACCCCCGGACCCTGCACGTCCTACCTCTTCGTTTCATTCAGATTTCTGCTTCAGTGACGTCTCCTCTGAAAGGCCACCGTTGACCACTCCATCTAACATGGCTTCCCACCCCCACCTTTGCCCGGCCTTATTTTGCTTCTTAGCATGTATAATTATCTGACGTTATATTATTCTTTTGTTTGTTTATTCTTCTTTTGCGTTGTTTCGCTCCCCAATGTGCAGACATATGCCTGCCCTGAATAGGTACTCAGTGAATATTTTTGAAGGAATTAATGGATGAACGGAGCATATACATACCTACTGTGCGATCAGTACTGCAGGGGATAGAGACCCGTGAGGCAGAGACTCTGGGTTGCCTGCCGTCACCCACCCTCAC
>NW_011888840.1:4053430-4067905 GCF_000151845.1 Pteropus vampyrus | reverse complement strand
GCTAAAGGTGCTTCATAACTGATACCATAGGTAAGATACAGTCCCTGACTTCAAGAACTTACAACCAACGGTGGTATTCGGACATACTCGGCGACCCCCCAGGGCAATGGGCTGGCCAGGAACTCGGCACAGTCAAGTGCCTTGCCCAGCATGGGAGTTGGTGGGCAGAAGGAGAGCACTGGTATCTCCCCGAGGAAGGATTGGGTCATCAGCTTGGCCTTTCACACTCCCACATTGTTGGGTTAGGCAAGGACTGGCAGTGTGAGGGGTCAAACCACAGCAATTTCTGCTCCTTCTGGAGAGACCCAGTGGGGGAAATGTCACATAAGCTCACGAAGTGTCACCAGTCAATCAGAAGCATTAACTCAGCACCATCTCTGTGCCTAGCATTGTGCTGGGTGCTGTGGGGAGAGGCACGAGGAATAAAAGATGTGGCTTCTGTCCTCAGGAAGTTTAGTCATGGGTACTCAATAACTCTTATGTCTGGGAAGAACCTTGACGGGAACCTTGGTTTCCTGACCTCACATCTCCATGTGGAGGGACCTTTATCAGGGCAACACTTCCTGCCTCGTTTTCCCAGTGGGCCTCCTCCTCATGGGTGGTGGAGCCATTTATCTGATCAACGAGTTCAAGAGAAACAGAAGATAAGCCCTCTGGGTTTTCTCTCTTTAGGATCTGCCTTAGTATCTGCTGCAGGATCACGTTCATGTGGGGGGAGCTCTGCTATGTCCAGAGTTTCCACTGATGGGGTGGACAAGTCTCACTCTAGAAAGCAGCATTATGAAGCTCGTTCGTTGTGATGACACACCTGTGCCATATCCTTCAACCCAACTTTTATCCGCTGAAAAGTCAATATTTTTATCACCATCTCTCTTTTTGGTTCTGCCCTTAGGAAAGAATGTTATTTTGGGCCCCTCCAGGTAACTAATGTTGACAGCTGTTAGAAACAACCTCCCAATCTCAGCATCTTAACACTTTGAAGATTTTACCTCTGCCATCAACCACCCTCACCCTCCCTTTCACCTTCTCTGTGCTGAGCTGAGGTGCATTTTGGCTCACAAAGTCCAATGATGGTGTCTCTGGTCAAGAGGCCCAACTGTAAAAGGGTGACTCGGGGACCTAGTTTGCTTTCATATTGTGTCTCCATCATTATGTGACTTCCAAGTCAAGCTGGAACCATCCAGCTATGAAAGATGGGGAAGCTTGAAAGATCAATCAGGGTACAGAATATTTTATATTATGTAAACAGCCAGGGAACAAAACAACCAGCCAAGCATGGAAATGTCATAGATCGCTTCCACTTATGCTCCACTGAGCAAAGTAAGTCACGTGGCACATCTTAGAGGCAAAGGATGCTGGGAAATGTGGTGCACTTTAGCATTCCCTACCACACCCCAACAGGCTCCACTCCCTTCTGCATGAAAATGACGATTTTGAGAATCAAAGCATGTAACTAAGTTGCCAAAGCACACGTCCATTTATCAACAGAGCTGAGAGGGAAACTGGGCATCATAAAAAACCAAATAGGGGTGGCGGGGGAAGGGAGTAAAACAGAGCTCCTTGAACCCAGGTGAGGCATCTACCCCGCCTCGAAAAGGAGTGAGTTCTCCATCACTGGAAGAAGGCAAAGAGCCTGATCACTTGGTGGAGGAGATATTAAGAATCACATTTTTTATCAGACAACTAGACTATACCAGCAATTCCCACACATTGCATTCTCAAGGGCCCCTTTCATAATTGTTCCCTTTGGACTTCATGTTTTGAAAGATTTTGTCTAACAAACAAACTGTACTTATTGAGTAATAACAAATACATTTCCCCACTCCTTACTGATCAAGGTTTTGTGTGTGTGTGTGTGTGTGTGAGTGTGTGTGTGAATGTGTGTCGGTGTGTGTGACGGTGAGTATGTGTGTCAGTGCATGTGTGTGTCAATGTGTATGTGTGTGTGTGTGTGTGTGTGTGCAATATCTACAACTGGACATGGCGCCATGTCTACCATGGTTTTGATCTGCTAATCGTATTTCAAAAGTGTCCAGAATGTCACCAACAGCCCGTTGAAGGTTCTAACCAACATTCAACACTCTGCATTGATGATTTAATTTGAGCCAAAGCAAAGAAACTAGGAGTTTAGATACCTTTCTCATGGGATCAATTAACAATATTAAAAGAGATTATTGAAAAGCATTCCCAGACCCACAGAACTGTTAAGGACTCCAGGCAATTCACTGGTTTCTTCACCCTAACCCCTTCGTTCTCCCAACTTTTATCAGTTGAAAAGTTAACAGACAGTCTTGGGAGTGCATTTTAGCTCCCACTGAGTAGAAATCTTCTCAAGGACAGGGACTCTGTCTCTGCATCCCCATTGCCTAGCCATACGCCAGGCATAGTTTCCATGAAAAGTGAAATCTGTGAGTGTATATGATGAAGTCGATTTTTTGCTTTAAGGTAATGCTGGCAGATCAGAAGAAAACAGGCTCCTCTGAACTTGGCAGTTCCCATGATCAGAAAAGCAAAGTCACGGGCCAAATATCTGAGTGGGGGTCTTCTACTCACCAACAAAAAGTCCTCGCTGTAAATACCACTAAAGTGGGCAGCAACTCTCTTCCATTCCTCTTTGTATAGACCAAGCCTGTCCCAGTGCCTGGGACTTAGTAGAGCCTTGACAGGAGACCAGATGGCCTTCTCCATGCCCACCTTTCTTCCTGTACCCATTCCCTCCCTCTCTTCCTTCCTGTGCTAACACCCTTCAAACCTACACTCATATTCAGGTCTGGCACAAATACTTAGAATTGCCCTGCATACAGAATAATTAATTAAGGGCATGCCTAAAATCACACGGTCACTTTAAAGCTCATAAAATTTTAAATTGGAGTTTAAAAATTGCTTTCTGGCAATTTGTCCCTGAATTTGTGTAATGGATCTATCTTGTATGTTTTTTATACCCCACCTTGTTCTAACAAGACTCTGAATGGGGAATGGCGTGAGCTGGTGGCCTCTCCTCTGCCCTTCTCCAGGCCTGGTGCTCATGTCCTTGGTATCAGTGAGTGGTCCCCACCCCATCTGCACCCCTAGCTTGATCTCCAGAGCCACCGAGAACACAGCATCCCCCACAAGCAGGAAGATCACAAAGGCAGGGCCATGGTAGATGTCCTCATCCTCCACCTTGTACTTGTCCTTATTCCAATCTATAAACATATGTTTACATTTGTGAATAATTGTTTATTTTCTGTCACCCTACTACAGTGTAAGCAGAGACTATGTCTGTGTTGCCACCGCTGCCTCCCCAGTGCCTACACAGAGCCTGAAGCACAAGAGCTGTTCAGTATAAGCGACCAATGAACGCATGAATAAATGATGACATGAACTTTGCTCATCCCTGCTTTGCTTCAGGGGAGCTCATGATGCCTGGTGTAAATACGCCACTGGACAGGAAGTAACCCAGGCTTTATGGTCCAGCTGGGCCTTTGTTATACGACCTTGTGCAGGTTACCAAACCTCAACAGGCCTCACGTTCCTCGTGTGTACAAGTGAAGGGGTGAGGTAAATCAGTAGTTTACAAACTACTCTCCAGACCCCCAGGGTTCCACGGCAACCTTCCGCGAGCCCCTGCCTAGAACAAGGAAGGCCAAGCTTGTCAGACCTAGTCTCTAGCCTTCTTTCTACCCAGCAGCTCTGCCTGGTCTTGGAGCCAGAGCTAAAGCTGGGATTCGAACCCAAGTAGTCTATCTCTGGCACCCAGTCTAAAGCACAGTTCTGTGCAGCAGCGCTGTAGCACAGACTGAAGGCAAAAATCCAAGCAGGTACAGGTGTCTCAAATAGTACTTGGGATATGGCAGGTGTTAAAACAGTGCGCCTGTATGTTGAATGCATAAAGTTAGGAATGAATGGTTCCGGATGGAAATATAGAAAGGCTTCGTGGAGCAGATGATATTTAGGAAAAGTTAAGAAAAATGGCTAAGAGCTTCTCTGGATGGAAAGGTGGCCTCACCATTTTAGGCAGAGGCCAAAGCAAAGGCAGGACACTGGGAGGTTCAGGGAAGTCAAAGGGGTTCTGATTGTCTGGAGAAGAAGGTTCACAGCGTCTCGTCCCCCCAAGTGTAGCTCCTGATTATCTCCATGTCTTTATTCCACAGATCCTAAACCCCCGCCCAACAGTGGTATTGCCAAGAGGCAGGGAGAGAATATCAGCCTCTCACCGAGCACCACGTGACCCCCCAAATTTGGAAGGGGTTTAGACACTGGGCAGCTAAACGCCATATATACTCCATAAAGGTGAATTGGGAAATTCAGGAATGGATTTCAGTATCGGCCCTCAGTGCAATTCCTTTTCCCTATCACCTTTGTACAGGGTTATTTTAAATTTTTTTAAATAAATTAAATTTTTTAACTTTTCCATTTCTAGGAGTTTATTGTAGATAAATATAAAAGCAAAAACGAACATACAAGACTGTTCACTGTAGCAAATATTGCAATAGTAAAAAAATCAATAAACAAAAGTTACAGACAAATGAAAAGCTCATTTATAAAGGTCAACTAAACTAAATACAGTACAATTTTTATAATTTAATACTGTGAAGCTCCTTTTAAAAAGTAGACAGTTTTGTTGATATGAAAAGATAATCATGATAAATAAATTGTGAAAGTCAAGGGGCAGAATAATGTTACAGTATGCGACCATTTGTGATATTTTTAAGAGACTATACATGCATGGATTATATACATGGAAAATTAGAGTAATGACACATAAAAACTGTTCAAGGTAACAACTTCTGGGAAGTAGAATTAAGGGTTTAAAATAGGAAAAAAATTACTTTTTGAATTTTTACTACATCCATATGTTATGTCCATAATAAAACTAATTTAGGGATTTATTCGCCTATAAATTAACTCTAGTAATTGATTTTAATAGAACACATGGCATAGATACAAAGTTCATTTAAGAATTCATTCAATTAACATTGACTAAGAGTTTATTTTATCCTAAGCAAGAGCTAAGTGCTGGGATTATGTATATCCACAAAGGAAAGTAAGATAGAGACCCCGCCTTCTAGGAAGCCATCGTCAAGTCAGGGAGCCAGCCAAATAAATGTCCACAACCGGGAAAAATCAGGGTCATGATTGAGAAAAGCCCCAGAAACTATGGGACCACGGAGGATGACACCTTCATAGACTGTAGACTGAAGAAAGGCTTTCTGGAGGAGGCGTTATCTGCAGAGGGTTTTGATGGCTAAATAGAAGTTAATTACAAAGAAAGAAGTGGCAGTGCATTTCAGGCATAAAGAATAAAACACATCTAGCACATGGGACAATTTGGAGAAGCAGGTTATTTTAACCACAGCAAACATACGCTTTGAATACTTAGGATTTAGAAGTGCTCTCAGAATGGAATACTATGCAACCATTAAAAAGGAAGAGAGAGCTCTATTCATACCAAGAGTCAGTCAGTCGGGCAAAGCAGTTAAGAGTGTAGGCTTTGAAGACAGATGTTAGATCTGGTTCAGCTTCTGGCTCCCCCATTTATTAGCTGTGTCGTGTTCCTTAACTTCTCTCTGCTTAATTTTCTCCCCGTAAAATGAAAATAATGATAGTCACTAGGGTTCTAGTGAGTATTAGAATGAAATAATGTACACCATACCCTTGTCCCGGTGCTTATCACAAAATAAGCATTTTATAAATGATAGCTATATTTCCATGGGTTGATATTTATGATATAGTAAGAGTGGAGGTAGGGGAGCAAATTGCTTTTTATCTTTACAATATTATTTCATTTCAGCAGGAACTTTGCTGTTTTATTCATCAATACGTACTCCTCAGTACATAACTGGCATCCAATAAATAACTGTTGAATGCATTAATTCCTGTAGAAGAAAATTATGCGTGTGTGGCATTTGCTAGTATACACATAGAAAAAGAAACTGAAAGAATCTATACCAAGCTGTTACTATGTGTTGTCTCTGGATTGGCAAAGTTGTGAAGGATTCACCCTTCTTAAATTGTACTTTTCTCTAACAGATGTTTTACAAGGAGCCTGATACCATAAAAATCAGGAAAAAGTAATGAAGTTCAAACATGAGAAAAGAAAAACAGTAAACATTCTAATTATTTATTAGCACAATCGCAGTCAATTCGGGGATATTTTTTAGAATTTGTCTCTGGTCTTCTGATAAGAAAAATAGTCACTGACTATATAACTTGATCTTTTCTTAATTAAAAACTGCGTGGGAGACAGACCTCAGCCATGGCCCCAGTTGGTTCACCTGTCCTTGAATCCATGCTCTTTGGTGGTGCTCTCCCAACACTGTCTCCGCATGGTGCCCTGTGACTTATTTTGGTTAATGGAAAAGTAGCAAACATGACCAAATCAAGGGCTTCAAAAGCACATATACATTGAGGGTCTCAGATCCTTGTCATCATGTGAAGAAACCCAGATCAACCTGCTGAATAATAAGAGACAAGCAGTCCATTCCCACCACCAAACATCAGCCACAGCCACCTCACCACCAAACATGTGAGTGAGGCCATCCGAGACCAGACAGCCCAGCCGACCGCAAACACATGAGGCAGTGCAGCCAAGATCATCCAATCCCAACCTAGACCAGAGAACCACCTGGCAGAATCACGAGCTAAATAGATAGCTGTTATTTCAAGCCACTAAGTTTTAGGATGGTTTGTGGTTTGTCACATAACAGTAGATAACTGACACAAATTATTTTAGTCACATGGCTCTTAAACAAAGTGCTCAACTGTATGTGATTTTTCAAATGAAAACTAAAAAAATAGGGATTCTGCTGCCAAATCACCATCAACTGTTTGCAAAGATTCTTTTTCCGTAAATGAAAGCATATCAAATTGAGGGCTACCTTTTAAAAAGAACAGACATTCACCAGAATAATATATTTTATATATTATGTAATATCATATAATATTTTTCTATTATATTCAGATATAACATTTTTAAATGTTATATAATATTATAATATAATAAGAGTTCTAGCTTTGTGACTCCAGGAAGGGCTAAAGCTCACTCTGGCATAATATATGTTTGACTTCTCTTTGAGATGATGTAACATGTACTATTAAGTGATTGATTAAATTTCTTGAAATATTTATATATTTTTACGATGAAGCCGTTTCTTAAAAATCACCCTGAACCTTTCTTTTTGAACATTCCCGAAGCATGAAGAGGCAGCCTCAACCCATTAATAAGAACACACCTCTTTCAGGCCATCACATTCATAAACAGTCACATCATTTGTTTCTCATAGATATCCTAAAGATAGGTGTGATTATCCAACTTTAACCATTGAAGTAATAAACAACAGAGAAGTTAAGCGACCTGCCCAAGGTCACACAGCTCATAGGTGGCCGAGCTGTGCCTTGAGGCCAGATCTTCAGCATCCACATCTCTGTTTCATCACTCACTGCCCAGGCTCTAAGAGACTTTTAAAGTTGACTAACTTAGGTAAATTTACATCGAGCATCCCATAATTGAATAAAAATAGCTAATATTCACATAGCATCTGCCGAATGCCAGGTACTGTTCTGAGCACTTTATATACATAAGCTTGTTTAATTCTCAAGCTACCTATGAGACAGGTACCCTTATTATCTCCATTTTATTAATGAAGAACTTAGGCATATAAAGATTAAGTAACGTGACCAAGATCACATAGCACGTAAGTGACAGAGCCGGGTTTGAGACCCGGGAAGACCCACCACCCCCTTGGTTTGCCTGGGACTGAGAGGCTTTCGAGGGTGCCAGACTTTCAGTGCTGAAGTCAAACTAGCATAGCTGGGCACCCTAGCCTGGACGGAGCTTACAAACCAGTAGGTCTCAGGCTACCTCCAGCCCATTCTGTTCAGACCACACAGTATTTTGAAATAAAATTGAGCCAACATTTAAAAACCAGAAGGCATCACATTAAGAGATGTTATTTTGGAGAGATCTGGCCCCAGGGGGCGTGCACTCAGGCATGGCAATAACCAGCCTCTGGGCCTTGTCCTGGCAGCAGCCCTCCTCCATCCTCTGCGGTCACCGTCACACATACCAGGTGTCACATGCACTGACCCCACCCTGTTGGGCTCATTTCCGTGCCTGACTGAACACTGCGTGCATTTATTTGAGTGTGGGACCCGGCTTCACAGCCTCATCCTGTCTCAGTAGAGCAGCACTCCTGCACCTTTAAATCACCTGGGAGCGTTGAAGGTGCCCCCACCCTGCCCCTGGCACGCCTCAGCCTAATACAATCCGAATCTCTGAGTGTGGGTCTCAGACCGCAGAATGTTTTAAAACTCCCCGCATTGCAATGTACGGCCAAGTTCGCGCACTTCTCAAACTTCAACATGCACGTGAATCATCAGTTGATCTTGTTAAAACGCAGGTTCTGATTCAATGGGTCGGGAGGGGCCTCAGCATCCACATTTCTAACAGGCTCCAAGGCATTATTGAGGCTGCATTTCCAGGGACCACACATTGGGAGGCAAGGGGCCAAAAACCAGCGCCTCGTAAGCACATTCTCCGCGGAGCTGGCCGGCCTCCGCAGCTCCCATCTCATGAACGCTTTTAGCTGTGGAGGCCCAGAGACGTGCAGTAAGCAGCCCAGAGTCACACAAGGCTGCACGAGCACCCAGATCTGTCCACTGCACAGGGCTGTCTCCCCGACAGGCGATTTAACCTACCCATCCGAACCATAGCAGCTCAGTTTGAGAGGAGTGGTTAGGGAGAAATTTCCCATGGAGAAGTCAGCTCTTGTAGACTCTACTTTGGGATGGGGGTGGGTGGCAGTCCTCTATGAAAGGGGGTTCTAAGGCAGGTGGATGTGACGGAGAGAGCAGAGGCTGATGAAGGCAGAAGGAGTCTGACTGAAGGACAGAGACTGAGGGGCACAGGCAGGTCTCCTCCCTTGCTTTGGATGAGGACACCCCACTGTGCCTGAGTCAGAGGGCCTGTGAGCTCAGCCCCAGGCTGCTGGGCTGGGAGGGTGACTCAGAGGGTGTGTAGTGGAGTGTACTTCTCCCTGGCCAAATAAGGGCTCGACTTTGCTCTGTCTTGCCATTCACACTGCCAGAGGCTGAAGGCTATGTCTGCTCCACATGACAGTCTGCTCCACATGACAGCAAGGTCCATGATGGAGAGGGAAACTATTCCACACTCCCCTGACCCCTCTCCTCCTCCCTGGCCGGTGGGTGGCACTTGGCTTTGCACTCTCCCCATAACTTGTAAACTCCTCCCCCACCCATCTGCTCTCCCACATCATTATACGTAGCATAAAATAGAGAAGTAATAACATATTCTGAAACGATGGTTTTGTCATGACAGGGTCCCGCTCTGCTGTCATATGCCCACAGGACTATGGGAAAGAGACCACATCTTATTTTTCCTTATATCCCCTCCCCCACCCCAGTGCAACACACAAATCCTGGGACAGGATAGATGGGATTAACTATGTGCTAAATAAATGAATTACTGTGTGTATTGTGTGTGTGTGTGTCATTCATTCTCTGACATCAGACTTTTAATTCCTTGAGTAAATAATACCTGACGTACATAGTACGCCCAATGTGCCAGGCACTGTTCTAAGAATTCTCTCATATTAGCTCACTTAATATGAGGATTAACTCATTTAATCCTCACAACAATCCTATAAGGGAAGTACTATTCCTATCCTCATTTTACAGAAAGGAACCTGAGGCCCAGAGAGGTTAAGTTAACTTGCCTGAGGTCAGACAACAAGTAAGTGATAGAATTAGAATTCTAGCTCCAACAGTGTGAACTTAGATTCTGTGCTCTTATCAGTATTTAATTTATTTCTATATCTCTGATGCCCAGCACGGCGCCTGGCACATGGTAAGTAGTAATAATTGTGTGATGACTAAATGAATAAAGTAATTAATTTATTAATGACTGTGTGTGTACATGTGAGTTTGTCCCACTAGACACTGACTTTTTTAGAGAAAATATTGGTCTTGCCAATGTTGCCTAATGCATTTAATAACTGGTTTAAGACAGAATACATTTAAAAGTGGATTTCCCACAATGCCCACATGTTTGGTGTATGGTCCAGAGTACCCGGACAGCTGATCGAGGTTTTCAGAGTTTAATTCAGCTGTGCAGTAAGAGAAAGCCAAGACCCAGAGTCAGGGCCAGCTTCCTGGCTGTGCGATTTGAGAAGGTGCAACTGGCCCCGTGCTCAGAAAGCATTTCCCCCACCCCTGCAACTTGGTCCAATGCTCTACTGTTACCAGCTTGAAATTCTTCATTATTTTTTAACGGGGGGGCCTTTTGTTTTGATCTTACACTGGGCCCCACCAATGACGTCACCCATCCTGCCAAGAGCGACTAAAGCCCAAGAAGATGCCTTCACGAAGGAGAGGAAAGGAAAGGGTCTCCAGCAGTGCTGTGTCCATGGCTTCTGACGTACTGTGACGTACAGGAGCAAAGCCTTGGTGGCCTCGGTCGTGGAGAACATGCAGCCGGCGGGTCCCAGGCTCAGCAATTCCAGCCCGGGCATGACTCCCGAAGGGTCCCTTGGATCTCATCACCCCTCCCCGAGATCTGCCTCTGAGACACCCCTGACCCCCAGACTCTGACAGCTTCAAGTAAGATGGGATTTATCAGCCCTATGTTAGGCATCTGAGGTTCCAAGCTGATAGGAGGCAAGATCAAGTGCAAATAAATTATTCCGAGACCATCATTCTTAACTAATAGCTCCTACTACTACTCCCTCACTCTTCCAGGCAGGCCTTCTATTTCTCTTCCTAGAAAGCCCTCTCCCCTCTCCCCAGATCCTGTCTTCTCCCCTTACCTCTCCTCCAGTCATACAGATAGAAGTCGTAGAACCAGGATCCACCCCAATCTGCCATCAGCCGCAGATTACTGCTCTTAACCGTATTGATCTATTCGTTCTCCTAGTTTGGGCCTGACTCGGATATCTAACTCACAGAAACGTGGACCTCAAAGGAACTCCAGCCTCAGCTTATTCATCTATGTAATGGGAGCAATAAATAGACCCACATCACAGTCTTGCCTGGCTTAAACATAATGACAGATGTCGAAGTGCTTTTTAACGCTCGCAGGTCTAAGCAGTTATTTCTATTAGTCACTGGTAGTGAAACTAAGGCTAATTAAATCTGGTGCCGAGGAAACAAAGGTCATTAGCTCCCACCTGCTTCACTTCGGTCTAAGCCAAGGCCAGCCACACCCTGGCCAGTCATTGGTCAGTAAAGAATTGAACAAGATTCATCCTTAATAATCATGGGGATTTCTCCTGCATTGTGTTCAAATCCTGATTCTGCCACTTCTTAGCTGTGCAACTTTGGACAAGTCATCGTACTTCTCTGAGTGTTGGGCTTCTTGTCTGCGAAGCGGGGTCAGTGCTGATAGTTGTGTTGTAGTGTCATTGTAAGGTGCCTAGCTCCATTGTCACATAGAGGTGGTTGGTATCATTCTTAGAAAAACTCTTCTATACACGAAATTCCCTCTAAAGCTGCAAGCGTCTGATCAGGATTTTGCTCTCTGTGATGGTTAATTTTATGTGTCAACTCAACTGAACTAAGGGATGCCCAGAGAGCAGGTAAAGCATTATTCTGGGTGCATTTGTGTGTTGCTCAGATCAGCCTTTGAATGGGCGCACTGAGTGAAGAAGACCGCCCTCACAAATACAGGTGGAGTCATCCAATCTTTTGGGGACCAGAATAGAAAGCTGAGATATCTATCTTCTCCTGTCCTGGGACATCCATGCTTCTGGTTCTCAAGCCTTCAGTCTCAAACCATGGCTGACACCGTTGGTTCCTTTGGTTCTCAAGCCTTTGAGTGTGGACTAGAACTACACACCAGCTTTCCTGGGCCTCCAGCTTGCAAAAGGCAGATCGTGGGACTTCTCAGCCTCCATCATCATGTGAGCCAATCCCTCATAATAAATCTCTTTCTACATATCTATAGATACCCTATTGCTTCTGTGTATCTAGAGAAGCCCGACATTCTTAGAGCATCTTCTCTCGGCGTTCTCTTCCCACCAAAGTCATTATCGCATTCCTAGAACATGGATGGGTACCCTACTGTTAGTTCATTGCTATCTCAAGTTGAGATCCTGCACGTAATTTAAAATGTAGAACATAAGAAACAGCTGCACTGTATCAACCAAAATGTGCCTTCAGAGTACAGAAAGTTCGGGTAAATTATAAAGTATAAAGATTCTGGAAAACAGATTTTCGAAGGCTGGGATTCAATTAGCATTTTATTTCTCTGATTGATTGTGCTGCCAGGAAATTTTGGCAGTGTGAAGGGGAGCTTTCTATTTCTGTTAAGAAGAAAAACCTAAAATTTTCGGAAAACGCGAGAGAAATAATATTGCATTTACAGAGTTAGTATTGACTTGTGGTGAAACTATCATGAGGAAAATGTTACCTGTTGAGCCAAAATAAGTCAAAGAAAAGAGAACAGGTTTTTAAAATAGGAGTCAACAAGGTCAAATATGGCCCTCCACCTGTTTTTGTAAATAAAGTTTTATTGTCACACAGCCACGTTCGTTCATTTATATATTGTTTCTGGCTACCTTTGTGCTACAATAACAAAGGAGAGTACCTATGACAGAGACTTTGTGACCTAAAATATTTACTTCCTGGCACTTTATAAAAAACTTTGTCAACCCCTGATTTAAAACATGAACCTATGGCTCTGGAAAGAAAAACAATATTTATGAGGAATGCTTGAAATCAGAGTGCACCATGAAAGAAAAGAAAAACTTCATTTGATCATTGCACAGATATTGAATAAGCATCTACTGTGTACTAAACACCGTCTTGCTTCCGGGGGGTTGGGAGGGGCGGGCGGGGAAACAGACAAAATCTCTACCCTCGTAGAACTTATGTAAATTGAGGAGTTTACTATTTGACCTCTATAAAAGTACACATATCTTTTTAAATGAAATCTTTAAAAGAACAATGAAGAATGAAATGTTTCAGGGCATTAAGAATGAGATCAATGTATCCTTGGCTTCGTCAATAACATGTGATAAACCAACTGACAGTGCAATGAAAGAACTCTTGTCACCTGCGACAAGGGTCCCAGAGGACCGCAAGGCTCCGGGTTAACAGAGCAAGGCTGTTAGGGCTCATCCGGGTTGAAGGGAAAACTGGAACCAATCTGTACATGGTTGCAAAAACAGATTTGCAGCATGGCGTGGATCTGAATAAAATTCTTGGCCAGGGCTATCATCGCGTTGCTAACAGGAGCAAAAAATTTAATGGATTTACAGCAATGCTGACGAAACCGCCTAAGTTGGAAATCATACACACAGAGTTACCTCTAGGTCTGAAACTCAGCAGTAATAAGTTTTGATGGGAGAGGGAAGACATAAAAGCGCTCCCAACAGCTCTCAGTGTTATCGATTCATGCATCTAAGAAAAGGTTGATACTTTTTCAAAGTATCGCCACGCACAGTGAAGGGACAGCATGCTGGGAGCCATGTCATTTCTCAAAAGTGTTTCTGGGCTATCCATTATGGTATGTTGTGTTTGTTTGTGTTTTACATCCTTTGAGAGATTAAGAAATTGTCTAAAATGATATTTAAAAGATCAAATGTCTGATAAGTTGGGCAAGGTACTGAGATCAATTTCCAACTTTGAATTTATCTTTTGTTTGAAATGGTTCACATATTAAGTGTTTCAGGAATTCTTTTGAAGGGTTGCAAAATGCAAGTATCTATGATCTCTTTTTTTCTTTATTATTAATCATCTGAGTAAAGCAATAAACATTTCAAAACTATTAAGAATGGAGCAGAATCATGCCAAGAAATAATCATGGAAGGTTTCAGAGTTAAGAAATCATCCTTTCAAAAGATGTAAAAAAAAAAATCCTGGTAGAAAAGAGATCTTGAGAGTTTAGATAATCTTTTTCTGTTTATTTCATAAAACAATATAACAGTAATGCTTGTTACTAAGAATTGGATTCTCCATTACTAAATTTAAATCTACATTATAAGAACATGAAAACAAAAAATCTTTTTGATATTGTATGCATATACACCTGGATATGTACATATATGGAATAAAACCATTAAATGAAATAAGAAGTAAAAGTTTTCAAGAATATAGATGTACATATGCCGTACATATGGTCCCATAATTCCATTTTCCCAAGAATGACGCAACGTTTAATTTCCCTTACAAGCGGCACAGGATATTTCACATGGTCTTCGCAGGAATGCCGCTGAGGCCTCGAGCCACGGCATTTTATTTCAGTTCCTGCTAAGAATTAGCAGGAATGCTAATTCTTACTACAGAGTCTTAAAACATACGGTGAAGAGCACTAGCCCTTGATAGTTACTAAGAGTGAGGTAACCACACTCAGCGACCTGGAAGGAAAGAATCGGTGGCATTTGGAGAAGCTGACCACGCAAAGCGAGAGGCACGTGGTGCTTTATTGATTCGATCTCACCCGTCGGAATTACTCGCTTTGGGTGGTTAATTTTTTAA
>NW_011888840.1:4026439-4052155 GCF_000151845.1 Pteropus vampyrus | reverse complement strand
GCCTCTGGCATATAGTAGGTACTCTGTGAATATATGTGAAATGAATAAATCAGCAATAGAAGCCACAGCCTCTGCTGAACCCCGTGCCTACCGTTGGCTATCTCTAGTGCCCACCCTGGTTTACATAGGCTCAAGGCCCATGTGGCTGAGCTGACTTGCTCAGAGGAGATAGAGATGACGCACAGGACACTTGCCCATGATTTTCCCTGCGCTGAGCTGTCCCTCCAAACACAGCTGCTTATCCCATTGGAGTTGTGCAACTCCAAGCGATGCAGCTTTGCAATAACTACTCCTTATCTGACTCCGGTGTTGACCTGTTTTCATGGAATTGAGCTTCTCCCATTGGAAGGTCCCAGGGGCTCAGACTTAGCCAACAGCCTCGGTGACTGGTCTCCAAGCAGCTCAACCTCCCCCTTGCCATTGCCCTGGCTGTGCCTCAAAGCCTGGAGCTAGCTGTTCCTGCTCTCCACCTGCTCTGGGCCATCTCAGCACTCAAAGGCCATGCCCTCCAGAGCTTTTCCAGACCACTCCCAAATGGAAATCATTTCTCACCCCCTTTAACTCCTAGTCCTCTATCTAGACTTGTTTCTTCGCCTCTTGCAGTCTCAGTTTCATTATTTTTAAGATAGATAACAATACCGACTTCAAAGGGAGGCTGTAAAGATCAAGTGACTCCAGCAAATGTTTCATTTCATAGGAATTTGCTTATTTACCACCTTGGAGGTTTCTTGAAGCCAGGGACCCTCTGTTTCATTACCATGTGCCCTTATGCTTAGTACAGTACTTGACTCATCTTAGGCATTCAATCAACGTTTGCTCAATGGATCAATCAATCAAAGAACCAATCAAGAATACATAAGTTATAGCAATGCAGCAACATCCTACAGTTGTAACACAGAGGGAGTTATCTCTGTAAGATTTCATTTCTTTCTTTCTTTTCCTTTTTCTTTTCTTTTCTTTCTTTAATTGTTTTAAAATTAGAAATGGCCAAACCAAATCAATTATTTCTTTCCAGGGAGGTGAATTCACAGCGCAAGGTATATTTAAAACATTATTAATTAGTCAGAGAACTTGCACTTGGGAGTAAAAACACAAAACATATGTAGTCACACCCTGGGAGTGATTTTCAGCAAGAAGTGGGTGCTCGTAATCCTCCCCAGCACATAATGTGAGCATCGGCTACCATCAGTCACCTCTTTCATCTTCTTACCCCATCCTGGGGTAAGAAGCCTGGGCCCTTCCCTCCCTGACAGCCACATGTCACCACCTGTTCCCAATATCACCAAATTAAATGATTGTGTCCTACTCTTCTTGACACATAAAATTTTCTCTCCCCACAGAACCCAAAAACCAAAAGAGAAAGCCTAGAGAATTTCACATTAGGGGGATGGGAAACAGGGACCACTGCCTGATTTCTCATAAGCCCTGAACATATGGAAACAAGAAGGTATGCCTACTTCTAAGACTCTGTTCTGCACTCGTTCGCGCTCGCTCTCTCGCTCTCGCGCTCTCTCTCTCTCTCTCCCTCTCTCTCTCTCTCTCTCTCTCTCTCTGATATTCGGAGAGGCCTATCACTTTCACTGGGTACAAGTCCCCACCCTTTTTTCCTTTGCCCATGCCCTGAGCCCTGGAGGGAAAGCCCAGATTCTCTACAAGGCAGTGCAGGCCAGAAATTGCTCCATCCTCCTTATCAGACCTACTTACCTGCCCGACCCAGACCTGTCCCTTGTACAGTCACGGGACAGGCAGAGCCCAGGCAGTTTGTTCAGGTAAAGCAAACTGACTTGCCTGAAAGTTGGCAGTGAGCCAAGACCAGGGCACCCAAGAAAACCCAGAGCAGGTCACTTTGGCAGCAGAATGCTAAGGGGAGAACGTGGAAGGCCTGGGCTGCCCCAAGCAATGTCCCGGTCCACGGGAAGCATCCATGGACAGCCACAGGCAAGGACTTAAACATCTATTTCTCTTCCTCTCACCACTGACTCTCATCCCACAGCACTTGCTACAGTGGGCTAGTTGTTCTGACCACATCGACTGGCAGGTGGATACACCAAGTGTCATAATGCATTCATCTAAGATGCTGGTGATTGTATGATGCGCCATTATTTCACGTACCTCAAAAAAAGAAAGTAAATGCTACCTACTAAATTATGATACAATAGATCTTTTTTACTTAGAATGTGTATTTTATACTTGCTAAAAGCTTTTTTAGCTTTATTTAGATGCGTTTTTACTACATACCAATCTCGTGCATACGTGAAAAGGAAACCATCAATGAAGTAAATTGCTTAAGCTAATTCTTTAACTTCATCACATTCAGACTTCACGTCCTCTCAGTCACTTTTCAACTCAAAGTTGTCTACATCCACGGTTCCCTCCACAGGGTCATCTTCTGTGCCACCTGGAACACCAGGATAACCACAGGAACGATGCTGCACTTCTTCAGAGTGCCCCACCATCATCTCCAGGGGGATCCTTCCAAACTGCCGACATTATCCTGCAAACTTTAAAGTTCAGGCATTAAAACTACACCAGGAGCCCTTCCATCCCAAAACTAATTGAGGGATGCATTCTATCTTCCAGAGATGATAGAAAGAGAAAGAACGTGCATGTAAATTGATAAAATATAGAATAATCATGACAGCCAACAGATATTGAACAGCTAGAACATCCCGGAAACTGTGCTAAGCACCTTATCTATGTTATCTTATTCCATCTTCTCTCTGAAGAAAGTAAAAATAAATATGAGCTAGCTTTATCTAGTGCCTACTGTGAGCTAGATACTGTCTAAGTGCCATATATATATGGTGTACAAGTGCACGCGCACACACACACACACACACACACACATGTTCATTCACTTAATCTTCCCAGCAGCCCTATGAGGTAAATATTATTATCTCTATGTTGAAGACGAGGATGATGAGAATAAGTTACTTATAAAGATTACACTTCTTACGAGTGGTAAAGCTGGTATTTGAAGTCCAGTTCCAGAGTCTACATTTAAACCGCTCCATTAAATGTGGTTCTATTCATGTGCCCATTATGCAGATGATGGAACTGAGGCATAGAAAAGACGAATAGCTCTCCCAAGGATATACAATGCAAGTGCCAAGGTTCAAACCACAGCGTTCAACTCTGAAGGTCATGCCGCTCATCATTTTTCTATCCCACATAGGGAAGACAAAAGGGCAAATGTCAAAACCAGATATTTAGATTCCATCTTGTAATTCAGAATCCTATGTGGCACTATTTTTGATAAAATTTAACTTGTTTTCCTTCCTCTCAAAGATGTGGGTAGCACAATGTCCTTGCAGTGATCTGAAGGGGGTCTCATTCATCCATTCATTTAGTCAATAAATAACTATTTTCAAATTGTCCATTATGGGCAAGGCCTGAGCTAGGTGCTCCAAGGAGCTTACAATGTAGCAGAAATGACAGACTTTGTACAAGTGATTATAAGTGTGACCAGCAGAGAAATACTACTGGAACCTCTTCTGCCATAAAGGAGGATGGTCCAAGAAGCAGAGGTACAGAAAGTGAGGGAAACATGGCAGCCAAAACACTGTTGGACGAAGAACCCGAAAGAACAGTGATGGTTAATTAACTCAAACTTAATATATTTGCCTTCTCAATGTGACCCTCCCTCCATCTCCCTAAATCTTCAGTCAAGTTTACTACACATACAAAGGCCTTGGATGATGACTTTTAGTGGGAATTGAGAAAGAAAGTTGAGTTCCCCATCTGTGTGAGTATGGAGGACAGAGAACAGCAAATAAGAGAAGATCCAAATTTAGTTTTGGAGGGTCAGGGAAGCCTGCTACTTTGCCACGAAGACTCACATTTTGATGGCCTGCTAACCTCTGCTCTCACAGTTCTGAACACCGAGAAAGCAGACACTGTCTTTCTTGTTGTAAACCCAGAGCCTTGAAGAACACAGACACATAGCTGTGCTCGGTAAATATTTTTTGATTAAATGACTAGAAAAAAGACCTCAGTAGCCCTTCAAAATCTCTCCCAGGTATAGTTCCTCCTTAACGTTCCCTGATGTACCCTGGGGATCCAGCGTATAATAAGTGCTCAATAATGAATTCCCGACTATTGCAAACCTTCCTCCATAGTTTGGATAATCTCCTCTCACTGTCTTCCAGTGACATTATTGGCTCAAAGAGAGTGGAGACTGGTAAGGCCTTGGCTATGTAGTATAACACTCCTCTTCAAAGGAAGTGCAGAGTTCATTGCTATCATTGCCTGGAACAATTTCTAATGTTTTTGCCAATACCTGCTCCACTTGCCCTTCACGAAGAGACAAGGCAGCTAAGAGCCAGCTCGCCTTGAGCTCACCCTTGATCACAGCACCTTGCCTGAGCCACCTCACCTGGACTTCCGCAAGAGTCTGCAGGCTGAACCCCCTGTACCCACTCTGAGCCCCTCACATGCATCCTGCCTTAGCAGCCAGAACACCCTTTGCAAAGAGCAAAATCTGAACATCTGTTTCTTCTGTTTAAAAATCTTAGATTGCCTTTTTTTTCCCTCTCAAACCTCTCCTATCATTTGGCCAGGAGGTGGGTTAAGTGTCCTCCTGACTTCGCCATAGATTCTTTCTGTCCATTCTTCCTTCTTCCTCCTCAATCGACCCCACATCACACACCCAGCTCTAAACATTGTCAGGTCTGTCTCACTCCCAAACCTGCTGGCTATTAACCAACATAAATAGACATTCTGTACCCCCATAAATTAAATCATGTAACGACTTGTTGGATCCATTTTTATTGGACTACCATGGGGCACAGGGGTTCCAGAATTCAGGTGCCACAGATATTTCTCAGGTATGAACTATGTGCCAGGCATCACCTGGCCTAGGCACTTTCACATATTGTGGTATTTAATCCTCACCACAACCCTACAAGGCTGATAAAGACACAGAGGCTCAAAGGAGTGTAAAAGGGCAAAGAAATGGCCCCAATGGGAATGAATGACAGAAAAGGGTTTTTGACCCAAGTCTTCGGACCTTTAGTCTTGTGTGTTCAGTAAGCATTCCTTGAACACCTGTGCATGATGATACTGTACCATGGATTCAAGATAAAAGGCAGCTGCACTATCTCCCTTTGACCTTACGACACTGATGCTGGGAAGTCCTTCCAGGTGTCTAATCTAAATTCTTTTTGCTGCGACTCCATCCCATTCCCACCCTTTACATCGCCCTCATTCCCAGACAAATACAAAAACAACAGTTGCCGATGAGATCGCCAAGCTTCTCCTCTTCTCCTAGCATCTGTCCTCAGTTGCCACACAGGCCCAAGAGATAAGCCTCACAGAACAGGCTTCGTATCTCGCCAGGCATTGCCTCCACCCTGCCAGTCATTCCTCAGCCCTGGCACAGAATCAGGGAAGACCAATAGCTTCAGGGGAGTCTTCTCTGAGGAGAAGGGAGGAAAGACAGAGAGCTGAAAGCTGGCAGCTTCTCCAAGAGGATCACTTCTTAGGAGGTGGCAACAGGTGACACTTTGTGGGAAGATCGTTGCCTCACCTGAGAGGCTCCCAGATTAGGAAACAGCGCTGGCAGGCTGTGGTACTTGCCCTGGCCCTTTACAGCTCCCTGGACTCTCCCACTAAATAGATACCGCAGAGAGTCTTCTGCACTGGCGTGTCAAAACAGACAAGGAGAGCAATAGCCTTCCTTTGAAACTCGTATGTAACTGTGTCTGGGTGCCCTGGGACACGGAACAGGACTAATAAATGTTCAATGACTCAATGGTTGAAAAAAGTAATGAATGTGGGAGTGAGTGAGTAAATGAATTAGCATATCATTAAATGAACTCCTGAAGGGAGTAAAGGAGTAGAAGAATGAGTCAGAATGAATGAATGAATGAATGAATGAATTTCTAAATGTTTGAGTGAATAAATGAGAAGAAAGAGTAACAAAATGATTAAGTGAGTACATAAATGAGCATATGAAAAAATTACCACATAAATATGTGAGTCAATCTAATGACTATATGGATGATGAACAGATGGATGGATGGATGGTTGGATGGATGGATAGGTGGATGGATGGATGGATTGGTGGATGGATGGATGGATGGATGAATGGATGGATGGGTGGATAGGTGGATGGATGGATGGATGGATGGATGGATGGATGGATGGATGGATGGATGGATGGATGGATAGGTGGATGGATGGATGGATTGGTGGATGGATAGATGGATGGATAGATAGATGACTGGACTCACAAATCAGTGGGTAGATAATGAATATATTCATAACTTCTTAGAGGAAGACTAAGGAGTTAAACTATGGACTCTGAGGCCAATAACCAGGTCTGTTTTAGTTCTTGCCCTTTCCCCAGCCCCTTACTGTATCCTACGAATAGTAGGAATTCTAAGTATTTATTGAATAAATAAGCAGATAAGTAATTAGATATCTTCCTGCTTGCAATACATGGTACTAAAATCTGCACTTGATGGAGACTTCCAAATATGAAGATTCCTCGTGTGAAAAGAACTTTAACGCTTAAGCTAGGTGGGGACTAGTCTTAAATCCCAGCTCTACCATTTCCTAAGCCGTGTGGCCCATCGAAAGGCACTCGAATTCTTGAAACTTGAGTTTCCTCTCCTATAAAGTGGAGACAATCACAGCTCTTTCATAGTGCTGTGGTCGAGATCAGAGACTATGTAGAGAAGCACCCACGAAAGCATCTAGCACTCAGGAGACACTTTTCTTTCTCTCCCAAGCTTATTTCCCTTTATCCATCCAAAGCCCGCCAGCTCCAGTGTTCTTTGAGGCCCTGCTCCTTATGAATTCATAATCTTTTAGAGGACAGATGCAGTGAATAAAGAAAAATTCTACTAGGAAGTGAAATGGTGTTAGGCTAAACTGTATGAAATTGCAACAGTTCAGCTGCCTGTGACCTAAAAATCCAACAACTTCCCATATTTCGACTATGGTAGCTGGAAATAAGTGGAACGCAAAGAAAAGGTAGAAGGATTCATCCTAGGGAAGATCAGGGAGTGTCAGAGCTGGGAGGACTCTTGAAGGTCATCTGGTCCAGCTTCTTCATTTTATAGATAGAGGAATTGAGTCCCAAAGAAATGCAGCACTGGCCCACACCCCTTGTCAATCATGGCAGGGCCAGAAGCTATGCAAGTTTTTGATTTATGGACACGAGTTCGAATCCAAGCTCTGTCACTGGATTCGTCACTGGAGTGGCTGCGCGACTGCTGAGCTGGCCTCATTTCTCCGATTATCCGTTTGCTCGCCAAGAAAAAGAGAACAAGGAAAACACTATCTCACTCTTCAAGGTCGTGAAGAGAGGACCAATGACGCTGAGCTCCCAAGTGCCCTGCGAAGGGCTCGGTCCGTGGAAGGCGCCCACTCCACACTCTGTTCCTCCAGAACCCTTCGTCTGGACTCTCAGCTGCTGCTCCACCTGCAACCTGACGCTGCTGTCATGCCGACAGAGAGAGCAGGTAAGAGGCAGACTGACCTGCATCACCGCGCAGTGGGGAAAGAGGCATCCACCGAGCAGGCCCTGAGAAGAAAGGACGCCCACATCTGACAGCGCCCTGGGATCCAGAGGCGCCTTCCATTCCCCTGGAGCTCATCGGAGATGATCCCATGCCCCACCTCTGCGTTTCCTCCCTCCTAGTCTCCTCCCTTCACGGTGTTCCCTCCACCGATGGGTGAGGACTCCTATGCTCCCAAGAAAGGAGATGGTTCTGGGCACAGAGCGCCAGGCCATCTGCTAAGTGCTTTACGAGCACCGTTCATTCAGTTCTCACCCGAACTGGATCAGTGATACCTCCATTATAACTGAGAAAACAGAGAGAGCATTTGAGAAACCTGACCGAACTCACAAAGCAAGGAAGTAGTTGGGCCACGGCATTCACCCAGAGTCTCTAGGAAGAGCTTGGTTTAGGTTTGTGACAGAACTGCCTTTGGGTCCCCTTTCTATACCTGGACCAAATGATCTTGGGCACATTACTTTAACTCTTGGACTCGATCTTCTCATGTATAAAAGTGACATCGGTAAGATATCAAGTGAGTGTAAAAATCCTCGTGGAATTCCCATGTGAAAGCACCTGGCACCCGGTCCACATTGTCAGGAAATGACTGTTTCTCTTCCCTTCCCTGAGGGGTCACCCCAACAGGCCCCCACCTCCCAGCTCATGCCCATGTTTGTCGACACTACCTCTGGACCTGCGCAGTGTCATCACCCTATGTTACACCATCACACCTCACTGGTGACATAACCATCCTCCATCGCTGCCCCTACCACCTGGGCTGGCATAACCCAGGCTCTGCTGACACAGCCTCAGTGAAATTCAAAACCGTGTTTGCTGGTTCGTCGGAGGCAAAGCCAAGCCCAACCCCTGACTCTCTTTGCTCTTGTGCTCTCCTAGCCTCCAACGCCTGGGGAGGCTGCGGGGAGCCAGGAGCTAGGAGCGGGCACCCACGATAGCAGGGCCAGGCCCAGCCCATCCGGCACGTCCTGTCAGTTCCTGAGTCTGGCATGAGCCACGGGTGCAGTAACATGGCTTGAGGAAATGGGCCTGCCTGTTGAAACCCATTTTTCAGTGATGAGAGCCAAAGGGGGCTGGGCAAGGAGAGGCGGGCGGAGGGAGAGAGGGCTCGCCTGAGTGCCCAAGAGCATGTCCCCACTCTCTCACCCATTTGGAAATATTTTTGAGCATTAACTATGTGCTAGGGTCATTCACTGGAGCAAGGTCAGACCAGAGGTTCCAGCCTCACTGAGGTACCCATTCTGATAGACAACACAGACAACAGCCAAGCAAACTCATAACGAAACAAAACCAGAGAGCTTCAGATTGTGAAAAGCGCTTGGAGGGAAAGAGATGAGCTGATGTGATGGTAACTGAGTCAAGGGGGTGGGTGATAATTTAGTGGGGTCATCAGGGAAGGCCTCTCTGAGGAGGTGATGATGAGCTGAGACCCAGAAGATGAGCAGGAGCCAGCCATGTGAGGAGCTGGGATGGAATGTTCCAGGAGAGGGAATCGGTAATGCACAGACCGTCAGATCAGGGGAAGGCTGGCTGGCCCAAAGACTAGGAAGAGACAGGGGCTGGAGCATATACGCTGAGGAGGAGGGCAGGGGCTCATCTCAGGATGCAGTCACAAAGCTGAGACCGCGGAGGCCATGGCGGGAGCTAGGACCAAATGCGAAGGGAGATTTTAAACACTCTGGAAGACTCCCCCGCTTCCTGAAGCCTTGGGTCCTGGATGCTTGGGGGACAGGGTGACCAACATGAATCCCACTCACAGGCACTGGGACAGTGGAACTTGAGAAACCTTGAATCTGTCAGTATCCACGCCCTTCCACTCTGTAGATGGGGAGACAGCCCCAAGACGGGAAGGGATGTCACACCGTGTGGCTACCGCGGAGCTGGACACTGAAAGCGAAAGCACAGCTCACACTTTTATCAGTGACTGTGTGTGATTTCCTTTCGCTCTTCCCATCAATCTCATTGTCTTAACAGATAAGAAAGGGAAAGGGTCCCACAGGCAGGAGCTGGGGCAGCCAGGCTGCGGACTCAGGTTCTCTCGATACCAGCCCCACACCCTTCCCACTGGGCTGTTTGGAATTGATGTTGGTATTCCTAGAAATCCAAGCCGCTCAGGACCCAGGGACTTCCGGAAAGCTGCTGAAACTTTCTTTGGGAAACGCCTCAGTACCCAAGCAGGTGAAAGCAATGAGCCGGTTGCCCTCATGCATCAGTCCATTGAGAAACACAGGAACATACTTTTAAAAATAGATCAAGGAAATCATTTATAAATAGATATCACTATGCATACACGTCCCACCAATCAAATATGCCTCTCTGAATGTATGTTGAAACTGACCTAGGGCAGAAGGATTTTGCTCTGTAAATGATCTGCTAGATCTCGCTCTTTGTAGTACTGCGGAACTCAAACTCCCTCTGTGTCAAACTCACTGAGGGGGTTTGTTAAAACACAGTCTGCTGGATCTTATACCCAGAGTTTCTGAGTCAGCAGGTGGGGCCCGAGAATTTGTGTTTCTGACAAGTTCCCAAGTGATGCTGATGCTGCTGGTTTGGGGACCTCACTTTGAGAACCACTGCTGTAGAGGATGCTGTGGTCTCTGCCTAGGTCCCCTTTTAGGACTGAGATCCTGGTTGGCCCAGTGATTATCCCTCCCCAGGAATCGCTGCCTCACCCAGTTATCTCAGCTTCCTACTGGTCCATATAGAGGTTCTGACACCTCAGTTTAAGACAACTCAGCTTCAGAGCTCCCATGGGACTGGCTGAGGCCTCTGCTGTGACTGCATCGGAGTTCAGCGCTTCCCTCTACCCGGTCCTACATTCTTCTTTCCCCTGCAAGTGTCGTTCCCAAAAGTCCTCCCCATTAAACACCCTGCATTCTAATTTCTGTTCCAGAATCTATTTCCCAGAGTACCTGACTTTAGAGAGTTAGCACCAGAAGTGGGGTGATCTAAGGACAAGGATTAAAATGGGCTTTGGGAGCTGGCTCGCCCATTTGCAGGCTGGCTGACAATGAGTACTCCAGCACTAGGGGATGGGGGGATGGGAGAGGCAGGATCAGGGGAGCATGCTCAGCTTCTGGGGTGAAGACTGTGGCGGCAGACGGGGATAGGTTAGCTCTGGAAGGAAATGAACTTGGGGTGCAGTATCTCAGGCTTCTGAGAGGTTTAGATGGAGTGCTAATTACAAGGTCCCTAAAACTGGACGACTTTCACTGCATACCATTAAAGTACTGGAGAAAGTTCCCAGTACATTATGGGAACTTAATGGTCCCATATGAAAATCACCCATTTAAGGCGAAGTGTCAAAGTCAGAGGGCCTCTCTGGCAGCATCTGAAGAGATCTCATCTCCTATAGTCAGAGGATAGAAGATAGAAAGACCGAGAATCAGGTCTTGCTTTTCTGGTAACAGAGCACCAGAAAATTCTCAACCCTGGCAATTCTATGATGCCAAGGTCAGAGCTTTAATCAGAAAGAACTAGGGACCTGAGACTTGGAACAAGCACATTAGTGTGGATGCATGCAAGAACCTCAAAACCCCCACATCTTCCAGTACTCTCTGAGCCAGCAGAAGTAGCCCAAGACTCCTGGTAAACACCAGCACTCCTGCCGAGCTTTAAAATGATGCAGAAAGTTATCTGCTTTTCTCTGTGTTGCAAGAAAACATATGCCCCCACACTATGCTCAGTTTAGACCCCCACCTCATCTCCTGACTGCCAAACCCATGACTAAGGCCAAGTTATGACATTATTCAGCCAGAAAACTCTGGATGTGCTAGACTGCCCTGATAGGAATGGGTGCAATGGGATCTCGAAACAATACTTGCCAGATGGCACTTAACCATCAGAAGCCAGATGAGCGCAAACATTGTAATGAGCAGCAAAGTCACAGAGGCGGCTAGGGGCCTGACCCACAGACAGCCACGGAGATGGTTAATAGACCAAGACATTCCTCAACGCAGGCTCGACGAGCAGCCAGCGAGGGAGTTGCTCAATCTATGCGATCAGAATCAATCAAGCGCCAGGCTCTCTTGCCAAGTTTTCAAACCTGAGCCCATTTTCAGACATGGAGCCCATAGACTGAAAAAAAGACCAACCCCCCCATCACTCATCCCCAGAAAGAAAGACCCTGCACCACCATGTCAAAGTAGACTTCTGGGTTTTACTCAGAAAAAAAAAAAAAAAAATTACCTGGATACTTTGAGGACTGTTGGATACAGGATCTGAGTTGATACATGAGACCCATAATATTACCTTGGCCCCTGTTAGAATGAGGATGCCTAAGGCCAGGCAATAAAATGGAGTCCAGGCTCAGGCCTAACTCATAGTAGGTCTGCAGGTTCACCCAGTGGTCATTTCCTCGGTTCCTGGATACAAAACTGGAATAGACAGACCTGACAGTTGTCAGAACTTCCGTATTGTTTCCTCAGCCAGTGAAGTAAAAACTGTCACAGTGGGAAAAGACAAATAGAAACTTCGGAAACCACCTCCACCCACCCTCCATGAGCTAAGATAGCAAATCAAAATTAATATTGCATCGTGAGAGAGATTAGTGCCACCCTCAAAGATCTGAGAGATATGGGGGTGGTAGTTCCCACCATATCTCTATTTAATTTGCCATTTTGGCCACTAAGAAAAACTAGCAAGGTCTAGAGGCCGACACTGTTGCTGATCAAGCAGTGGCTCTGATCGTAACCGCCGTGCTGTGTGCAGCATCTCTGCTGAGCAGCTCACACAGCGCGGATGGAATGTGTCCACTGAGCTGATGGATGAGTCCCTTCCGTCTCGCTCAGGAAGGAGGACCAGGAGCAGCTGATGTTCACGTGGCATGGACCATATTACACATTCGCAGTCTTCCCCGAGGGCTGCAGTCGCTCTTCCGTTCTCTGTCATCATACAGCCTGAAGAGATGTGACACATCTGGACAGAACGTCACCTTGGTCAACGAAGTCGGTGACTTCCTGTTGATCAGTAAGTATGAGTAAGGAGCGACCAGTACCGGGGAGGTCTTGACAAGACACAAGCACTCCAGAGGGTGGGAGATGAACCCCGTGAAGATTCAAGGTCCTGCCACATCAGTGGTAACAGGTTCTGGGAAAGGCTAGGACATCCCCTCTAAAGTAAAGGACAAATTATTATATCTCCCCCATGAAGACGGCGAAAGCGCGACTCCCAGAAAGCCTCCTCGGGTTGTGGATTTAGCATATTCCACACGTGATAATAATGTTCCAAGGCAATTCCCCGGTGACACAGATGACTGCCCAGTTTGAATGGAGCCTGGAGCAGAAAAGTGCTATGCAGCAGGTTCCAGCTATGGTACCAATGGCCCCAGCACTTGAGTCTTAACCTTGGAAGACTCTGCGGTATGAGGGGCAAATCTGAAGTGGAAAAGACATCGCGTGGAGCTTATGAGAAAGCCTTTGCAGGAGAATCACCATGTGTGTTCCTGGCGCAGGTCTGTCCTGGTCAAAGAGGGTGGGAAGCCTCAGGTGCCATGGAAACATTTTGGGAACCTCTGGTGGGACGTTCTCAAAGCTCCCTCCAGCTCATGTTCTGTGGATCCTTCTTACCCTGAGTTTGCTCGAGCTCAGGCCTACATGGTCTTATTTGTTTGGGGGCCAGTTCTGCCTGTGACTTGCCCACGTGACTTGCCCATGTGTCTTGCCAACAGCTGCCCAGGAAAAAGCTCCCTTCTGTCCTCCCCCATGAAGTGCTGGCTCAGAACGGGCTGTCTGAGAGTGCCAGCCAAGGGCATTGCCAAAGGGATTCTAGTCGGAATAAGAACCATGGCTCTTTTTGGTGACTCTGCTCTTTGCTTTGGCAAATGCTTAGCTTGCCTTGATTTGGAAAAACCAGTGTTGTTCCTTCTGGCCCGGGGCTGTGGTGCGTATAGATTTCAGACAGCGGCTTCGTTGCTTTGCCCTGAACCTTGCCTCCTATGGGAATGCAGGACTCAGGAGTCAGGCTGAGGGAGAGATTCTATCCCAGTCGGTCCTGGAGCTGTGGAGGAAAACTTGTGTGAAGGCACCTTTAGTTGACAACTCAACAGCCAGTGCCCTGTCACTTGCCAACAGAACGCAGCTAAAGGACAATGGCTGCTTTAAATGCATCATGGCTTTGTTGTCTGGGAAATCCCTTCCTCTTTCTCGGTCTCAGTTTCTTTATCTACAAAATAATGGGCTGGATCAGGTGATATCTAAGGACACTCTGTCTGCTTTGATGTTCTGTGACCCAGACTTGAAAATATGGAGGAAGAGCTGTCCCCTCCTCCCTTCTCCCCATCTTCCCTCGTCATGTGGCTCCCATTACGACCACTTGCCCTGCCTCCAATTTTGGAAACATGTCACAGGGTTTCTACTTCAAGAATGGAAAGAAATGATAAGCACATCCTAAAATAATGAGAGGCACCTGGGCTTAGTGGATTGAGCAACCTCCCAGCTACGCAGGTGTGTGGATGGTGGCCCAGGCCCCAAGCAGCTCAGTGATGCATCCCCATCATACGTCATCCTGCCGTGATACGCAGAGAGGATTGTCTAGACAGGACACACTCTGGAGAGACAGCACTTTGGACTCAGCCCAGTAGTTCGTGCTGCGGCCTCACTGGGAGGCTGATGAGGCAGCTCCCTCCCTCGCCACAGGCTGGGTCGGGGGCAGACCAGGATGTCAACTCACTGGAGTGAGGAGGACAGTCAAGAAGGGCAGGGGCTTGTCTGTCAAAGTGACTTCATTTTCTTTCTGGAGAAGTAACTATTCAGTTTCAAAGGTAATTCGAGGCACACAGTAGGTGCTCAATAAAATGTTATTAATTGAGTAAAGTTTTTATTATTGGTGTGTTTGGGGCAGTTCAGCCTAGAGCAGCAGCTTTTGAATATTTTAGAGCAAGAAATAGATTTTATATCATGACACATAACATGTGTATCTGTAACAAAAATTTTAGAAACCAATTGTTAAGTCTTAATACAAGCAATGTACTTATGTTTTCTATTCTATTCCCTTTTAAATATTTATCATGAACTACAAAATTGATTTCATAACCTACTAATAGTTAATAATCTTCAGTTGGAAAAATACCGACAGAGAAATCAACCCGTGCTTGAATTTATTTGTGGCTACTTCCAAGCCGAGCACCCCTGAGCAAAGCTCTGATATGTTTCGGTTTCTGTCTCCCACTCTGTAACCCAGAGGTTTTAATGCCACCTCCTGAAGAAGGTGGATGTGAGACCTACATGTGCATACAAAGCCCAAAGCACCACATCGGGCCATGGTCAGCATCCAGTAAATGCAGGTGTCATAATGATGTCACACGAGGAACCGAGACTCTCGGCTGGAGGAAGAAGGGTCCCTTGCCTAACCCTCTGACACCTTCGTCCTCCTACTCGCAGTCGGATAGTGACAGAGAACTCACTACCTTACAAAGGCAGCTGGGTCAGAGGCTGAGCCACATGTTTAGAAGAGACGTCCAGGAACCTGGGCGCTAATCCTGCTCTGGGGGAGCTTAGACTCCAGGGATGAGTCACGAATCCCGTTGGCACACAGAGGGTGGTATCTTACGCGGAGCAGAGACAACAGGCCCAAGTTTAAGATGAGAGCCATTTTTTCCAAATTGAGAGATCCAGCCGGCACCTGAGGGCACTGTCCATGTTTACCTTGCTCTATAAGGGAGCCCCAGACCCCAGCAGAGCTCTTGGCATATAAGAAATGCCTTATCAATATTTCATGTATTTATTCATTGACTGCATTGAAAAAGTGGCCTGGGGAGGATCCGGACATGCAAGGATGGACACAGGGAGGACACTACAGGCAAAGGATTCCATGAGGAGTCGCTCCAGGGAAATCTAGGATGGTGTTTCGTTTAGCGAAATCCAAACACATCCCGGTGAGACCAGAACCCACTGCCCTGCCACCCCCAAGTCCCCTTAGCCCTGTACTGGCCCAGAAAAACTGGAGAAGGAAAACAAGAGTCCAGACCCGGGAATCTGCTTCTCAGTCCTGGATCTGAGATGTGATCGTGGCGACCTGGGCAGGTCACTTCCCCTTAGTCTCTCAAGTGAAGGGTACTGGACACGGGATAATCTCTAAACTCATCTCCAAGTCCACAAGCTCCTTTCTCTGTAAGGCCCTACTTCCTCCCTTCCAACAGCCCAGGGGCAGACCATGGTGTATTGCTACTGTCCTTTGTCTGGATGATTATGTTTGCCCCCATAAACATGTGGCAGCTAAGAAAAGAAGATGAGGGCACCTATTTTGAATCTTGATGGGTGCCTGGTGCCCCTGTATTTGGAGTACATCATCAAGCAAAAAATCCACGAGATCTAGAGGGCTACCATGGTGAACGATAACTGAAACGACCAATTTCTACTTTCTCTCTAAATCTGCCCATGGTTTTAACATGCGGTCGTCAGGCAGAACATCCAGATTTGAACTGAGCCCCAAGAGACAGCACCCTCTCCATCAGCAAAACTCTGAAGTACCATTTATTACATCTCTACCTGTTAATTGAGCCAAGTCAAAAGGAACTGGCTAGGACTGAACGTAATAAAATAGCGGAGCATTTCAAAGATTGAAGCGGGATAAGTGATAAATAAAAGGATGATTTGTAACGTGTGGAGTGAAATGCACTGGAGAGGAATGTGCTCAGCACGCTCACTCCTTGGCCTCTCATAACTTTTCTTTTTTCTGGAATGTTCTATCCTCACCTATCCTTACGATGGCCACTTCCCTTCATTTAGGCCTCTGCTCAAGGGTCACATTCTCTGACCACCTGTCTATCACTCTCACTCCCTTTCCCTGATTTATTTTTCTCTCCTCCATCCTTCACCATCCCCTCTTTGTTGGCTCATCTCTGATCTTTACCTTCTAATTCCATGACAGCAAGAACTTCGTCCTTTCCTGCTCCCTGCTGTCGTCTGCCCTTCCTGGACCAGTACCTGGGATACAGGTGGCCTTCGGTAAATACTTTTTGAATGATCGAATCAGTCAGCCAGGCACTCTCATTGGCACGTCTGCGAATGGAATGAATCACAGCAAGCTGCAGTGGAGCAGAGCGAAACAGGAAAGGAGACAAGAGAAGAGGGAGACGAGGCGAGGGGGGAGGGGCAGGTCATTCAAGAGGAAAGCAAGCAGGGGAAAAGCTCAGTCCGGAGCATCGGGATGGACCGGAGCAGCGGCTTTCAAGCCTCCATATGCACTGGAACCATCTGGAGAGCTTTTGAAATATATAATGCCTACGTCTGCCCGGGGACGTTCAAATTCGATTCCTTTGGGGTGCGGCTCAAGCAGTATTATTTGTCGAAGCTTTCCCTGTGATTCAGATTTGCAGCCAGGGGTAAGGAGCACTCTCTTAGGACATCTGTTTCCAGAAATTAGGTTAACCTCAAACCCAGCTGTAAGGCTTATGCACAAAGAGCTACTGGCCAGAATCTCAAACCCCAACCGCATGTGTGGAAGAGAACATGTCCGCCAGCAGCAGCAGACACAGAAAATCTCGCAAATTTTCAGCTATTGCCCAACAGAGCATGTTGTTCTGACAAACAAACGGGAGTGGAAACTCTCATCTCGACCTCAGCCGCCTGATCCCACTGTGGGGCCGGGAGGTCTGCTGGGCATCGCCTGTCCCCAGGGTCTCCACACGGTGTGAATTCTTGGGCCATCTGCAAAGTCATTCAGTCTTCGCAGACAGATAAATAGGGTCGCCCTGAAATTCCAATCCTCTCCAGCGCAGACTGTCTACCCCACCCCGTCCCCCATCTCTCTCCCACTGTCCAGCCAATCACAAAGCCTCCTTCTGCCTTGGACCAAACCAATCGGAAATATAAAGGAGCCCAAAGTCTGACTCCTACAGTCTTCTCATCTTCAGATTTTGTCTCTCCTATGTGCCTTCCAGCCTCAGCTTTTATCCAAATTGACTCCAGCCCTCCGGAAAAAAAAAATAGGAATGATGATAATAATGACGACTACCCTCTCCTGAGTTCTGGCTGTAATAAATCTACGACAACTTGCTATGATGCTCACTTTATATACTCACTTTCTGAAAACTCATCACGTTCCTTTCGATTTGACATATATTAGCTTATTTATCAAAATCTATGACAAAGGTACCATTATATCATCTCCGTATAAACATGAAGAAACTGGAGCACAGAACAGTTAAGTGACCTGCTTAAGGACACACAGCTAATAAGTAGCAGAGCAAGGACTTAACTCCGGGCTGTGGAGTCTGGCTCATTATCATCTGTACCTTGCTGCCCCATGCAATCCTCATGGCTTAAGGACGGTCTCACGGACAGATATCCTTTCCTGGTTTGACAAATGACAGAGATGAGGGTCAGCTTCGTGCAGGGACTTGCTCCCAGCCACCATGTTGAATTTGGATCTGAAACCCAGTATTGTCTAATTCCAAACTCCGGGGGCTCCCCACCACCTCTTAGCTCACCGCGCCTCTGAGCCTGGAGGAGCGGGAAGGACTTCCCCTCTCCCTAACGGGAGTGGTTTGAGCCTTCTCCTTAGGGTCAGGAATTTCTCGAACAGGCCACTCAGTCAAGAGGAGGCCTCCGTGGCTTCTGGATTCAGAGCTTGTGTGTCAGCATCAGACAGCTTCGCTGGGCCGCACCTGTCAAACTTTCCTTAGTCCCCAACCCTGGTAAGTGCAAGGGACTTTGTTCCATGATCGAGTGTCACAAGGTTCCAGGTGGCGGGCTCAGGTGTGTGAGGGAGGTCCTCTGAGTCAACTGAAAAAAAACAAAGAGTTGGTCCCCGCAGCCCCCGCGCCCAGACCCCGGAGGCCACACCCCAATACTTTGGAAATGCGTAATGTGCACCCCATCCTCCTCCCACGGGCCCGGGGATCGGCTGCTGCTGATTCATTTTGAGAAGCTCCGCTTTCCACAGCAGCGTGAGGAAGGACCGTCCCCAGCCGGAGCCATGTGTGTTCGCTATGATTCATCAGATTGTCTGCAATCGCCTCAAAAATAGCCCTTACGCAATCCGGGAGCCGCTGGGAGCCTCGCGCGCAGGGGCTTCCCCTCTTAGTCACCCTCTGGGCCTCGATCCACTTCCACGCAGCCACGGGAACGCGGAGGGACAGGCACATGCCCAAAAGAGGAACTTGAGAAATGAACAGGCGGGGTGAAGGCCGCCCCCCATTGTTGGCAACTTCGATGAGGCAAGATCGCAGCTGTGCGGCTCCTGTAGAAGTGAAATGTGCGCAGTAAACAAAATCCCCCAGGCCAAGGGGGGCCGCCGCCCCGCGCCCTTCGGTCCCGGGCTCCGCGGGTAGGAAGAAGGGCCTGAGCCGGGCCCCTTGGCTCTTTCTGCAGATTCGGCTGCTTGGCGGCGAGGCAGGCTGCTGGCCTTGGCTGAAGCTGCTGGCCTCTCTGAGCCCAGGGAGGAGGCTGACGTGGACAGAAGGACAGGAGATGTTCCCTGAAGACCTTCTGGTCCAGCGTTTTTCGATTCTGGCAAAGGGGAGTGGGCTGGTAATCAACCTAGATGCTCAGGCCCCATGTCCAGAGATTCCAACGCTGTTGACTGGGGAGCAGCCTGGGAATTGGTGCTTTTTAAAAGCGGACATTTTAGAGGTGAGAAATACTCGCCTAGTTAGTTGAACCCTTCATTTTGCATATGAGACTCCACTCAGAGCAGGAGGGGCATAGCCCAGGTACAGGGCAGCTGGTGGCAAAGATTGGACTTAAACTTTACCTTGGCCTACAAAGCCCGGTGCGATCTGGCCTCAACATTACCTCATTAGCGCCTGAGTTCTCCGGTGTCACCTCCTTTCTCTCTCTATCCCTTTCTCTCCTCCTCTCTCTTCTTCCTCCCACTTCAGGGCCTTTGCACTGACTCCGACCCCAGCCTTTACCCCCAGACCCCTCGTGATTCACTCTCTCACTTCATGCCCGTCTCCAGGCTGCTGTCAACTCCTCACACCGCCTCCCCAAGCCATTCTTCTAAGCTAGCGACCCTCTGTGGCTCTTCATTTTCTCACCTGGCCTTATTTATATTTATTTTTTTTTTTTATGGCACAACATGACCTTATATCTGTATTTGTTTAGCACCTTTTCCCCCGTTAGAAGGTCCCAGAAGAGCCAGGGCTTCCTGCTGGACCTGTGACCGCCACACAGCAATTGCTCAATAAATATTTGTTGGATGGATGGATGACCCCAGCATAGCATTCACACCGACGCCAATGTCCTGGACCCATGTCCACCAGGCTGGTGCCCCAACAGTCCACCAAGCACAAGGTCACGTGTTTCTTTTCAAGGACTAGCTCATGAATGCCCACGAAACAAATTCAGAACCCAGACCATTTGTCTGTACAAAGAGTACGTCTAAGGCATGCCCACGGAGGACCAGGGCGGCTTCGTAACCAACGTCAGGGGCGCCTCCAGACAGAAAACGGTTGTCCCAGCCCCCCAGCCTCTTGGGGAAGCCCTTCCAATGATGCTCCCGCTGATCAAGTGTGTTCAGGCTCCCATGGGGACCTGGCCTTCTCAATTCACTGGTTCTCACTTCTTTAGTTTACAGCCGCATCTTGTTTTCAGCCATTGATACCTCGTGTATGTATAGCTGTTTATAACCACAAAACGATTTCACAAAGATGCCCAGTCCTCACAGCACACCTGCGAGCTGGGTGCTACCGCCCTTCATCTTACAGTCGAAGACTCTGGGGCCCAGAGAAGCCAAATCACTGGTCCGAGATCACACAGCTAAAGACACAGCCAAGATCAGACTGAAGCTGAGTCTTGGCAAGGGCCGGTCCTCCACTCTGGCTCCTACCCCAGCGGCCATTGCACACTGAGTGTGATTTGTCACCTGCCCGTCCAGGGCTTGCTTCACTGTTGTCAGAAACCGTCCCTTCTGGAAAAATGAAAGACGTGCCACCTGCGATGAGATACAAAAGTTCGGGCCTCAGTTTCCAAAAGTCAGCCCAGGCAGAGCCATCAGCTGTAAGCCGTACCCCAATATCACCTTGTGTTCCCCAAAAAGAAGAACCTAGGACAGGGACTAGAGTTCACACAGTTTATGAGGAGATGACCCCAGAAGCTGAGGAGAGGTGGAGAGAATGAGTCAGAGAAGGAAGAAAAGTCAATATTACTGGGTACTTTTAAAATCACCCTGTAAGCACAGGAGCTAGATCCTTCTGGAACCTCTGACTTCCCAGCTGCTAGATCCTTCTGGAACCTCTGACTTCCCAGCTGCTAGATCCTTCTGGAACCTCTGACTTCCCAGCTGCTAGATCCTTCTGGAACCTCTGAACAAGGCTGAGTGGGCCTGAGACAGAAAATCAGAGTCATGTGTCCAGGGCCTGAGGTGAGAGGCTGTGAGCAAGAGTAGGAACCACCCTCCCACCACGGATGAACTAACACCAGAGATAGGCTCAGGGCGCCAAAGCATCCCCTACAGCGATGCCATTGAAATAAGTCCACAGTCGCCCCTGGTGATAACTTTGCAAATAGCCAAAGTGAGTTTATTTGAAAGAAAAAGCTGGTCAGGCCTTCCATTCGGTTTTGATCATCAAAAGTCACGATTATATACGTCAACGATTTCTCAGCAACTTCCTGGACAAACAGCTGGAGCAGGAGCAGGGCCCTCCGCCAACCCACAGCATCCCAAAGGGCTCCTGTGTCCCCTTCCTTTGGTCTCTAGTACCTATGAGTCATTCTAAAATTCTGCCGGGTACTAGGTCTCCCCAGGCTGAATCCTAGGTTCTGTCTCCATAAAGCTTGTGGCTTCTTCCCATCAAACTTGTGGCTCAGGCGTTATGAATACAATGCTAGCGCCACCTGGCCATTTCACCCAGGCTCCTTATGGTGCAGATGGGACACTGAACAGCAGTGACTGGCCCAAGGCCCTCTGCAAGTCAGATGCATCTGGTCCCATAGCCTTTTGTGTGTAACCCCAAGACTAACCACATAATTTGTAGGGCCCAGTGAAAAATGAAAATATAGGACCCCTTATTCAAAGATTATTAAGAATTTCAAGATAGTGACTGACAGCAGAATCAATTAAACCAAGGGGCAGTGTCCCTCTGAGTGAGGACCCTGTGAAATCACACAGGTCACAGCCATGAAGCCAATTTCTCCCAGAGAAATTCCCAAGAGGCAGGGAAGGCTACGTCCAACGCGACAGCTTTCCAGCCAGACGAGGCTGGGCTGGAATCCCGACTCGGCTTCTCACCTACTGTGCAACCCTGATTCGAGTTGCTTAACCTCTCTGGGCCTTATTTTCCTCATTGGTAGAAGGAAGATGAGATGGCAAATTGCACATAAAGTACATGGCACATGAAGGGCGCTGAGCAAATGTGAGTTCTTTGCCCTTCCTTTCCCGCTCCTTCCTTGATATCAGTTTCTTTTCTTTTAGGCTAAAAGAAGCAGGACCCACCACCACCACCTCGCTCATGGTCTTAGCCTCAAAGTAATAGCCAGAGAAAAGCTGGGGCACAGTGCCCCAGCTCTGCCACCTGGGGCTGGCGTTCAGTGAGGAAGAGGGCTGTGGATTCCTCATCTGTCTCCATCCCGACCCCAGGCCAGGCTCTGCCAGGCTAGAGCCTCCAAGTCTGACTGTACCTCTTCCCACACCAAGGAAAGGCCCGAGGTTCTCGGGAGTTGTAATTCTTCTTTCTTACCCTCTTTTTCTCAGAAAGGAGGGAGAACAGAAGAAGAGGAAGGCTGCCCGGGGCCTCCACTGACTCATCGCGTCACCGCGGGCAGGTCACGAACGATCATTCTGGCTTCAGCTTTCCCACCTCTAAAACGGGGTTAACGACGCCTGTCCCCGGCCTTGGCGACAGGATGTTTGGAGAGCATTCATTGTGGCTGTGCGGCTGCTGTCATTGTGCTCCAGCTAATAACATGCTGCCTGGGTGAGGCCCCCAGAGGGCCCCGGGAGCTCAGGGAAAACGCGTCCTTATCCATCTTCAAAGCATCCCTGAGAAGTAGGTGGGAGGCAAGTCTCGGGTTATGGGAAAGGAGAAGGCCGAGACAGTCCCAAGGGGCAAGCGCCTCTGTGGCAGAGAGAGGGATGGGAAGAGCACAGGTCCCCCAGGTGGGGCCGGGTAGTGGAAGGTGTTCCTCAGTAGGTGATACACACACCTGGGTCCAGGCAAGGCCACCTCCCCACACTTCATCACTTCTCAGGGTCGAGGCAAAGATGAAATGGAATTGCGAGTGTGCAAATGCCAGCACCTAGTAGGTGCTCAGGAAATGTGTGCCTGGGCTGTCCTGCTTCCTCCCTAGGGAATAAGGAGTGTGATGTGCAGGACGAGGCCAATTTTGTCTCTACATTGGACACATTCGGTGATAGTGGTTTGTTGCAACGTCCCTTGGTAAAATTGCACTTTATATCTTTATTAGGCCACATGCCACACCTCTCTAGACTCAGGTAATATGTGGCGCTGGGTGACCAGGTTCCCATCGTCCTTCCGGGGATACCTAGCTCTGCTTACCCTGCCCAGGGGGAGATGTCAAAAGGAAGGAGGAAGTGGAGGGAGGGAGAGCTGCATTTCTGCCACAGCACAGCCTTGTGAAGGGGGGACAGATGTTTATTAAGTGCCTACTGGTCCCCGAGGCACTGTGTAAACACCTACCAGCCCTGTCACGACTCATGTCACTGGCTGCATTTAGATTTCTCCACTGTTCACTTGAGAAAACAGTGGCCTGGAGAGGTTACGTGACTTGCCTGAGGTCATACTATTGCTGAGAAGCAGAGCCAGGATCCAAACCAAGGTCTTGGTGTCACACTAGCCAATTATAATGCATGGCCCCTGAGGCCAAAAACCCAGCTCGAGTTGGCAGCAGCTTGAAAGACCATCTTGCCCAACTTCTCGGCTTGAGGCTGAAGAAACAGGTGCCCAGAGAAGTCAGTTTGGAGCAACAGGAATCAAGCTGGGACCTGCGCCTCGCCTCGCCTCGCTTGGGGTGGCTTGGGGAAGTGAGTGGGTGAGGCCTCGGGGGCACTGACCACAGGCACACCGCTGGCCCTGACTCAGGGACCAGGAATCCCCTCGGATGCAGCGTAGAGGCTGGCGTGGCCTCTCCAGTCGTAGCAAATGCTGCTTTCGTGAGTCATCCACCCAGCTAAGCACCTCCTGTGTACCAGGCTTTGGGTGCACAGACCAGAACTGGTAGGTAAGTGACATTATTCATACAGCTGGGGGTAACAGAAGCTCAGGGAGGCGATTGGTCCAAAGCCACACTGTGCTTGGTGGCAGAGCTGGGACGCGAACCCGGAGCAAACCCAGTCTTCTTTCCTCTACACGGGCTGCCACAGGCTAAGGGAAGAGAGACGCCAGCAATTACTAGAGGGAACAGACAGGCGAGAGTGAAGGGAAATGCTATCAATAACTGCACAGGGACGACGGGAACCAGTCGACCTGTCCCAAGCAAAGTGGGACCTATGGTAACATGACCCACGAGCCTGTGACATGCCAGCCACGGTGAGAGCAGTTTTCCACATCACTGAATTGTCATATCAAGCCTGAAGAGAAGTGTTAATATTACATCACCCATTTGACAGGTTCAGAAACTGACACCTGAGCAAGACCCCAGAGCTAGAAGGCAACAGCAAAAGAGGGGTGAGTGGATGGAATTTGGGTCCCAAGGGAGGAAGAAGAAAAAGCAGGGCCTAGTCAACTGGTCGTCTCCTTGGGGAGGGGTTATAGCCGGTGCCTGTCCGCTGTGAATGAGCAGCACCCATGGCAAGCTGGTTATTAAATATGTTTAATGTCTCCCCCAGAGAAAGGAGCCATGGGTGGCCCAGGATGGTAGTGGGCTCCATGGGTGGGATGGGGGGAGGGGTCTTGCACAACCAGGAAGCCCTTCATTCCTGGAGCTACAGGGACCTAGAAGGAGCCACCATATGTGGCTTGGCCTCCCCGGGCAGTGGCCTCTCTGAGAGGAAAGCCCTCAACTTCCTTCCTTTTTTTTTTTTTTTTTTTCCTCAAAGCATATTCAAAAGCAACCGGTCTGGGGTCTGAGGGCCAGGAGGGCGTGGAGAGAAGCAGCGCCCTCACCCAGGTGGACGGAAGGCAGTGCCCCAGGCTGGATGGACCAGAGGAGGGTCAGGAGAGAGGTGTGCAGGCTCACCTGGGCAGACCGGCCACGGGAGGTCATGCCAGCCCCTCTACCTGTGAGGCTGTGAGGGGTCCTGGGGTCTGCCCAGGGGCCCCCCACAGTCCCTTCGGTTCTGGGGCCCAGGCGCACTGCTCCCCTCAGCCGCACCTCCCAGCCCTTTGCTTTCTAACAGGAAGCGCCTTCCTCTTTCTATGTTTCCCCCCTTGGCCTGGACCCAGCTATCCCCAGCCCGGAGTCGGGGTGACTTTCAGGAAACCATCATTGTGAAAAGCCCAAACCACTCCCAACCAGCTGCCTCTAACCACCTGGGGCGAGGTGTCCAGTGATCTGGACAGGCAGGGCCACCGAGCTGTCCGTATGGGCCCTGACTATGGAGGAAAAAAAGAGCCCATGGTCGCTGCAGCCCCCTCCCCAACGCTTCAGGCCCCTCCCCCCGAAACAGACTACTGAAGGCACCCTGGAGAGTGGAATGAGAGTTAAGTACCAATAACAGTTTCCTTTACTTGCCTTTAACCCAGGATTGGGACAAATAAGGCAAAAAGGAGCTGAGGGACAGGAAGCATGGATGCTAAATCCTGGGGCTTACACTTAAAGATCATCTCCAGGTCAGGAGAGGTCCGAGTACTAGGGACGAGCTCAAGGGGCCTCGGGAGAAGGAAGAGCAAAGACACGGGGGCTGGAAACTCACTAGGGCCCACGACGGTCAAACCTCTGTCCTCCATTCCATGGCCCCAAACCCCGCTTTCTGTTGTCAAATGAAAAGGCCACCATCAGGCATTAGTCACTGATGACAAGTTGTTCTGTTACTTATACTTTGGTAGAGGTTTTCTGATAAGCAAGAACCCTTTCCCAAAGAAGAAATCTCACGTGGTGGAAATTGAGTACCATGACAGGCTGACGGAAGGGCCACTTTGCTGTCTCAGGATGGCATATGTGATGGCGAAGCCCCACCTCAGTCGCCCTGGTCAGGTCTAATGCCTGGTCCCTCTCAGCAGTCGGAGCCTCACCTGGGCCTTTGGACTTCTCCAAAGCCATTCCCAGGGCTACGGCCAAGCAGACACAGCTACCATGTCCCCTAAGTGACCCCAACAAAGCACAGCTCATCTGCACCCTGAGAAGGACCCTCT
>NW_011888840.1:4024061-4026389 GCF_000151845.1 Pteropus vampyrus | reverse complement strand
ACCGGTCTGGGGTCTGAGGGCCAGGAGGGCGTGGAGAGAAGCAGCGCCCTCACCCAGGTGGACGGAAGGCAGTGCCCCAGGCTGGATGGACCAGAGGAGGGTCAGGAGAGAGGTGTGCAGGCTCACCTGGGCAGACCGGCCACGGGAGGTCATGCCAGCCCCTCTACCTGTGAGGCTGTGAGGGGTCCTGGGGTCTGCCCAGGGGCCCCCCACAGTCCCTTCGGTTCTGGGGCCCAGGCGCACTGCTCCCCTCAGCCGCACCTCCCAGCCCTTTGCTTTCTAACAGGAAGCGCCTTCCTCTTTCTATGTTTCCCCCCTTGGCCTGGACCCAGCTATCCCCAGCCCGGAGTCGGGGTGACTTTCAGGAAACCATCATTGTGAAAAGCCCAAACCACTCCCAACCAGCTGCCTCTAACCACCTGGGGCGAGGTGTCCAGTGATCTGGACAGGCAGGGCCACCGAGCTGTCCGTATGGGCCCTGACTATGGAGGAAAAAAAGAGCCCATGGTCGCTGCAGCCCCCTCCCCAACGCTTCAGGCCCCTCCCCCCGAAACAGACTACTGAAGGCACCCTGGAGAGTGGAATGAGAGTTAAGTACCAATAACAGTTTCCTTTACTTGCCTTTAACCCAGGATTGGGACAAATAAGGCAAAAAGGAGCTGAGGGACAGGAAGCATGGATGCTAAATCCTGGGGCTTACACTTAAAGATCATCTCCAGGTCAGGAGAGGTCCGAGTACTAGGGACGAGCTCAAGGGGCCTCGGGAGAAGGAAGAGCAAAGACACGGGGGCTGGAAACTCACTAGGGCCCACGACGGTCAAACCTCTGTCCTCCATTCCATGGCCCCAAACCCCGCTTTCTGTTGTCAAATGAAAAGGCCACCATCAGGCATTAGTCACTGATGACAAGTTGTTCTGTTACTTATACTTTGGTAGAGGTTTTCTGATAAGCAAGAACCCTTTCCCAAAGAAGAAATCTCACGTGGTGGAAATTGAGTACCATGACAGGCTGACGGAAGGGCCACTTTGCTGTCTCAGGATGGCATATGTGATGGCGAAGCCCCACCTCAGTCGCCCTGGTCAGGTCTAATGCCTGGTCCCCCTCAGCAGTCGGAGCCTCACCTGGGCCTTTGGACTTCTCCAAAGCCATTCCCAGGGCTACGGCCAAGCAGACACAGCTACCATGTCCCCTAAGTGACCCCAACAAAGCACAGCTCATCTGCACCCTGAGAAGGACCCTCTTCCCATTAAAAAGAGAGGGAGAGAAAGAAAGAAAGCAGAGTTTTACAAAACTTAAAAGGTTACAATCAAAATAATCAAAGGCAAAACAGGTTGTCTCCAATTCCCCTTTGAAGCGATTTCACAAACTGAATTCCTTTCCTTTGACCAACTTTCCCAATCCTCACATATTTACCTTGCGGAGGAGGCTGGCGGCCCACCCCCTTCCTCTTGGCAGTGTTCCACTCCCCACCTCCCCCTTGAAGCCACCCCAGCTCTCCTCCAGAACCAGCAGAATACAGGTTCCAAGGAGTGAGCAGAAGTTCTCGCCGTCTATGTTCTGAAGGGGCCATTAGGCTCCCATTTTACAGATGAGAAAATTGAGGCTCGGGAAAGGTAAGGAACTAGCCTAAGGTTCACAACCAGCTAGTGACAAGCCAGGCTGGTACTGGAGACCAGGCCAGTTGGCTCCCAGGCTCTGCCCACTATTAAGCACTTCTCAAACCATCGGTCTCAGACACTCTTGATGCTCTTAAAAATTATTGAGGCCTCAGCGAGCTGTCATTCTTGTGGGTTATATCTATTGATATTTGCTGTATTACAAGTTAAAAATAACAAAATTTTCACCTTCGCGCATTCATTTAAAATAACAATGATGAACCCATTTCATAGGAACGTGAATAATATCTTTTCGAGAAAAAGAATCCTATTTTCCAAAACAAAACAAAAATCAGTAAGAAGGGTGGCATCATTTGCCATTTTACGAACATCTTTAGTGTTGGGCTGAAGAGAAGGGGGCTGAATTTCCCTATCTGCCGCTGTTTTCACTATGTTGCAATACGCTGTTTGAGTTAGAGTATATGAAGAAAGTTCTAGAATCTCACAGACCCGCTGAAAAGGTTCCTGAGCCCGACTTTGAGAATCGCTGCACACCCTCATACTGCCTCATTTCTGAGGTTCCTAACATGGGGCTCGCACAACATAAATGCTTAATATGTCCGCTGAAGAATAAATGAGCAAGTCTAGGGCAAAGATGGGTGAGGGACAACTCGAGTCATGGGTCAAAAAGCAGGTTCAGGCTTTACCCATGGGCTTCCATTCCCCGGGCCCC
>NW_011888840.1:4020776-4022526 GCF_000151845.1 Pteropus vampyrus | reverse complement strand
TTTCATATTGTGTAATACTGGACCCACCTGCAGAAGCCAAGTGCCCTCTAAGTTGATGATGGGTAGCAGATACATATGGTGAAAGGAAGGGGGGGCAATCAGAGAAGGCTTCCTGGAAGAAGCGGGGTTTGTGCCACATTTGTGAAAGCAGGCCTCAGTGAGGAGGAGGGAAAGCCACCTGAGGAATGGAGTGATACGTGCAAAGGCTCAGGGACAGCCTCAAAGACACCGGTCCTGGAAAAAGGCCTTGAAAACACACTCTGAGCAAGGCTCCCACCACCCCCACCCCATCCCCACCCCCACCCCAGGGCTGCTTGAGCTTCAGAGCGCTCAGGTGGAAAAGCCAGTGGGCCAAGTAGAAATGAGTCACAAAGGTTTCATCACCACAGAGCCCTTCAGGCTCTTCATGGCCTACTGCTGGGAAGCTGGGAGCCCTCCTCACACTCACATCTCCCACGCCCACCCACGCTAGGAGGCCCCAGCCCTGGCCGAGTCTCCATCCCAACCCCAGCATGCCCTGGGCGCTCCCCTCCCCTCAGGTCCCTAGTACCCCTCAAACTAGGACATCCTGGGCACCTAACTCCCCCACTCTGAGCCTCAGCTTTCTAGTGTTTGAAATGGAGTCGATAACATTTAGCTTCTAGGGCTGTTGGAAGAAACCATGAGACACGCGCCACACGCCCCACCCGAGACCCACTCCTTCCTAAGGAAGGGTGCGTTCAGCTCTGCACCCCACACCCCAGCCCTTCCAGCTGCCTCCCCCATGCTCAGGTGGGGCTCTGGCTTACCCCAAAGAGGCCAAACACCATCCCTACCCCATGAGCTCTTCTGAGAGATCCTGCTTGAAACACGAAGGCAGCAGGACAAGCTTATACAAGATCAAGGTTTTGATCAAGACAGAGATGGGGGAGCTGACTTTGAATACACCGCCCCCCCTTGTTGAACCCACCACTCCAAGTAACGAAATCCTCTTTGCTAGGTCCCGACTAAGAGTCAGGCCCCGTGCTGAACATTTAACACAGCAGTGCACGTGTCCCACACGGAAGACACAGACACACATGGAAATCGAAGCTTAGAGAAGGTGAGTAGCTTGCCTGGAACTTCGTGGCCAGCAGAGTTAGGCCACATGATGTCTGAATAAAAAGGCCATGTTCCTTCTGGTCGATCACCTTCCTGGTCACCTTCTTACCTACTCTGCAACCCACCCCCACGTGCATCTCGGTCTCCTGTCCCGGACGGCGCTAGAGTTTGGCTGATCTGCACTCGCTCCAGCGTCCTCATCTACCTCTCGCAGAAAGGTGGGAAAACCAAGTACTCACTTCCCCGTCTCTCCCAGTTCAGGAGTTCCCATTTGGCACGGTTGTGACCAGTGACATGGTGACCAGTGACATGGTCTGCCGGGGAATCAGGGAGGCATCTAGGAAAGTCGATGACTTTCTCAGTAAGAAGTAAACAGCCCCAGGTGAGATGTTGTCGGGCTTATTCCTTCCGCGTGGCTGATGGGCATGAGGCCTGAGGGCTGAAAGTCGGCACGCCGAGATGGCAGAGCGAGACCGGCAAAAAGGCCTGCGTCTGGAGGGCGCTGAGTTTCTACACCAGCCCTTGCCTGCCCACCTCCAGACTTCTCGTTTCATGAGAAAAATGATCCCCTCATTATTTGTTATGGATTGAGTTTTCTATTACCTCTCAAAGAATGCACCCTTAATACGCTGTTCCAATTGCAATCCTACGCTCCAACCGAAACGCATAG
>NW_011888840.1:4015522-4020726 GCF_000151845.1 Pteropus vampyrus | reverse complement strand
CGTCTCTCCCAGTTCAGGAGTTCCCATTTGGCACGGTTGTGACCAGTGACATGGTGACCAGTGACATGGTCTGCCGGGGAATCAGGGAGGCATCTAGGAAAGTCGATGACTTTCTCAGTAAGAAGTAAACAGCCCCAGGTGAGATGTTGTCGGGCTTATTCCTTCCGCGTGGCTGATGGGCATGAGGCCTGAGGGCTGAAAGTCGGCACGCCGAGATGGCAGAGCGAGACCGGCAAAAAGGCCTGCGTCTGGAGGGCGCTGAGTTTCTACACCAGCCCTTGCCTGCCCACCTCCAGACTTCTCGTTTCATGAGAAAAATGATCCCCTCATTATTTGTTATGGATTGAGTTTTCTATTACCTCTCAAAGAATGCACCCTTAATACGCTGTTCCAATTGCAATCCTACGCTCCAACCGAAACGCATAGACAGCCCCTAGCCTCATCCTGGCACCATTCCTTAATACTATTGACCCATATCATCACTCTCCCTCTTCCCACATTACCCCCAAACAGCCCGCCCTAGCCCCGGCGTCTACTCTATGCACACACCCCTAACCCCAATGCCTTCTCCACAGGGGACCAAACGGCTCATTCATCATCCACTCCCCTGATACACTTCTCCGCCGTTCAACTTGCACTAATCATCACCTCCTCTCTCTCTCTCCACTCTCCCTGAGCTTTATAAACTGCCTCCGCCATCATGCAGTTCCTTCAAGACGAGAACTGACTTCTCTTAAAGGCCAATGTTTCTATTTTCTGAGAACAGATTTCTCTATCTACCTGAGATCACGTACCCCTCCCATGGTGCGGAGAAATTCTGTTCTGTGGAAAACAAAACAAAGCAAAACAAAACCTTTTGCCTTCTCTTTAAGAACTTTATTTCAAAACACCGGACTATGTTGATCATTTGACAAACACGGTGTTGGGCAATGCCTCCAGGGCCCGAGAGAGACACTCAGGAACATCCTTCCATGCCGGGGTGAGCAGCTGGAGCTGCAGAGGGCTTTGAAGTGCCTGCGCCAGGCTGCCTCACTCGGCTGGGGAGTGGAGGCATTCGAATAAGAGCAGAAAGGGTCCCGATGCTCAGACACAATACCGTACCCTTCCCTCTAAGGCTACTTACTGCCCTAAAGAGAGCAGAAGTCGCTGCTGCATATGGGCTGACGGCCGCAGGCTGCTGCCAGTGCCACCTGACCACAGTATCTCACCGCTGGACACCCCATCCCTTCAGCTCCTGATCCCGAACCCCTACCCATCTACAGAGTAATCTCGTTACCCCATCCCCAGCTCAGCCTGCTAATGAGGAACCGGGCCTCGGGCGTAGAGCCGGGCTAAGAAATCCCAAAGAGGGTGACGAAGACCAGGGCAGGGCACAATCCCAGTGCCAGCCCCTCTGAGTTGCATGATCTTGGGCAACTCACTAACCTTCCTGTCTCCCTAGTGTCTTTTGTAAAATCCAGACAATAATAGTACCTGCCTCATAAGACTATTCCAAAAATGCAATGAGATTATATAAGACACTGAGAAGACACCCTGTGCACTTGGGCATACAGCACAGGGACAGGGGACCGGCATTCAGAGGTAGAAAGTTCTCACCTCCCCAGGAGACGTCTGCCTTTTTTCTCCCTCCTAAAAGCTGAGACAGGCAAATCGCTGGAGACTTGGTGACTACGGGGAACGGCTCTTGCCCAGTTATCATCTCAATCTACAGATTAAAGACAGGAAAGGCGCATTAAGAGATGACACCAGGATTCCTCTGAAGGAGACACTGCTTCTGTCTAGGGCGTGTGGGGAGGAGGAGTCATAAGTACCTGATGGGCACCTGAGAGGCAGGGTGAGACTGGGAGGGGGCTGGGAGGGAGTGTCAGTTGGAGGGACGTGATCCGCCTTGTCAACGGTGGAGACGAGGGGTACAGGACAAGGGGAGAAGAGGGGCGATGCAAGGGAGGGGAGAAGACACGGGTCCCCCAGATCTTCTGGAGCACCTGCTAGTGTCGGGTGCTTGGGGGTTCGGAGTGGACAGAGCAAAGCGAGGTCTGGGACGCCGGGGATGGTGCAGTGCAGGGCCGAGGTCCACCTAGAAAAAACAGAAGTCGTGGGGGAGCTCTGCACTTCCACGGGCCGAGGAGACGAAGGGCTCATGAACCGAAAGACCAGGGAAGTGGGGAATGCATGACTGGCTCCGAGGGAAGAAAACAGCCTGTGGACGTTGGAGAAATGGAGACAGAATCCGAAGCAGCTGGGGTGATGGTACTGGAGGTGCCCAGGTCAAGGCCAGGAGAAGCTCTTGATGGTGCCTGTCAAACTTTGCTTAAACGGCCTGTGGTCAGACATACTTCTTACATGGTGACCCGGCATCCACATGTAAAGAGTGACCTATGTATGCACACATACACACACACACGCGCACACACACATATACATATGGGGGAAAAATGGAGGAGATGGGTTGGGTTTGGGTTTGGGGATGTCCATAGCAACTTCATCTTGAACTTAAGGGGCAGGATGGCCCCCAGTAATATCTGGCTTCATGTGCAAGAAGACACTCAAGCACCTGTCCCACCCATCTGCCAGACAGGGACTCGGGGGCCGTGTCCCTGTCTGTCTTTGTACTTATGTGTCTTACATCTGTATCTGGGAGTCTGTGTGTCCGTTGGTCCCTCCATCTGTGGGTTTGTCGCTGTCTACTCCTGCAGGCCATGGAGGAAGAAATCGCTCCCTGTGTGAAGGTCTTTGGGTTCTTTCTCCACGGACCCTCTGTGTCATGGGACTAAAAGAAGCCTGGGCAGAATTCTAGCTTCGTTCTGGAGTCGGAAAACCTCGTAGCCCGAAAAGACCGTGGCCCAAGCACCTCCGTTTAAAAATGGGGAAAGTACAGTGCAGTTTATGGGAGGGCAGAGAAGCTGTGGGGAGCAGAAAGAGCAGAGCTGGAAGGTCTGGAATCGTGCCGTCCACACAGCAGCCATTACTAGTCACATGTGCCTGTCGAGCACTAGAAACATGACAAATCCACGTCGAGAAGTCCGTGAGTGTAAAATACAGACAGGGTTCAAAGGCTTAATATGAAAAAAAGAATGTAAAATTGCTCAATAATTTTTATATTGATTGCCTGTTAAAATGATCATGATATTTTGGATATAATGAGTCAAAGATATAGATTAAAATTAATGTTGTTTGTTTTTTTAACGTGACGACCAGAATCAAATTATGACGCAGCTCCCATTTCTGACTCCTTCATATTTCTACGAGCCATGCTGACCTAGAATCTTGCATCAGACTTTTAACTTCTCTGAGCTTCAATTTCCCCAGCTATAAACTAGGTGATATTTATCTCTTGGGTTATTATTGGATTAATTGAGAGAGCCTATGAAAGTGCTTTTAAATCATAAAGAGCTGTACCGATGAGGGTGTGGGCAGTGGAGGTGGTGGTGGTTGTAACTCAGATTCTGGCCAAGAGAGCAGGGGTAGAAAGGATTTGATCGTTTCGCTTGCAGGCAGATACCCATAAGGGCCAGCCCTGAGTAGGCAGAGAATATGGCCACCCACTTACCATGGTTTTGGTGCTAGAGAAAAAGTGACACCCCTGACCCATAGACCCACTGCCCAGAGCAACCCTTTCAAACACTTAAGCCGCCACGTCCTTGCTGAGCAACTGGGCTTTGAAACAGACCGCATTATCCCCACCACCCACAGGCCCCAGCAACCCCACCAGCCTTCTCTGATCTGGGCACTCTGTCCTCCCAGGGCGGCATAAAGCCTCCTTCCCCAGGACGCCCATCCTTAAAAAGACCACTCACTCCAGCAGCATCTGAGTGAGATTTCCCAGCTAGGCTTTTTCTCTGCTTTTTGCCAGAGGCCCATGGTCCCAAGCCTTCAAAAAAGAAGGAGATGGCCCCAGTTTTGGCCTGGGGGCACCAGCCCCTTCCTGGGACCATCACCCGGGGCAATCCCTGTTGCAATGGTGGCCTCGTAACAATCGCTTACAAACGCGGTTAAGCAAGCTGCTTTTGCGTGATGGGGCTATCTTGAGTAAACAGCATCCTATGTCCCCTGCTGGTCACTTGCTCAAGACATTGCTGGACATTGCATTAGAGTCACTGACACACAGAGTTTTGAAAATGAAAACAGGCCCTCTGGCTGATGATCAGATAGCATTTAACTCATTCGTGATTGCGCCAGGTTCTCCCCAGGCCCCAGGGCCCCAGAATAGATATTACCACAATGCAGACGGAGGATGTTGGGGACATTTGAAGCCTCAGGCCACCTAAGAATGAGAGTCTGTATCAGGTGGGGTCTGTATCACTTTGGTCCCTGTCGCCCCTACATGGGCCTCTGGGGGTGCTTAGCTTACTGGGCTAAACCGTGGTTCAACCTCCGGGGTGTTGGGGAAGTAAGCACTGTTCCATTCCACTGATTTTTTTGCCCTTATCCTGGCATCTTTTCTTAATGATAAAGACTGAGTTGAAAGGAGTGAATAAGGTGCACTGCAGGCATCTATTGCCACATAGCAAACCAGCCCAAAACATAGTGGCCGAAACAGGCTGGCGATTTCTCACAGTTCTACTGGTTGGCTACACAAACCCTCTGCTAGCTTGTCTGGGCTAACTCACATGGCTGCGTTCACTGGAACGGGGAAGTTGGGGCCGAAGGTCCAAGCTGGCTTCGCTCCTGAGTCTGACAAGGGGTCCTGGCTGTTGGCGGAGCACGTCAGTTCTCCTCCACGCGGCATCTCATTCTCAGTCTCAGGGCAGATTTCTAAGAAGTGAAGATAAAAGCCACAAAGTACCCGGGCTCCAGACCTCGTGCAACGTCACCTCCACCATGTTCTGCTGGACTCACAAGACCAGTTCAGGTTCAAGGAGAAGCCAAGAGACTCCGCCTCTTGCCAGGAGTTGCTGCAAAATACGTTTGTCCATCCGCCACCTGGCGAGAAAATATAAACGACTCCATGGACAATTTTTGAAAATAATTTGGCAAAGTTGTGTTTTCCGAATCAAAAAGCCAGACTCCCAGGCTGCCAAAGAACTGTTTCTGTGTTCTGTGGCTGCGCGCACGAAGGTGAGCCAGTGGGCTCACATCAAGTTGTACCCTGAGTGCCGTGTTTCTGGGCCCTGGCTGAACGTTAAAGTCACCAGGTTCCTGGGCCACACCCAAGACCTGCTGAATAAGAGCCCTAATTAGCAGTGGGGCTACAGGGGGAGATG
>NW_011888840.1:4013616-4015212 GCF_000151845.1 Pteropus vampyrus | reverse complement strand
CACACACACACACACGCACACGCACACTTCAGACTTCAGCCACAGCCTGGGCTCTTGCCTATGCTCTGACCAACGGGTCATAAATCGGAGGTTCCAGTGTCCCCCTCCCACTCAGAATGCTGATCACAAGTCCAGGTTATTACCTGTAGCTTTGACTGACGGGCTAGAAATCAGAGGTGCCAAAAGCCCTCTTCTTGGGTTTAATTCATTTGCTGGAATGGCTCGCATAATTCGGAAAACCCATTTACTCACGATATTACCATTTATTGCGAAGAATATATTAAAGGTTATAAAGCAACAGCCAGGTGAAGAGATGCGTGGGCGAGGTCCCACAGGAAGGAGCTCTGTCTTCGGGGAGCTTGGAGGCCGGCGCGTGGCACATGGGAGCATCGGATCAGCGAATGTGGAAGCTCTCCTAAAAAGGTCCATGGAGTTGTCCTCCGGTGTGTTTACATGAGAAGGTTCTTACACAGCCATGATTAAGTAAGTCATCAGCCATTAGCAACTAAACTCAATCTCCAGTCCCTCTCCCCTCCAGGGAGAAGTGGGGGGAGGGTGGACTGGGTTCCAAACATCTAGTCAGTGGTGGGTTCCCATGGCAACCAGCCCCACCCTTGGGTGGGGTCCAGAAGTCGCCTTCGTTAACATAACAAAAGACACCTTGATCACTCTCCACACTTTAGGGAATTCTAAGCTTTTGGGGAGCTGTGAACTAGAAAAGGAATGGAGACCAAAGAGCTTATAAATCACAATATCACAAAATGGTTTGTCACAGTCACACGGCCAATCAGGAGGTCGAGTTGGAATTTAAACCTAGGCTACTTGGTTTCAGAGTCCAAGTCTGTAACCTCTAGACACCTGCCTCACTCAGAGCATGCCTTCGGGATCAAAGAGGCTGACCCCTCCGGGCAGAAAGAGAAAGGGGTCTCTGCGCTATTTAACTCGCCGGCTAGTTTTAAACCAGTGGTTCTCAATTCCAGTTACACATTAGACTCACTGGGGAGATTAAGATTTTTTAAAATAAGTATGCCTTAACCCCAAAGATCTTATTCATATTTACTTGCTCTGGGTGGGGCCCAGTCACGGGAGGTTTGCTAAAGCTCCCCAAGGAAATTCCAGCACACGGCCAGAGGCCGGGCAGGAATTCTTCATTGTCAGCAGGGAGGATGGTGTTTCCTGTGTCAGGGACACCTGTGACCACCATGTCTCATGAACTTCTAGAAAGCAAACAAGCTCAAGTCTACACGAGCCTTCTGGATCAATGTGACAGATGTTTCCAACCGTGTCTACATATTGGCAACAACTGGGCAGCTTGGAAATGATCCTGATACCTATTGCCAGATGATCTGACTGAGTCAGTCTAGAACAGGGTGGGACATCCCTTCCCTTATACCCAGCCCCCCAAGTTGATTCTAACATGTACCCTATTTGGGAACTACTGATCCCGCCCTAGATGCAAGAAAACAGGCTCAGAGACAAGTGACTTGCCCAAGGTCACACAGCACGCTCGCTCCAGAGGCAGGGCTAGAGCCCAAAGTTCCTGGCCAATGCTGTTTGCAAAAGAATTTCGTGTATGTTACCTAGTTGGTTTACACC
>NW_011888840.1:4009927-4012099 GCF_000151845.1 Pteropus vampyrus | reverse complement strand
AGAGGCCAGAAGTGACTTGCTCAAAGCCATAGAGCTAATAAATGGCAGAGCTTGAAGCTAAACCCCCAGCTCCTGCCCCTCACTTCATTTGGTTCTTTCTAGGATCCCTCAGAAGGATTCAGCAGGGACCATGGCCGCCATTGTGGGAACACTAAGGTGCAAAGGCGTCGGGTCAGTATCAGAGTCCAGGCCTCTTCACTTCTGAGCCGCTCCTCTTCTGCCTCCTGCTTCCACCGTTGGTTCGTGTCTGTCGTCAGTCATTTCAGTACCTCTGCTTCTGGGATCTGCTGAAACCTGCTCGGTGTAGAATTCAATACCTCCACATGGCCCAGTGGATGCTCCCTCCCAAAGAGAAGAAGTCAGGTCTTGCCCAGCAGCTGTTTTAGGACCCGAGGACCCCTCCTGGCCCCCTCGAGATGTCCCGAGATCCAGTTCCACTGCCCCAGGCCTGGCGGAGGGTTTTCACGGAGCCAGCGCCAGCGGCGCCAGGCACGGAGTCCTCGGCAGTACCAATAGCCACATGGGCTGAGCTCTCACTATGTACCAGGCGCTGCTCTAAGCGCTTCGAGCCGGCCATCCACCTGGACTGTGCGCTCTGCTAACACTTAGATGTTCGCTGCCCTCTGAGGCAGTGGAGCCTGAGGGTCACCTGGCACCGAGGCTGGCAGAGCATGCGGCTGTGGCCAGAGGGTCTGCTGGGGTCCAACCACAGCCCTGAGATCCTGGGCCCTGCCCCCTACCCCCCTTTCCCAATCTCCGTTTTGCAATCAGTCACCCTGATCCAGTAAACATCGGCGGCCTGAGGAGAACCCCCCTGACCCTTTTCTGTGTTTCAAAAAAGAGCCCAGGAGCGAGGGGAAGGGTCAAAGTTCAGAGAAATATTTCAAAATAGCTTGCTGTGCAATCTTAGGCAAGTGATTAAACATCTCTGAATCATTTCCCTGCAATAAGAGTAGATAATCCTGGCCCCCGACTCTGCTTCATAGGATTAGTGATAACGTACAAGTCGTCACATGAGCTTTGACCTCACCAAGAGGTCACACTTCTCTCATTTTATTCCCACAAGAGGTCTGTGAGGTATACGGGGTGTATTTTACCTTCCTCACAGTGCAGCTGAGGAAACTGAGGCACAGGAAGTTTTAGTCCCTCCACCAAATGCTTGGCAAGTACCTATCAGGTATGTGCATAATTTGGGGTGATCCTAGAAAAGAGCGAATGACTCGCCTGAGGAACAATGGGGAGCAGACCCAGCCTTGAAGGTTACTGCCTTCCAGCAATGGTGAGCTCCCAGGGCCCAAGAGAGAGATACCTAAGCTAAGCTAGAATCAAGGGGTCCCCCCCCAAGGAGCCCCATCTCTATCCAAGCCCTTGGTGTCATTTCGCACACTGCACCTGGCCTTTCACAGATGATTGCTGTAGAAAGGAAGACGGGGGTGGGGGAACCCCTCAGGGAAGGCAAAGAGGTGAGATTAGCAGAGAACGTGCAGTCAGTCAAGGGAATAACACGGTGTGGCTGATTGCTGTCTCCCGGGTCCCACACCAGTCCCCCTTCTTCAGCGTGAGGATGAGGGATATATCTAGAATATCTTGATATTGACCTAGAATTTTCTATGAGCCTGGTATTGGGGGCTTTACATATATGTTTCATTAGCTTTCTTCCTAAAACTTCACTCAGGTGTGTGGGACTTTTTTAAATTATTGCCATTATTATTACAAAAGTAACACATGCCTGTTGCTTCAAAAATTCTAATCGGGAAATGAATAAAGTGCTAAATTAGAAAAAGAGAGAAAGTCTCATGCCAACACAGCTGCCGCCTCAGCCTGCCGAGGAAGGCAGCAGGGGTGCGTGTGCCCACGAGGAGCACCCTCTCCTCACACCTGCCCCCTGACGCAGGCCCTCCTCCTCCCAGCACCATCCCCCACCCAGCCCCACCTGGGAGGCCCAGAGAGATCGACGATGGTCCATACACTGTGACATGGTGCTGTGTTTCATCTGCAGAACAAATGGCCTGCTCTCAGCAATGGGCGGACCTCCTGCGTAGCCTCTAGAAAGTGTGGGTGGAACTGGGAACCCCATTTCGAAGGCACAACTAGGGCCCAGATGGGAGGTAGCTACACCTAGGGTCGGGTTGTGAGAAGTGGACGGACACGGTTTGAAGGTGGAGTTGACTG
>NW_011888840.1:4008223-4008932 GCF_000151845.1 Pteropus vampyrus | reverse complement strand
GGACAGAGAAAGACAAATCGTATGATCTCACTTATATGTAGACTCTAAAAAGAACAAACGCATAGAAACAGAGAGGAAAATGGTGGTTGCTGAGGGTCGAGGGTGTGGGGAAATGAAAAGGGTATAAACTTCCAGTTATAAGCTGAATAATCTAACATACAGCATGGCGATAGACTGTATTGTATTCCAGCAATAACAACTTAAAATACTGTATTGTACACTTGAAAATTGCTGAGAGTAGATCTTAAAAGTTCTTACTTTGCTAAAACAAAAAAGGTAATTATGTGAGATGAAGGATGTGTTAACTAACTTGGTCGTGGTCATCATTTCGCAATACATACATGTATCAAGTCATCGCATCGTACGCCTTAAACTTACACTGTGTGATATGTCAATTATATCTCCATAAAGCTAGGGGGAAATTTCGTTTTTTAAGAGAGAGAGAAATGAGTGTCCTGAAAGTCAAGGGACAAAAACGTCTCCAGATGGCAGATGTGACTGGCTTCGTCACATGCTGCCGGGTGCCTTGTCTCCTGTCTCTTTTTCTGAGCAGTGTTGCTCTTGAGCCCATTCAGATAAGCTACTGAATCCATCAAGTCCAAGGTTCACTTTTTGTTTTCAAACTCTAACGTTGCAGAAATCAGGGTACCCCTGCAATCAAGTTTGTCCCCATCACACATACCCCCCTTGCCAATACATACATACGTAC
>NW_011888840.1:3979944-4007618 GCF_000151845.1 Pteropus vampyrus | reverse complement strand
GCGATGCACCGCTTGGTTTTCTGAGAGCTGTGCTTGAAGACTCTTCCAAAGCTTCAGCTTCTCCCTGCTTCGCTGACTCAGCTGCACTGACTTGCTCTTGACCTGAATTTGCTCGAATCACAATTCTGCTGTCTCTGACAGAAGATGCTCTGGGCTTCGAGTGCCTGCATTGAGGACAGGGCAATGGCCAGGCTTGGCTTTGCTAATTTGCAGTTGCTTAGTCACACTAAAGGGAAGTCAGTAGCTTTGCAAATGCCACAGAGTTTCAGTTTTATCTTTTTCTTTTTTTTAAAAAGCTCCAACATAAGATAGGTATGGCCAAGTCCAGCCAGAGGGAAGAGGAAATACAGGCTAACCCTTAATTCCCTTCAGAGCCGGCAGTGAAGGTCAAGCCAAGATGGATAGGGAAACCAGGCTCCCTCTTCTCTGGCGTCAAGTACCCTCCAAGGACACGTACTTGGCAGTTTTCTTTTCTTTTCTCTACTTCCAAGGGTGGCGTTTTGCTCCTTACCTGGGAAGTGCATCTTTTGATCATGATCAAGCCGTCTGTCAGCACCTCTTTACTAGGCCCATCTCTCCCTCTGGAGCTACGCCAAGATCATCCTGAAGATGCAGACTGTCACAGGGACCAGCCACCACAGGATCTAGCCAAGGCACCCCGGTTTCCCCTGATAGCATGCTGATGAGCACACCAAGGGCTGGGTCTCACTGTGCCTCCCCAACGACTCCCAGCCCCATCTTCTCGCCTGTCTCCCCATGAAGCGATGCACATAATTAGCTACATTAAATACCCAGGACATCTGAGAACACCTGTCTCAACCTGGGGCCTGGGCACCTGTCGCAGCGAGCACTTAAATGATTATTCAGCTGCCTTCTAACCATCTGAGTGGAGAAAAATAGAGTCTCGCTCTAGACCTGCTGACTAGCGCCCTGCTCTGCTAGCCTGGGCTCTGTCACCAGGACAAGATTTTGCAGAACTCTGATCCCTCTGAGCCACGAGAGCACCACTTTGACAGAGCAGCTGAAACGCCAAAGCAGTCCCAGAGATTCTGGAGCTGGCATTGGCTCAGGGCAATTTGGGGAAGGCTGTTTTGTTAACCGACATCTTTTTTTAAGGGCAAGGCCCTATATGGCTTACTGAAATACCCTAAGGAACACCCTCTGACCTTCAATTCCCCATTGTTTCATAAAAGAAGACACATATAGTATCTGAAAAGACAAATAGGGTGGGTGGGGAGCAGGGCTAATGTCTGCCCCTGAAAGGTATCACCATCCCCATTTTAAAGGCTCAGACTGGTTAAGCAGAACCAGGATAAAAATGCTCTAATGATACTCTGTGGGGCCAGGGGAGGTTTGCTTTACCTCTCTGAACCTTCCATCTTGGCAAAGTCCAGGACCAGCCAGGTCACCATCTTAATTACTCTCTCAGCTTCAGTGCAGGTGGTTCTGCCTCCAGAGCCCAGACACCACGTGGGCTCAGCTGGCTCTTCAAGAACGATGCTGATAATGGTGCCATGACGGCTTGGCATTGGGGAGGAAGTGAGGGAGGAAACAATACTGTCACAGGTGATGAGGGACCTTGAAGGGCAGACAGGGATCGGAGGGGCAGGTGGAGAAACAGGCAGGATAAATTTAGGGTAGAGTGAGACAATGGGAGGGACTCTCAGACCTGGACTCTGCCTCTCCAGGTTCCCAGAACTTTCCTTTCCAGAATTTCCCATTCCCTAAGAGTTGAAGCTGCATTGCTCAACTGTCTGCTCAGTTTCCCAGTGTGCCAGGCCCATTCCCAGAGATGATACCAGACGTGGACCGTGGATTACCACATGAATTGAGTTCAAGCAGAAAGGGTTTGCTGGCGACCTCCTCCCTGGGTGTCTCTCCCATCTCCCCTTGGTCTTCTCTCTTTCAAAGCCCGTTCTAAACGCTACCTCTGACATTACTGCACCCTACAAAGCAGCGTGAGGTGTAGCGGCTCTGCGTTCAAAGCCAAGCTCTACCATTTAGGAGCCACGTACCCTCGTGCAAGCTGTTAACTCCAGTTTCCTAATCTGTAAAATGGGGAGTAAGTCTAGTACCTATCGCAAAGGCTTGTGGTGACAATAAAATAAGTCTGACACATGCACAGTCTCTAGAACAGCACTCGACACATAGTAAGATGATGAATCATTGTGTGGAGGTTTCCTTTCTTCCCTCCTCCGGGAATCATTGTGTCTCTGCATTAGTATAATGCCTTTCCCAGGAAGTTCCCAGGAAAGACGTGCTAAGTCGGTGATGTGACTTGAACTGGAAAGCCTGAGACAGCACTGCACGGAGGTCCGTGGGTGCGCTTTGCAGTCCCACGGGCTGCGCTTGAATTCCAGCCCTGCTTCTTACAAAGGGAGACTCTGGCAAGTTAGGAAACTGAACCTCGGTTTCCTCATCTGTAAAATGGAGTTTAAACAGTTCCCACCCACAAGGATTGCTGTGCAGAGAAGCAAGATAATGCCATGAAGAGTTCATCAGAGCACAGGGGCTGGAGGCTAGTGAGAGCTACTATTGTTCTTGTTAGCACATGAACTTGCTCTCTGAGGGTTCACAGACAGGCGTGACAGAGAACAAAGTAAAGACAGAGGGAGTCTTGGTACCTTCTTTATCCTCTCTTCCTCCCTCACCAAAACAAAAAAAAATCTCTTTCCCTGAGTCAATCATCAGTTGGATGTGGTAGCCTTCCTGCACAAGGGACAAAAGTTTTGTTCTGCCAAATACCTTCTGTGTGGCCTTGGGCAGGTCACTACTTATCTGCAAACCACAGTTGCTGGTAAAACATTATATCAATTAGTCATTCGCATAATTAGTCTACTTGAGCCTTCTTCAAAGAAAATAGCATTCGTCCCTACACAAACATCTATTGATTATGGCAGTGCCCCGCCCTGGGCTAGATGCTGGAGGGGCCTGCTAGTAGTTCCCAATGTCCTGCAGGAGGCATTGAGGGCTTACTCTGAGTAAGGCATGATGCGAAGAGCTCCATGGAGATGATGACGTTTCACTTTACTATATCTCTATATTTTCAGTACAATTATTATTGTAGCCATTTTAAAGCTGTGGAAACCGAGGCTCAAATGGGTTAGCCAAAGTACACATGGTCACACAGCTCATTAACTGCTCCAAGAGAGGGAAGCCCTGAGGAGGAGCGTGTAATCCAGCAGGAGCAGAGGGTTGATCAGGAAGGAAAGCTTCCTGGAGGAGGTAATGTTTGTATCTTGCAACCTGAAGGAGGAGTCAGCAAAGGAGAGGGGTGTCAGAAGAGGGGACAGCAAGGGCAAGAGCCAAGGGAACAGAGAGAGCATGAATAATACAAAAAGGATGTGATGACAGGTGAAGCGAGAGGTCAGGTGACTAAAGACTTGACTGCCAAGTTATTAAGAATTGGGAGTTTTATCTGATAGACAATGAGGGCCCGCTGACAGGTTGTTAACAAGAAAAAGACATGATCAGATTTGTAATTTTAGAAGCTCAGCTCAACTGCCCTCATAAAGGTCCAGGCCTCCTCAAGGTCCTATCTCCATAAGGAGTCTGCAAAAGGCTATGAGCACCTCTCAGCCAATGGAAGGCCCATTGCCTTTACATCACCACAGTCTGGACCCATGATTCCATGCTATGTACTGGCTCAGCAACTTTATCTCTCTGAACTACAATTTCTTCATCCGCAGTATAAAATAACAGCAGTTCTGTGGACAGACTCTTAAGAAAATGAACGTGAGATTGTATCTATAAATGCCTACTTCGGCATCTAGCTCACCAGACCTGCTCAGTAAAGGAGCTTCTTTCCCATCTCCTTTTCCTGAGATGCATTCTCCTTATTCCTAAGCTGAAAATAAACAATTTATAAACATGTTCTTTGATCGACCAAATGATTGACTGGACCGTTGTTATTTTCCACAATCAGAAGTTTTGACTACTCATGAGCAGTCTTGACTGCCTCCAACATGTAGTGATTTTGAATTTATCTGAGGGCTGGATAGAAATTGCAGAAGCACGAAAGCTGATGAGAGGGGCAAGTCGTTTGTGGCTAGTGAGAACATCTGACCACATTAGTCAGGTGAAGATTGAGCTGCTCTAACAAAGAAATTCAAATTTTTAGGTTTCTCTTTCGTGAAACAGCCGCAAAATGAGCTGCTCCGATCAGTAATGAGGCTCTGCTCCACATGGTCATTCAGAGACCCAGGTTCCCACTTCTTATTGCTCCAATATCCTCTAGACTAGAATATTATTGCTGTCCGAGTAGCCCAAGTTGAGTCACCATCACAGCTGGGTTCCAGTTGCCAGAGCAAGAAAGAGTTTTGCCCCATAACTCAAATCTCAGACACACAAGTGGCACACATAACTTCCACTGGCAAGAACTCAGGAACATGGCCACACCTAACCACCAAGACTGCTGGGAAACAAAATCTTAAGTCTCCATCCACACGCTCGGATACAATTATAATAATAGGAAAAATAGAAGAATGGATTTCGGTAGCCAGCTCACAAACAGAATCCATCTCACTAGCTGGGGAGCAAGCACATACAGGACGTGAGATTTTGCTGTAAGACAACACAGGTGTTCCACAGATGCATTTTGATCACCCACCTCAGGGGCTTACAATTTGGGGGAATTGCTAGGCCGTTAGGCAGGACATGTCATCTCCAGTTCAACTACAGACCTCACTATTCCCTATTTTTATAATGCAGGCCAAATTCACGTAGTTACGTCATATTCTTGACCATTCTAGGCATTTGAGTCTGGGATCCCTGTTCCATAATATCAATTATAACAATAATTATTATGATTGGAGCTGGGAGAATATTATCGAGATGTTATGACTACGATTCATACCAATCAATCACCTTGCCACTCATCACACTCTATTATATGCCATATCTTTTTATCCCTATTTGCTTGCTGATCACCAAAACCTATGTGCTTCTCTTCATCCTGGGCATACTTCTAGACTACATTTCCCAGCCTCCTCTGCAGCTGGGTGTGGCCTTGTGACTGAGTACTCTACAGTGTAATGTGAATAGAGGTAATAATACGCAGGCCTGGCCCGTAAAGACCTCCAGGCAATCCTTAACTCCTGGTTGACTGGATGGCTGAAATGATCCCCAGGGAGACCTTGGAAGCTAAATGTTTCAGATAACAAATCCACTGGAAGCCAGCATCCCCAGATGACTGCATGGGGCACAACCACCAACAGCTTGGAAACACCTTAGACTGTAGTATAAACAAAAACCCTTGAACCATGATACATTTGGGGTCTGTTTCTTACAGCGGTTAGCTTCCCCTAACCAATACACTCCATTTTATAAATGTAGGAATGGACTTATAGAGAAGTCAAGACATCTGTTCCAGGTTACAAAGAAAATACATGAGAACTCAGAGATTTAAACCCAGACCCAATGATTCCAAAGCCTGGGCTCAAAATGCCTCTTATGACTTATTTTCAGTCAAGTTTATTGAGGTATTATTTACACGCAGTAAATTGACTCTTTTTAGGAGCACAGTGACATGAGTTTTGACAAATTCAGTCATGTACTCATCAGCACAATAAAGATATAGAACATTCCCATCATGTGCATGTTGGCAATTGACCCCCTTCTCTTTCTGTTTCCCCAGCCCCTGACAACCATTAACCTGATTTCTGTCATTATACTTTTGGGATCATATAATAGGCAGCATTTCATGTCTGACTTCTTTCGCTAAGCATGTGATTTTAAGATTCACCCGTGTCGTTGCTTAGATCAGTAGTTTACTCCTTTACTGAGTGGTATTCCAAAATATGGAGGTACCGCTATTTGCTTATCCATTCATTAGCTGAATATCTGGATTATTTCCAGGTTGGAGCTATTACAAGTAAAGCTGCTGTAAACATTCATATACAGGTATATGTGTGGACGTATATGTTCGTTTCTCTAAAGCTTGATGGGTCATACATAAAGTGTATCTTTGACTTCACAAGAAACTTCCAAACTGTTTTCCTAAGTGGTCTCCCAGGTTTTTATGAAGATGGCACCAAACATGTGAAAAAAGAAGTCTTGGCTCTAAATGCAAAGCAAAGGCTCTGAAGACTCAGAAGACAGTGCTGAAAGGTGTCCAAAGCCACAAAAACAATGAAGGTCCAGCAACTTCTTTGTCACCTACTTCCAGCAGCCCAAGACATTGTGGTGCCAAAGGTAGCACGAGTCACCTCAGAAGAGCATCTCCAAGAGAAACAAGCCTGACCATATGCCATCATCAAGTTCCCCCAACCTTGAAGTTGGCCATGAAGATCAAGGTCACACTGGTGTTCATCATGGACATCAAGGCCAACCAGCACCAGATCAAGCAGGATGTGAAAAAGTTCTACAAGTTGACTAGCCAAAGCCAACACGCTGACTGTATCTCATGGCCGGAAGAAGGCATGCATTCAATCTCTGACTGCAATGCTTTGGAGTCTAGTCAAGAAGTTGAGATCATCTAAACTGAGTCCAGTTGGCTAGTTCTAAATATAAGAAACTTTTTTTTACCATTTAAAAAAATAAATAAAAGCAGTCATCTTATATTGTTTTCCCACCAGCAAAGTATGAGAGTTCCAGTTGCTCCTAATCCTCATCAGTAATTGGCATTGTTGGTTTTTTAAATTTTGGTGATTTCAGTGGGTATGTATTGGTATTTCATTGTGGTTTTAATTTACATTTTCTTGGTAACTAATCATTCGGAGCATCTTTTCACAAACCCTTTGGCCAATTGTATACGTTCTTTGGTAAAATGTTTATTGAAAAAAATCTTTTGAGCATTTCTTAATTGGATTGTTTGTCTTGCAAATCTTTTCTCCTCGTCTGTGGCTTGTCATCTCATTTCCTTAATAGTGGCTTTCCAAAAGCATAAGTTTTCATTTTGATGAAGCAAAATTTATCTTTTTCTGTGTGTGGTTTGTGTTTTGCGCGCTGTCATTTGTTTTTTAACGACTTCAAATTGTGTTTACGCCTCATGCAGAGAACTTTCTTTGCAAGAAGAAACCGAGTGATTCTAGAAAGTTAAATTTATACATCAAAATTACTTTTGCCGGGCATTGGAAGGGACTTAGGTTTTCATTTGGTGTGTTGTGACTTTTTGAAATCTTTGTTTATGACAACGGACCCTAAATGAGCAAGGAAAAATTAGGGCAATTTGAAAAAGCAGTTCAGAAGTTTTGTGAACACAGGACTCTCTTGGCAGAAACCTGATTCAGGAGATGACAGACCAGGGAGTCTTGCTGAATGAGCAGGAGAATGTGGCAGACGAGATCCTCCGGCCTGGCACGGGCTGTCTCAGACCTGCGGGCAGGCCTCCAACCCTCACCTGTGCTTGACCAAAGGAAAACTATTTCTGCTGCTTAACGAGGCTCCCAGAAGGGCCCATTTATTCCCTCCCATGTCAGGCAGACTTTTAATAACCAAAGCACGAGGCTTCTTGCAAAAGGCCCAGCCAGGAGAATTAACCCCTTCCTTCTCCTGCAGCTATAACCAGCCAGGTCATTCCGGAGCAATCTGAGTCCCAGCTTACCAGGAAGGGACAACAGTAAATAGTAGATTTTCCATGGCTTTCTCAGTGTCCAGCTGGCTCTGAATCTCACTGGAGCCATCCCAAGGTATTTCAGGGTTGACATTGCATGACATTACATGGCTGCTAACACCCAAACCTGCTACTGCTGACCCAGTCTAATTCGAGACGGCGTCCGTGCCTGCTGCTGCGTTATGGGCCCATGCTGCAGCCACTCCCATCAGTGCCCTGTCCCCCCAAAAATGGCATACAAGCTCACATGGCCTGGACCGACTGCTTTTAAAAGGCCATCTGTCTCAATCTGGATTTTTAAAGTGGAACGAAAGAGTGCCCTAACTTTGGTGTCGGAAGGCTTGAGCTTAAAGCCCCACCGAACCACCGATTAGCTGTGTGACCAAAGACAGTTTATTCCACCTCCCTGGTCCTCAGTTTCCTCATCTATCAAACAGGGAATAATGAAATAACGAAAAGGTACATGAGATGACACAAAAGGGCCCAGCACACTGAGCTCCTAGCACATGGTGAGCTCGCAACCAATGTCCGTCTCCTTGCTGTACTTTTCCTCTTTGCGCCCCTCCAGATGGTGTGAGAGTGTGACGGTGAGATGAACAGCGGAGGGACATGGGCGTATCACTTAACGTCTGTGCATTTCAGCTTCCGTATTGGTAAAGGATGTTCTGAAGGAGAGACCTGACCCAGAAATATCCATCTGGGTAATATCGACAAGTAGAAGAAGAAGCCACTGTTTAGGTGGAGTGTGTTTGAAGAAAAAAATTAGGCTAAGGTCAGAACAACAGATACGCCAGCATTCAAAGGTCGGCTGGATGATGGGTGACAGTTGAAAAAGACAAAAAAGAATGTCTAAAGGGAGTGTCGGGGAGAATGTGGCTGCCACAAAGAGCACCAGGAAGATAAAAACCTAACACATGCCCAGGACACTTGGTCTCGGGGAAGTCATTTATTTCAGGGAAGTGATGGGGGAAGAAGGTGCTGGAACCACGGGGGTGGGTAAACCATGAATGAGCTGAGAATAAAGGGAGAGAAATGGAACTACGATTAAAAAGCTAGTGCCAGTAGGGTCACGTGACAATGTCAAGACAAGGAAGACGGGACATTAAAATTCTCAGGAAAGGAAAGGAGAAGATGAGGCCAGAGAGTGGAAAAAAAAATGTCTAGAGTCAGTTTTGTTGGGTCAGCACACGGAAGCCAACGGAGGCCACAGCGGTGATCGGTAAAACCCTTCTCGAGGGGCCTTCCAATGAACTTGCACAGCTTTGACTCATGAGTGACAGAGAGCAAGGTCAGGGAAGTAAACAGCCCTGGTAACCCTGTGACACAGTGTCGACCCAGGAAGTATCGGTGTAGACGCAGGAATTCTGCCTGGAGCTCCAGTCTCTACAAGCGTCCTAAGAGCAGGGGCAGGTGGAAAATTTGGAGAATCAAATCACTGCATTTGGCTACTGGATGCTAAGAAGGAAGTGAGGATGAAGTTCAGTCAGGAGGTGGACACCTCAAATCTGTAGAACCTCACAGGCCATGAGGGATAGCACAGCAGGCAGGAGAGCAGAGAAGTTGGGGTTTGAAGGGGAAAAGAAACATCTTTTCAGGTTCCATGGTAGTAGTGGTTTTGACTAGTATGTATCTCGCCCTTTGCAAAGACCTTAACTTAATTTAGGAAGCTTTAGTCTCGTTTTGCAGAATTGGGAAACTGAGGTTTGGGAAAGTTCAATGGCTTATTCGAGATCATACAGCTGGGAGTGGCAGAGCTGGGACCGAGACCCCTATTTCAGTGATTTCTGGTCCAACTCCATCTCCTCACGCAGGGAGCTCCTGAAATCAACCCAACCAAACACACATTCTTAAGCACCCTTGTGTGCGAGGCACTATGCCAAGGTCTTAATGGTAAATGTCGTGAATGACAAATGTGTTAGTTCTTTGTTGCTACAGAACTCTGATTTTACTTGGGGTAACAATGTGGCCTTGACTGGACTAAACCAGATGTGACAACCCTGCTCCCCAATTTCCTTGCAACACAGAAGTGGTGACATGACCCAGTTCTGGCCAAAGAAATATGAGGAGGAAGCTGCCAGGTGAGGTTTCTGGAAAGATTCTGCTTTCCTAATAAAAAGAGACAGACTTAACTGTCTCCCCCAGTCTTTCTGCGTCCCTATGCCCCTCTCCCCTGCCTCGATTGTGAGCTGAGACCTACGGATGGCGACCTTGCCTCCTGCAATCATGAGGACACAGCACCAGATGTGGAAGATGAAAAAGAAAAAGAGCTCAGGTCTCTGGTGGCACCACTGAGCAGCCGAACCAGTGTCACATCCACCCACCTCCAGACTTCTCGCCATGCGAGGAGTGAAAACAGCTATTTGCCGCAGCCGCTGGTGCTGGACTTTCTGCTACCTACAGATGAGTGCATTCCTCATTGATAAATAGGCGTACTCCAGTCAGGAAGGCAAGCCCTGAAGCTAAAATCAGTAAACAAATGAGATTATATATTTATTTGTGCATTTGCTGATACCAGATGTTAATCTTACGTGTCAACTTGATGGAGCCACAGTTATGTGGTCAAACATTACTCTGGTTGTTTCTGAGGCTGTTTTTGGATAAGATTAGCACTAACTTTTTTAAATAAATTTATTTATTTAAATCAGTTTCAAGTATACCGTACATTGTTGAGACATCTACATTGTTCATAAAACAATCTCCCCAATTGCTCCCTCCCTCCCCTGGCCCTCCATTTAGCCATCATATTAATGTTAACTGCATTCTCTCTGCCATTCTCACTAATTTTTTAATTAAATTTATTGGGGTGACATTGGTTAATAAAATTATAGAGGTCTCAAGTATACAATTCAGTAGTACATCATACGTATATTGCGTTGTGTGTTCAACATAAGATTGACATTTAAATCAGTAAAGCAGATTGTCCTCCTTAACATGGTGGGCCTCGTTCAATCAGCTGAAGGCCTGAATAGAACAAAAACACCCTGACCCTCCCCCCAGTAAGAGGGATTTACTCCCGCCTGACTGTCATCAGTCTAGGACATCAACGTTTTTCAGACTCAAACTGAAACGTTAGTTTGTCCTGGGTGTCAAGCTACTGGCCTTTGGATGGGAACTACCCCATCAGTTCTTCTGGTCTCCAGTTTGCTGACTGCAGAGCTTGGGACTGCTCAGCCTCCGCAATCATGTGAGCCAATTCCTTGTAATAAATAAATGAACAAACAAACAAATCTTACTGATCTTGTTTTTCTGGAGAACCCCAACTAATACATTACCTATCTTCTTTTTCTACACTCAAATTTATACATAAATGGTGACAGCAGCTTTTTTCATAGTAGCCCAGAAATGGAAACAACTCATGTGTCCACCAACAGGAACCTAAAGAAATGAATTGTGATATATCCATACAATGAAATATTACCAAGCAGTAAAAAGGAACCATTGCTGGCATACACAGAAACGTGGATGCACCGCAAAAGCATTATGCCAAGTGAACAAAGCTAGACACAAAAGACCATATACTGTATCGTTCCATTGATAGGAAACTCGAGAAAAAGGCAAATCTAATATTTAGTGGCTGAAAGCATGTCAATGGTACCTGAGACCAGAGTGGGTAGTGAATGGAGTGGGAAAGGGGACAAGGGACCTTTGGGTTGATAGACATGTAATACGTGTCACCATTGCAGTGGTGGCTACATGGGCGTATACACCTGTCAGACTCATGAGCTGTAGACTTAAAACGGTGCTTTTTATTTATGTTGATTTCATTAAAGTTAATAATGCAAACAAATAGTTTTAATTTGAAGTGGGTCACATAGATGAATATAATACAAATATATATAAAGAAAGAAATGGAGGAGGGAAAGGCTAAATGTAAGATAAAGCCAGGGAGAAAGTTAATTCACCAAGTGCATATCAAACATTTGATCGAGGAAAGCTACAGATCGGGCTCTGAGCTTCTCAGAGCCAAAACAAAAAGAGGAAAAGAAATATTTACAAGCTTACACACGTCCATAAGAGAAAATTTTCTGTGTTCATAAAATAATATTGGATCACAGAGACATGATGGCTTCTGAGTATTATGGGAACACAGAGAAGGAAGTGACTAATTCTGTTTGGGAAGACCAGGAAATGCTACAGAGGTGAAGGCAGGAACAAAAACAGCTAACGCTGACTGTTTGGGGAGCGTGGATGTGAGAGCGGTGGGATCGGGCTGCTGGATGGGAAATGATCAGTTTAACTCATTTCCTAGATGTCCTTCAAATCTACAGAGATGGGATCAGAGGTCGCATTCTCAGGAAGCAGGAAGAAGGTGGGGGCCTGAGCCCAGGTCTCTGCAGAGCCTGAGGAAGGAACTGTTGCCCCATAGCCAGGAGAGGCATGTCATTTATTTACCCACCAGTTTGCCACACATGCATCTAAGGAGGGTCAGACCTCTGCTGGACCTTGGCTGGAAGGCTATGCCAGGTCAGCATTAACCCTTTGGCTGCTGGATTATGGGGAGACAGAGGTCCCCGTGGGAGGACTGGAGATGTCGGGAAGGTGATAGGAATGACTAGCCCATACAGAGGGTTTTAGTATTTCAGCGACCACTCTGGCAAGATCGCACTCAATTATGAGCTGTGGGTCATCGCTGCCCACACGGATGACCTCTCCTCCCAGCCGCCTTCCACAGTCAGAGTCATGCCTGATTTTCACCAGCTAATGAGAATTCCTGGTCTTGGTCAACTGCCCACACTCAGGAATTTGCTATTCATGAGAAATGTCAACTTTATGAAAACGAGCCCTGTGTGTCAGCTCTTTTTCCCACATTCAGGGTTTACAGCTGACAGGAATCTGTTTCACATGATTTGCTGATGGGGGAAGAGGCCGTAATCCAGGAACTGCTCTGGCAGATCATCCCTGGACCAGCAGAGCACTCTGGAACATTCTTTATATTTTTCCCCTTAGAAACCGTTTGGAAAGGGAAGCTAGATTTAAACAAGCCTAGAATGGAAGACTTCGTGCCTGAGGGGCAAATAGAGCAGAACTATGAGGGTGCCACACCCCAAGTTCATTTTTCCCAGTGGACACACAAACCAGCTGCAGGACTGAGACTTTCATGGCAACCTCAGTGCCTGACAGAGGTGATGACTGTTATTTAGGAGGATGACATTCCATGATATGACATTATTATGCATTTGTTCATAGGCTAGAAACTCGAAAGTCAACTTTATAAAAGTTGATAATAGGCTAGCTTTCTGGCACCGGATAAATAACAGGGACTCATTTCAATAAAGCACCATCCCCCTCAGAGAGCATACCTGTCCCATGTCTGATCACTTGACTTTCTTTTTTCTCCTAATCTGACTTCTGGAACAGATAACTAGTTTCATAAATGATAACAAAGCCAGTCTGGGGGACTCCAGCAGAGCCTGTCCAGAAGATGCATATTCCAGGCCACCACCAGGCTGGGAGAAATATTTCAAAAGGTGAATTTCCTTGAATACAGAGACCTGGGATTTCAGGTGTTTGACATGGTGGCCTCTGGATGCAGCTAAGCACAGGAACATTCAGAGAGAAGAAGAGGAGCTGAGTTCCCACTGACCCGTGTCCCCATCCTGACTCCCAAGCAGTGACAGCTCCTTCCAAGGGCCCATCCAGCCCACTTCAAGTTCACAAACAGCCACAATATCATAGAACCAGCTAAATTCTAATGACTGTGTTTGTATGGCACCCCGAGTTTTACAAGGGCTGTCAATCAAGCCTCCCACGGCCCAGAAGGAAGATTACTGAGATTGGGAAATTGAGGCTCAGGAAAGACTCCAAGTCATACAGCTAGTCACGGGGAAATGGCCTAGGGATTGACAGCTCAGGCTTGACAATCAAAGGAATCTCACTAAAATATTGTGAAGGTACTAAATGCCACTGGATTGTTCACGTTAAAATGGTTAACTTTTTATGTGAATTTCACCTGAATAAAAATAATTTTTTTAAATGGGCCAAACTTATCTACGGCCAGAAGAGTGGTTACTTGGGGGTCGGGGGAGGGGCGCGATGACCAGGACGGGGCACGAGGAAGCCTGCTGCGAAATGATCCAAATCTCAATCTGCATGGTGGATGTTTACATGGGTGAAAATCCGGCAAGCTCCATGCTTAAGCTGTGTGCACTTAGAGAGTTATTGTGAAAATTAAATGAAGTAATCCACACCAAGCTCTTTAAACAGCCTTGGCACATAAGAAATGCTCAATAATTAGTAACTCTCATTTGGATGATTATTATCTCATACTTTTTGGAGGATTAGATGAGATAGTGCACATAGGCATTTAGCATAAAAGCAGGCTTTTTCTATCTGTCCCCCACATAGAGGCAGTTTTTATTAATGTTAAATTGAACCCAAACCTTATGGCCCAAGATTCCTAGTGCTTTGCAAAGCACCATCTTGCCCTGTCCTAGGGGTTGCTTTGTCATAAGCTTTGTGGAAAACAGCCAGAGACTTAAAGACTGGGGATTGGTACAACATGTCACAGCCTCTGGATAAGCTGGGTTACCTCCCATGTGCCAGTTAATGTGCAAAGCAAACAGTTTGCTATCACACAGGCAGAACTTGGAAGGGAAGAGGCACCTGTCACTCACCAGAAGCCTGATGGTATCTGGGAAAAGATCTTCTTTGCTAAATCCTGCTTTCATTGGCCACTGACAGATGGGGCCCCACTCATTAAGAAGCTCATTTTATTAACATCTTAGATTGCCCCGTTCTGTTTGATTGGCAAGCTTCACATGAACCCCAAAGAATGACCTTTTCTCCCCTCCATTGGGCCATACAATCCCAGGTACACACTCACCTTGCAAGACCTATGACAAGTGACAGTTTTCATTCATTGTGTGTCTCTCCTTCCAAACCCCAGCTCCTTGCAGAGGCAGCCCTGTCTCAGTCCTCTTTTCAGCCCAACCGTAGCTCCTGGAATTTAATAAATGTGTGAGGAAGGGAGGGAGGGAGGAACAGAGTGAGGGCAGACCCTTGAGAATAGAATCATTCCTCTACCTTCTGATCCTAAGAAGATTTGTTCAGGAAGAGAACAGCGAAGCAGAAAGAGGTTGGCCTGGGGTGAGAAATGCAATAGCTCCCTGGCTCCTTCTGAGCCAGTTACTTCCATTTAGAAAAAGTTACCGAGATCCAGAATCGCAGTATTATTGGTTCGGGGGCAGAGGAGGAGAGAGAATGAAGTTAGGTACAGAAAACATGGTTGTGTGATTTTTTTCGTTTTTCTCTTTTGGGTTCAGGTGCCCTTATCCCTTATCAGCATGGCTATTTCGCATGAATATTATGTAATCCACAACACATTTTCATCAAAACTAACTGAATTTCTATCTTAAAAAGAAGTAAAGGGTGGTGAACACATAATGCAATATATACATAATGCAATATATACATATGCCTTACTGTTGAATTGTACACCTGAAACTTACCGGATTTCATTAGCCAATGTCACCATAATAAAAGTAAATAAATACAAAATAAATAAATAAGTACAAATCTCACCTCCTTAATCATATTCCCCAAAACCCAAAACTCCAGACTAACCATGAGAAAAGCATCCGATGAATCTCAATTAAGGTCTGTTCTACAAAATACCTGACCAGTACTCCTCAAATCTGTTAAGGTCGCCAAAAACAAAGTCCAAAAAACTGTCACAGCCAAGAAGAGCCTAAGAAGACACCACACTTCCTGGATGGGATCTTGGAACAGGAAACAGACATTAGATAAAACCTAAGGATATCTAAATAAACTATGGACATTAGTTATTAAAAATATATCAATATTGGTTCAATAATTATAAATAAGTAATAAAAAAGTAATATACTAAATTAAGTTATTAATAATAGGAAAAACTAGGTATAGAGTACATTGGTAATACAGAGTATCAAACTCTGTATTACCTTTGCACTTTTCTGTAAATCTAAAACTATTCTAAATAATAATTCTTTAAAAAATTGCTGCAGAATATTCTCCCAAATGTCAGCAACCTGTCCCACTCACCCCCGCCCCCAAATGTACCTGGCCACTAAGACTTTTACACATCAGAGAGTGAACCCTTCTTGTGCTTTTGTCCCCCAAAGCACCTTAACCTGCCATTTAACTTTAAAAGTAGTTGGGGGTGGGATAGGGGATGATCCATTTCCGGGCTGCTCTCCATTTCATTACTTCAAAATAAAAATGACTCGTAGTTTTAGCTACATACTGTTTGCTTATCCTAGGTGTCCGAACTTGACAATTTAGTCACATTAAAAAAAAAAAAAAAACTACTGCAATTTTATTGCATGTCAAGCATTGAAAAATACCCATGAGGTTGCCATAAGGGTTAACTGAATTCATTCATGCTTAGCTTTTAGAACATCATCCGGAACTTGCACATAAAAAGTGCTGCATAAGTGTTAGTTATTATTAATTTTAAAAACCCAGGGTGTAGGTATCAGGGATACCTAAATTTGAATGTCAGCTCTATTCATGACAAGCTGAATGACACCAGGAAATTTAACATCTCTGAGCTGAAAGTTCCTTACCTGAAAAATGAGGATAATAATTCCTATCTTACGAAGCTATTGAAAGGAGTAAATGAATACAAGATTTAAAGTAGAAACTATCAGAGACCTCTCTCCGCAGGATTAACCTTTGTTTCCTCCTTCCTTCCTCTGCATCCCCATGGGACACTATTCATTTCTTTACTAGCACTTTCCTCACCGCTGTGGTGAACTGTTTACTGGTGCATCGGTCAGTATGGGCCAGTTTATGCTGTGTAACAAACAGCCCCCAATTCTCAGGGTCTTACAACAGCAAAGGTTTATTTCTCACATCCTACATATTAGCACAGATTGGCCGCCCCTCTGTCCAGCATCACCTTCACTCTGGAACCCAGGCGAACAGTGCAACCTGTTTCAGGAACATCGTTGGCTGTCATAAGAGAGTGAAAAGAAAAACATGCTAAATGAATGTGTGTTACTCCCACCAGAAGTAACACACATTCATTCTTCTCGCATTTCATTGTTCAAAGCAAATTAAATGACCACAAGGGTATTGAACATGGCAACGACATACAATCCCCCTAAAAGGAGGACAGAAACCTTCTATCGCAACTGGGTTCTTATCTGCCACTAAACCGAGAGCCTCTGGAAGGCAGGGGCTGGGCACTAGTCACAGTCACACCCCCATGCCTGGCATTGTGCCCTTGAAGTCTGGTGAATTAAGCAAGACTGTGGCTTCTTTAACTTGGCCTGGAGCATCTAGGTTTATGCTGCTCCAAGGTGGGAAACCCTCCTCTATAGAGAGAGGAGTGAGCCTGCTGTCAGAGGGCAAAGCGGTGACCAGAAGTCGCCAGAAGGCAGGTGTCTGCTGGCAGGTGAGGAAACTCCCACAGGTGCCAGCTGCTCCCCAGGGGACCAAGCCCCTTTTGGATGTGGGCACAAGAATAATAATTCGCCAAGTGCTTTACGAGCATTGTTTCATTTGGTCTTCAAAACATGCCCATGAACCCTATGATGCAGACAGTTTGCAGAGCCGCCCCAGTGGGAGGGCAAGGCCATCAAGACAGTAGAACCCCTTGTGTATTGCTGCTGGGAATATAAACGGTGCGGCCACTGTGGAAAACAGTATGACGGTTCCTCAAAAAATTAAACATAGAACTGCCATATGATCCAGCAAGTCCATTTCGGGGTATGTATCCAAAAGAGATGAAAGCAGAGACTTGAACTGATATTTACACATTCATAGTGGCATTATTCACAATGGCCAAAAGATAGAGGCAAACCAGGTGTCCATTGATGGATGAACGGATAAACAAAATGTGGTCTACACACACAACAAAATATTTATTCAGCCTTAAAAAGGAAGGAAATTCCGATACATACTACAACACGAATGAACCTTGAAGTCATTATGCTAAGTGAAATAAGCCAGTCACTGCAAGACGAACACAGTGTGATTCCCCTAGAGCAGTCAGATTCATAGAAATACAAACAGTGGTTGCCAGGGGCAGGCTGGAGGGGGAATGAGAAGTTAGTGTTTAACGGGTTTGGTTTCAGTTTGGGAAGATGAAAAATTTCTGGAGAAGGATGGTGGCGACGGTTGCACAATAATGTGTATGTACTTAACGCCACCGAAGCGTACACTTAAAAATGCTTAAGATGGTAAATTTTATGTTATGTCTATTTTGCCACACACACACACACACACACACACACACACACACAGGAAAGCGACTTGCCCAAGGGCACACAGGCACGGAGAAGAGCCAGGGCTGCGAATCGGTCCAGCGCTGGTCCTCCAATACCACACACTCCTCACTGTTCATGGCTTCGTCTCTGTACCCACCTGCCCGTGCTGCCTTCCTCACCCACAGTTCCCCACCAGGTCCTCTGCCTAAACACAGGTCTGCTGGCATCACTCCCCTACCACGAAGCCTCCCAAAACCCACCAAGGCCACAGGACAAGGGCCTGACCCTCCCGTCTGGCATGCAGACCCCCTCTGAGCTACCCCCAACCTTTCTTTTCAATATGACCATCCACTCTGCTACCCCACAAACATATCCCTCCTGGCTGACCTCACCTCCCCCTCCAGAGTCTAAGTTTAACACCTGGCTCTCCTGTCTACCAGCCATGTCACCATAAGCAGGTTATTTAACCTTTCTGGGCCTCAGTGGAATAAAGATAATAATAGTATCCACCTCAAGAATTAAATGAGTTAATATTCACAAAGCACATCAGGGCTTGGCACATAGTAATGCTGGGTTGGCTATTATTATTCCATCCAGGACCTCCTTTCCCAGCCCCCATGTTGGCAGAATACGGGCCTCTGTCCTTTAAGATCACACCCACATGCCACCTGCTCCACAAATGCTACCCAGGTCCGCTGCAGACCCATCACTGTCCACATTACCTCAGTATCATAGTTACTTCTGCTTGCCCCTCATCGGACAGCAAGGGCTTGCTATTAGGCACTGTGGCTCAATCTCCCCTGTGACCCCCACGCCCCCCAACAGAACTCTGGGTGCACAGTATGGCAGCATGGTTAGAGAAGATTCATAGGCTCTAGAGTCTGACGGTCTTGAGTTCACACCCTGGCTCTGATGCTTACTAGCTGTGCAACCTTGGGTACTTTACTTAACCTCCCTGAGCTCTGATTTCCACGTTAAGGATGAAGATGACCATCCCACTCTCACGGAGTTGCCATGGGAACGGATCTGATCATGTCTGGAGAATCCCAACACAGGGTCTGGCACAGAGGAGGCTCTCAGTGAAGGTTCGTTTCCTTTTTACTTTTAATACATGTGAACTCACATCTTCCACAGCTGGAGAGCCAGCACTGGACGGGCAGGGATCACGACTAAGGGCCTATGCACGAGAGAATCCACGAACTTGTCGTAGATGCTCACCAAATGTTTGAGCCACTACGGTACTACTCTTGAAAGAAGCAGCTCCCTGTGAGGTCCGTCCTTGGTTCCTGGGTTGGGACAGTGAGGGTCAAACATCTAAGTGGTCCTGGGAGGCAGCTGGCAATGTCGGGGCTGGAGGAGGCGGGAGGACTGGAATGAACTTTTCTTTGTTGCTGACGGTCCTCCGCACAGAGCCCCTGCAACAGGCCTCCTCCCCAAAATGTGTTAAATTATGCGGCTCCCGGGGGCCCCCCGGCTCCCCTCCCACCTGCACCTCCACAGGCCCTGAGACCGCCACAGCCGGGCGGAGCAGGAGCTCCCTTCTGGCTGCAGGAGGGAAAGAGGAAGCCATCCTGTCCCGGGTCCAGTGATATTTGACTTGCTCGGCAAGGCCATCCCCGCAGGCTGCATCCCGGGCCCCATGCCAGGCTGCTGTGTAATGCGCTCCGGCCACCCTCTCGTTACCTAACGCTTTCCTAATCTGCAGTTTACGCAAGACCAGCACAGACCTCTGCGAACACCAAGAGAAACAGCCCACCAGGCACCTCCCGCACGCGGCCCGCCTGCATCCTGCTTGCAGGCTGCTGGTTTCATCATGGTGGTCTTTGATGTTCTTTGCCATGAGAGCCACTAGGTGGGTCCCGTGGAGCCCCATCCCACACAAGGTTTTCTCCAGTATGTAGCTTCACCCCTTCTCTGCCATCACTCACCCTGGACTGGAAATTCTACTCTACACAGAATGATGGGCAAGGACTAACATCGTTAGGCCTTGCTATCTGCAAAGCAGACCTTTCAACAGATGGTGCTAGAACAATCTGACGATCAACATTAAAAAACAAAAAAACAAAAAAAAAACCTAGACCCTTACTTTACATCGCACATAAAAGTTAACTCAAAATCTCAGAATGGAACATTGACCGATGTGTAAAACCTAAATCCATAAGACTTCTAGAAGAAAATACATGTCAGATCTCTGTCCCTCTAGCCATTTTCCTCACAGAGCTTACGTAGTACCACCTGCCATTATATTATCGTATACTGTTTGTTTATATTTCTCCGTAAGAAAGGCACTCTGTCATTCGCTCCTTCTTCCTTTCAGCCAACACCCACTGAGAGCCTACCCTGGGACAGGTGTGGGAAAAGCCAAAGCTCCAAGAGCCAGGAATTTGCCACAAGGCTGAGCTGGTGCTGATCAGACCCGTCTCCCTCCCAGCACCCGCTCTTATAACCTGGTAGGGGTCTCTGTCAGCGGCTCATCCATTTAAGAGTCACAGAAGCCACAGCATAGAAGGAGCATTGGCCTGGGACTTAAGGCACCTTTACACCAGCCTTTCCAACATCCCCCCTAAGAGACCCTGAAGTCAGGCACCTCACCAAGCAAGGCCTCAATTTTCTCACTTATAACATGATTCGACATGTGTTCTTCAAATGTCAGCATGCACAGAAACCCCCTAAGACATTGATTGAAAATGCGTGCCCCTTCCCCAGACAATCTGCTTCAGTAAACCTTAGATGGGGTCGAGGAATCCGCTTTCTTAGCCCTCACCCAGGGCGATCAGACATGAGTGGTGTAGGGACCAAATGTGGGGTGCTGAGGATTTTCAAACTATTTTCATGCTGCAAAAATCTTCCTCCCAACAAGGCTTAATCCAGAAAATGTACACATATATAGCATATAAATCGAAGGGGCTCCGGGCAGGGGAAGGGCGCGGACTGAGGCCGACTCCTGCTCAAGTGCTCTTCCTTGCGGCCCCTCCAGCCCACCACGTGGCGCCCCCGCACCCTTGGGTCTTTTATGACACAGCCCGAAAACCACCACTGCAGAGGCTTCCCTGATTCAACCGTCGTACACATATTTGTGAGCATTTACCATACGCCAGACACTATTCTAGGCCCTGGGCACCCAACATTCAACAAAACAGAGAAGTCCCTGCTCTGAGGGATTTCACATTTACAGGGATGGCTTACATTCTGTGTGCTTACCCTGTGCCCGGCACTGTTCTCAGGGGTCCCCATGTATTATCTCAGTTCATTCTCATCACAACCCCACCAGACAACTACTGCTATCAGCCCCATTGTACAGAGGATAAAACAGAGGTCCAGGGAGATTAAATAACTTGCCCAAGTTATTCGTACACTACGAAACTGGGATTTCGTACACTATGAAACTGGGTCAGCTCTGGCCCGCATGCTCTTCTGAAATCCTGCCCAGCTCTCAGCACCTCTGATCTGCGAGGTTAGGACGTGCGTGGGAGCCCACCTCACTAAGGCAGGCCCACCTGCCCGCCTCCCCACACGCGGGTTCGAATCAATCCTAGCACTCAGACCCTGTGGGGTTAAGACTCCAAGACTGGGCTTCGGGTGAAACTGGATCCCACATAACTTCAGGTTGACGCAAGTGGCCCTCTCTACCTGCAGGGAAGCCGAAAGGCCCATCTCTGGGCAAGGGAAGAATGTTCTCTCTGGCCCAGGTGCCGAGTTTATTCTGGTCACCACTACACCACTCTGTCTGCTTTTGGGAAGATGACTGTGTCCAGCAGTTCTGCTGGTGTTCCTTACTTGACAGGGTGACATTGATATGTCTGCAACCAGAACATCGGCACCAAATTAGGAAGCAGAGTGGGGACACAGCCAAGTGAGTGCTGAGTAAGAGGAGAGAGCACACGACTGATAAACTCTTCCAACAGGAGGGTGGGGAGCGAGCTCACTGGTCATTCACACTCAGGCCACACATTTTACCAACAGGGAAGTTGAGGTCCAGAGAGAGGAGGTGGCTGTGTTCAGGTTCCTGCCAGTACCTCTGAGGTACAGAGGAAGGCGCTGGGTTTGGAGGCAGATGGACCCACATCCATAGCCCAGTCCCGCCCTTCACTAAGATTCATGACCTTGAGCACTTAACATCTGAGTGTGGTTCCCCATCCATACGATGGAGTTGCTAATGTCCCTTGACGATGGAGTTGCTAATGTCCCTTGGAGATGCTCCAAGGATTCCAAGAGACAATTCACTCAACACACCCTATGCCAACGCTGCTCGATGATATTGGTTCGTCTCCATTTCCATGTCCTTGACTTACACCAAATATACCCACGTTCAGGAAGTAAGTCATCTTAACTGAGACCCAACAGATCTCTGTTTGGAAATGGATTGCAATCCTTCGCTGCTCTAATTGTGGTTGTCGTGCCAGCAGCATGGACTTCACCAGGAATGGGTTGGAAATGCAGATTCTCAGGCCCCACTCCCACCCGGATGAGTAGAATCTGCATCTTAACGAGATCTCCACCCCCCACTCATGAGAAGCATCAGTGGGCATTCTTTTTAATGGATTAACTCATTGCTTTTGATCATCTTTGTTCCCGGATATTGGTAGCCAATGTCTGTTGAGTGTTCACACATGGCAGGCATGTGGGAACTGCTTCAAAGGTCTGATCTTATTTAAACCGAACAATCTCGGGAGGTGAAAATGCTAACTAACCCCGTTCACACATAGGCAACGGAGGCGGGGCAGGTTGGTTCCCTCAGCGGTAAGTACTAGAGCCACACTGCAGACTTTGTGACTCCAGGCTTCTTGCTTGGCCAACCCGCTGCTGGCTGGAGCTCAGCTACCCTAGCCTTAGCAGAAGCCAGCCATGTGTTCGTTTTTGTAATCTCCGATCTCCTTGTGGGTTCCCAGGGAGGACTCTGCTTTGGCAATCAAGGTGGTATTTGTGACATGGAGATTTCAAGTCTCCCACCCCCGAAGGTTTCTGAGACACTGGAGGAAGCAGCCAGGTGGACCGAAGTCAAAGAAACCAGACTGCTTGCTGTCCACCTGAATTGACTTAAGGTCAAAATCAGCAGATTCAGGGCAGCAGGTGGTAGGAAGGCTGACCCCCTGGGCACTGCCCTGCTCCCTGCCACTGGCCTTCCCCTCCAAGCTGTCCCCAGAACAATCAACACTCTGACCTCAGCAAGGTTGCAAGCAAGAAGGGAAAAAACAAGGCAGATAAATGAGGGAGGCGAAAATTCACGATGACAATGGGAACTCTGATCCCGACTGCAATCCCAAACCAGGCCCTTTGTGTGTTTTCTCGCCAGTGCTGGCTGCACCCCTGCTGCTCTGCAGCCCTGAAAAACACTTATTAGGTACCCATTGCATGGATGAGGACATTAGGGGTCACAGACCAAATAAGGAGCTACATTGGGATCCAAATTCAGGTCTGTCTTGACTTCCCAGCTGGGTTCTTTCCACTCGAAAGGATGTGCCTGAATTTTGAGCTGTCTGCATGGTACCTTGGGCCAGGCCCTGGGCACACGTTACTTCATGTAACTCTCACAGCCGCAGCCTTCAGGGTAGATGTTCTTACCGCCATTTCAGTTATTACTGCGACTGAGGCAATGGATGGTCACATGACTTGCCTGGGTCATACGGCTGTTTAGCTGCAGAGCTGAGATTTGGGACCCAGTCTCTCTAAGCTTGAAGTTCCAGCTCTTTCCTCTTGACTGCCAGCCCCATGGGGAATCCAGTGTAAATAAAGTGTTTTCCCCAAAAAGAGGTCAAGGCATACTGATCCGACAGGACTTTAGTGGTGGTAATAAAATGTAAAGAGTGAACACATGCCAAAATGGGGACACAGGTCACTTGCACATTATGAGCATGTTCTTTAGAGAACGTCCCATGTTCAGACCTCATTCACTAGCTGTGTGACCTTGAGCAAGTTACTTATTCTCTCTGGGCTTTCTTGTGCTCACTTGTAAAATAGGACAAATAAGAATATCTTCCTCACAGAGCCGTTGTAAGAATTAAATGAGACCATGCTTGCCAGGTGCTAACGCAGTATTGGGCAAATACTAAATACTCCATACCTGTGGGCTCCCACCAACATCGTTGTCTTAATTATTCCTTTTCTTGGCTCAGGCTGTCCTGCAATGTGTCTGACACGTATTGTGTGTCCAGGGTGAAACTCCGACTATAAAATGTCATCCACACATGCACATCCTCCGTGAAGAAGTGAGAAAGATGCCGATCAGCAAAAATTCAGGAAAGCAACTAATGCCAGCTGTTGAGAAAGAAAAATTGTAAATACAAAACGAGCATTCACTGCAAATTGGCGGTTCTCACCGCTCTCAGGCGTGGCTTCCCCATCTGTAACATGGCGGGAGCGCGGACTTACCTGCTTCCTGGCCGCGGAGGCTGCAGCCCCACCACAGACACAGGTGAGGAGACCCCTGCAGGTGCAAGGCTCTTAAACTCCCAGAGACAAGGGAGCCTCTTGAGCTTGGAGGAGAGATCTGTGTGGATGTACTTGAGCCCTGACCCCCACGTGCCTTCCTCTTCACATGGCCATTTTTCCTCAACTTGTTCCCGCTGCCTCCTAGCTAATGAGGCATGGAATTCAAATTCATGCCTGAGTGGCACAGCCCTCAGGCTGGCTCACCGGGCCGTGGGTGACTGAGCGCGATGACAGCATGAGGAAACTGATGGGGACACTCGTGTAGTCACTGATCTAAAGGTCAGACCTAGAAACTCAGCTTTCAAAATGCCATGTCCTGTCAAGAAAAGGTTCCGACACATTTCACAGACGCGCCTCACATTCACCTCATGCAGCTCTAGACGCAGTCCAGAAGGTCGCCCACGAAACGCCTGCCAGCACCCACGACGCTGGAGCTCGGTGGGCAGGCTTGGGGGTGCTGGGGTAGGAGTGGCCCGGCCACTACTTGGCTATGATTTTCTCAGTCTCAGCCTTGGTTTCCCCTGGCTGACACTGGGGCAAGTGTGAACTAAATCTATTTTTTTAAGAAATGTTTTATTTTGGAATAATTTTAGATGTCCATAGAAGTTGCAAAAAATAGTCCAGAGAGTTCCCATATAGCTTTTACTCAGTTTCCTCCACGGCTGCCCTTGTACATCTCCATGGTACATTCATCGCAACTAAGAAACCAACAATGGCACATTATTATTCATTAAACTCCAGACTATTTGCATGTTACTTGTTTTCCCACTAATGTCCTTTTTCCTGTCCCAGGATAGCAGAGTGCATTCGGGACTAAATCATCTGTGAAGTCTCTTCTCAGTTCTAAAAACAAAGAGGCGGTAAGCCTTCATGGTTAAGGGATCTGGGTGTGTCAATTAGCAAATGAATGCGAATGTGCTGTGTGACTTTGGGCAAATCCGTCACCCTCTCTAAAGCTGTCTCTTCATCGACAAAAGAGGATGACACCAGTGCGGCTTTACAGGGGTGCTGCGAGGTCATCGTTGGCTAATTCGTGTGAAACACTTAGTCTACCACCGGTATTCCTTCGATCAATCTCAGCTGGTGGAAATCAGACTAACATGACTAACCCAGCATACTGTACATGTCCTGGCACTGACTCTCCCAGCAAAATGGCTGCTCCAAAAAGGAGACGCCGTGTTGCTGGTCTAGCACGTCAGACCCAAAACGGAAAGCACAGAACTGGAAGGGGCAAAGATCTAGGGTCTCGCAGGCTTGGGTTGGCGTCCCAGACACCCACTCTCTAGCTGGGTGAGCATGAGTTTACCCTCTGGGTTTCGGCATCCACATCTGTTAAATGGGAACAAATCACCCACCTCGCAAGGTTACTGAGAAGATGGAAAGAGACCTGCACTGTAAAACACCCTGCAGGATTGAGGAATAACACTTGGCTGCCTCTTTCTCTTCTTTTATCTCTTCTGGGATCCGCTAAGTATGGACTATGACTGGGATCTTTAAGACTCTAGTGAAAGGGGATACGGGCAGTTCCCAGGGGTTGGTAAAGAGGTCTTGCTTCCCCATCCTCTTTTACCCTTTTTCTCAAGGGATACAGGGGAATGATTAACTAAACACTTGCCCTCCTTTCCTAGCCCAAGTCATGTTACAAAGCCGATTCCATAATCTTCATTACTAAAATGCTTTTTCTCATCCAGAATAAAATCAGACGAGGAACAATCATGCTGCCTGTGACTAGTGTAAAACGGAAGCGCAAAGCTGTTCTCATGGTTGCTTTGATGAAGAACATTATGGGGCCTGTTTTCGCAGAACCACAGAATCACTGAATCCAGTAGCAGCTGAAGGAATCAAAGAAACCAGAGTATCACTCCTGCTTCAAGATGAACAAATGAGAACCTGAGTGGCAGATATGCTCGTTCAAGGTCAGAAGGAGATAGAGCAGAAGGACGTACAGCAGAAGGACGTCAGAGCTAGAATGAGACCCCAGTCACAATATTTCCACTTCTTTGCTCTTGGCTCTCTGTTTGGAGGCTCATTAGGCTCTGAGCTGCTAGAGGACATCCATTTGCCCATCCATCCACACATCCATTCATCTACACATCTGTTCATCCACTCATCCATCCATCTGCCCATCTATCCACCCATCCATCCACTCATCCATCCACCTACCCATCCATGCACCCACCCATTTATCCACGTTGGCATTGGACATCTTCCTGTGGTAAGCACTGTGCCGAGTGCTGGGGAGCCACCGGTGAACGGGACTGTCACAGTCCCTGACCTCATGGAGCTTAGCATTCCATTAAGTAGTTTTCAAAGGGTCTACCACAGTGCCTGGTACATGGTATGTACACAGTAATTGTTTATTGAATAACATCTCTCATCTTCTCTAATGCTCCCACCTTTATGACAGATGTACTGGGTTGTTTTGAAGATGTTAACGGGGCTAAAACTCAGTATTTGTATTTGTCTTGAACCACCTTCTTCAATCATCATTCTTGCCATTAGGCTTTGTGTGGTGGTGTACAGACATAGCAACAACATTGGGCAAGGAGTCTAAAAACTGAAGTTCAAGTCCCAGCTCTGAGCTGTTTATTCCTGAATGGCTACCGAAAGACACTTAAATCTCTGTTTTCTCACCCATAAAATAGAGCAAATACTATCTGACTTGCCTGTTTCACTAGACTGTCGTAAAGGCTGGAGGAGAGAGGAGAGGAAAAGAGGGAAACTTCTAGAAAGTGAAATATGAATAAAAGGTTGAGATGTTACTTGTCTGATTCACTCTAAAATGATCAGTGCTCAACACACTTTCATTCCAACTTTCTATAATGGAAGTGGTTGTGACTGCCCCAGATTTGTCCCAACCTCAGAAGAGATTAAATTTATGGATTTGTGGCGTCACGTGTCATCTCAGCCAATCCTGACTCATATTTCTCTCCATTCGGTGCATGTAACGACAGTACAAAGAGGTGTTGTAACCTTAATTGCTCGCAAAGCGTTTCGAAATCCTTAGATTAAAAAGCTTGGTGAAGTCCAAAGTATTAGCCGTCTATATGCTCAAGGAGTTATGCTGAGCCTCATCTAGGTTCCTTGGAGCAGGGAGACACTGTAATGTATGTTCCAGGCTGAGGCGTGTCCCAGGCACTTTGGAGTTTAAGGGTGCAATGCACCGGACGGCCAGAGACCAACCCCCAGCTTCCTAGTTTCTAAGCTACCCGAGCATTTGGCCATTTCCCATGTTGCTTCTGATGTGCCTTTTCCATTTCTTTTCTTAAGTTCCTGAGTCATGAGGCCTGAGTTGCACTGGCTTCGGTGTCATAGGTCTGCTTTCCTGAATGATCTCAGCCTGAGTTCGAAGAAAGGGCAGTTGTGTCACCGGTAACTTCTGCATGCCTCTTCATGGAGGCCCAGAATTGGTGGCTTAGTCCTTATTCTAATTCTTACAGTTAAGAGTTAAAATTCTGTCCCACAGTGCTAATCCTTGGCGAGGGTGTCGGGCAGGGACTAAA
>NW_011888840.1:3977356-3979894 GCF_000151845.1 Pteropus vampyrus | reverse complement strand
GCCTTTTCCATTTCTTTTCTTAAGTTCCTGAGTCATGAGGCCTGAGTTGCACTGGCTTCGGTGTCATAGGTCTGCTTTCCTGAATGATCTCAGCCTGAGTTCGAAGAAAGGGCAGTTGTGTCACTGGTAACTTCTGCATGCCTCTTCATGGAGGCCCAGAATTGGTGGCTTAGTCCTTATTCTAATTCTTACAGTTAAGAGTTAAAATTCTGTCCCACAGTGCTAATCCTTGGCGAGGGTGTCGGGCAGGGACTAAATAGGGCAGAAGGGGGCTTCTAGGGTCCTGGCATTGTTTAGTTTTCTTGATCTGGCTGTTGGTTACACCACTGTGCTAAGTTGGTGAAAATTCAGAGCTATATACTTATATGTGCTTTTTTTTTTCCTGTGTATTTGGTACACTTTACCACATAGGGTGTTTTTGTTTGTTTATCACTCTGGTTGCTAATTAACTTCATTTAAAATAGATTCTGATGTAATAGTGAAGCTATAAACCTCATGAAATCGAAATCCTTTCCTTTTCTACCTTTCTGGTTCAAAATGTCTTTCGTTTTTCCTTTATTTCCATTTTTATGCTTACAGGGGGAAAAAGGAAATGCCTCGATTAGCCATCTTAATTAAATCTAATGGAGTAGGGGAGGGTAGTTCTCAACAGGAAGCCTGGGATAGCTTCAGGGATCTATGTGGACATCTGAAATTACAGCAAAATTCTGTTGGATACACATGTGTATATTTTTCTGATTAGTGTCCATAGCTTTCATCAAATTCTCAAGGGTCCCTGACCTAAAAAAAAAAAGACCAAAAGCCTGAGAAAACCTCACAAGTCAAGGCTTAATTATGTATGCTCCTCTTTTAACATTTCTCAACTCTAAATTCAACCCATAGCCCTCCCAACCCGATTTTACCAAATTGGCTTCACCCATCAAAACCAATTTCCCCGCTTCAATGGCAACAGTCGTATATAATAGTCATATATAATAATCATCATCTCTTTACTTCTGTCTCCCCCATGAGAGTCCAATCCAAGGCAAGAGTCCTTTGCATCCCCCAGCATGATATCGCACCAGCCAAAAGAAATTCACTATGCCTATTTACGAAATCAGATTTATTAAAATTTTTCTACAAGTCAAAAACGGCCATCTCACTGTTCACATATATACACATGTACAGGAAGGATCTAGTGTTTCTAGCTTTTCTGGCAGAAGCCCCAGCCAGCCCGGAGTCCCTGGCTGGGTAACGTATCACAGATACAACAACCGATCAACCACGAGAGTTAGTGCGACAGAGGCCTCTCTGTCCTCTCTCTTCTCCGAGTCCCATGATTCTGTCAAGGTAATATTGCCAAAAATCATTCACATTTCACGTGGTTTTAGACACGCAGGTTATTCAGACAGACATAACAAAACAAGCCTCAGAGCCAAAACAACAAAAAATATCAGACATATGTATAAAAGGTAAAATATATGTACAAAGTACACACAGTACATGAGGTATACACGGCGTTCTTAACGATGCAGGTTAGTAGTTTGCCTAGGCATAGCCCTTGAAGATGACTGCCTGTTTTTGTGCCATTTCTCAAATTACAGTATGTTGGGTTTACCCGTTTAACCACCCAATTTCAGTCCTGTCCAAGACGATTCTTGGTATTGCATCTGTACTGGTTTTTTTAATGCAAGTTGCCATTTTCTCTCTTAAGCTCTATCATTTGTAGGGAGTGAGTTCCCGTCTCTGGAAGCATTCGAACAGAGGCTGGATTTCCAGCTGTAAAAGAAGCTGAAGGGGGGATTTCTGCAGGAAGAGGAAAGAAGTTGGACTAGACGTTTAAAGTCCCTTCTGACTTTAAATTGGGGCTCGCTGTTTCACTCCAGATGCTGATTATACAGATGTATTCATAAACCACACCACATTTGAAATATTAACAACCCATCATGCAAAACTGCAGACACACACACAATGCCAAGGACAGACCATGTCCGTGGGCGGAGGAGGGTAGAGTATAATTCTGGAAGTTGGTCTGGGAACTACCCAAAATTCACTTTCTCTGAAGTTTAACATTTGCTCTTGGGAGAGGGACGTGTACGGTCTCCCTATCTTTCTCCTCCTAAACAAAATGCTCCACCCTGAGATGGACTTGGGGGGAGGGGGGGCGGAGTGAAGGATAAATGCTAACATATTTGAGGGGAACCAAAAAAGCTAAGAGTTTCAAGTGCTCAAATTATTTTTGAAAACGCGCAGTCTCTCTGTCTGAGCTCAGAGTTCTGAAATATCCAGGAGTTCAAATCTTTTGTGATACTTTTCCAAGGTCAGCTGCTAAGTGCTTTCAGAGCGAAGGGGGAAAGGAGACTGTTTCAAGGTCAGAAGGAAGGCATTAGTGCAAGTGGGGTCTTGGCAGGAAATGGAGGTGAGAGTCTGGGTGCAGGGTTCAGGCAGGCTCCGATGCTCCCGAAACGGTCTACTCCCAAAACAGAGCAGAGTCATTGGTAAATGTGCGTGAAGAAAGGGTGAGTGTTAAACCAAACTTAAGAGGAAAAAAAAAAAAAA
>NW_011888840.1:3940942-3975731 GCF_000151845.1 Pteropus vampyrus | reverse complement strand
TCAATGGCAACAGTCGTATATAATAGTCATATATAATAATCATCATCTCTTTACTTCTGTCTCCCCCATGAGAGTCCAATCCAAGGCAAGAGTCCTTTGCATCCCCCAGCATGATATCGCACCAGCCAAAAGAAATTCACTATGCCTATTTACGAAATCAGATTTATTAAAATTTTTCTACAAGTCAAAAACGGCCATCTCACTGTTCACATATATACACATGTACAGGAAGGATCTAGTGTTTCTAGCTTTTCTGGCAGAAGCCCCAGCCAGCCCGGAGTCCCTGGCTGGGTAACGTATCACAGATACAACAACCGATCAACCACGAGAGTTAGTGCGACAGAGGCCTCTCTGTCCTCTCTCTTCTCCGAGTCCCATGATTCTGTCAAGGTAATATTGCCAAAAATCATTCACATTTCACGTGGTTTTAGACACGCAGGTTATTCAGACAGACATAACAAAACAAGCCTCAGAGCCAAAACAACAAAAAATATCAGACATATGTATAAAAGGTAAAATATATGTACAAAGTACACACAGTACATGAGGTATACACGGCGTTCTTAACGATGCAGGTTAGTAGTTTGCCTAGGCATAGCCCTTGAAGATGACTGCCTGTTTTTGTGCCATTTCTCAAATTACAGTATGTTGGGTTTACCCGTTTAACCACCCAATTTCAGTCCTGTCCAAGACGATTCTTGGTATTGCATCTGTACTGGTTTTTTTAATGCAAGTTGCCATTTTCTCTCTTAAGCTCTATCATTTGTAGGGAGTGAGTTCCCGTCTCTGGAAGCATTCGAACAGAGGCTGGATTTCCAGCTGTAAAAGAAGCTGAAGGGGGGATTTCTGCAGGAAGAGGAAAGAAGTTGGACTAGACGTTTAAAGTCCCTTCTGACTTTAAATTGGGGCTCGCTGTTTCACTCCAGATGCTGATTATACAGATGTATTCATAAACCACACCACATTTGAAATATTAACAACCCATCATGCAAAACTGCAGACACACACACAATGCCAAGGACAGACCATGTCCGTGGGCGGAGGAGGGTAGAGTATAATTCTGGAAGTTGGTCTGGGAACTACCCAAAATTCACTTTCTCTGAAGTTTAACATTTGCTCTTGGGAGAGGGACGTGTACGGTCTCCCTATCTTTCTCCTCCTAAACAAAATGCTCCACCCTGAGATGGACTTGGGGGGAGGGGGGGCGGAGTGAAGGATAAATGCTAACATATTTGAGGGGAACCAAAAAAGCTAAGAGTTTCAAGTGCTCAAATTATTTTTGAAAACGCGCAGTCTCTCTGTCTGAGCTCAGAGTTCTGAAATATCCAGGAGTTCAAATCTTTTGTGATACTTTTCCAAGGTCAGCTGCTAAGTGCTTTCAGAGCGAAGGGGGAAAGGAGACTGTTTCAAGGTCAGAAGGAAGGCATTAGTGCAAGTGGGGTCTTGGCAGGAAATGGAGGTGAGAGTCTGGGTGCAGGGTTCAGGCAGGCTCCGATGCTCCCGAAACGGTCTACTCCCAAAACAGAGCAGAGTCATTGGTAAATGTGCGTGAAGAAAGGGTGAGTGTTAAACCAAACTTAAGAGGAAAAAAAAAAAAAAAAGAACTTTCCGATCAGAGTTGCTGGGGTAGCGAAAGTCTAGCTACCAAAGACAAGTTTGAAGATGGCAGGTTGATTGGCCCAAATTACTTGTCACCCCGTTAAAATAGGTTATTGCCCAAAATGCCATTGCGCGATTCACTCCCTCTCCTCTTAGGATGTTCGAGTTCATGTCACTTGATCACATGCTGCAGGATATCCATACTTCTTGCCACCTATAAAAGATGCAGAATCCTCCGAACCTGACAAAGGAACCGTTGGGAAGGGTTCGTTCGGAAGGGAGATGGCTTTGCGGGCAGCCAGTCACAGCGTGCGCTGTTCGGATCAATGGAGTCACTCATCGCAACGAGTCAGAGGGGCGCCACGTTGAGTTCAGCAGCTACAGTCTTTACGCCATCACGTATCTGGTTGGCACCACGTCGAAAGGCCTGTCCGTCTTGAGAAATGGAAATGCCATGTGTGAGAATTATGAGGTTTCTGAGGTTTTTTTGGGATCAGCAGAAGAAGGAACTAACGTCACTGTCCTCCTGGCACTCTGGGACGATCTGGTCTGCAGTTCCCATTTCTGAGTCGTCGTGCCCAGGTTCCAGGACGGACTGGAACCAGGGGTGGAGCAGGATCTCAGGGGCGGCGAGCCTCTCGGAGGGCTCCCGTCTCAGGAGGCTGCGAATGAGGCACCTGGCTTTCGGGGACACGTGGTCGGGAATGCAGAACTGTCCACGGCGGATTTTGGAGAAGAGGGCGCTGGGGTCTGAGTCATGGAAGGGGTATCGCCCCACCAAAAGGGTGTAGAGCATCACCCCCAGGCTCCAAACGTCCGCCGCCTTTCCAGAGTAGGTCCCGGTGGTGTTCAGAATCTCGGGGCTCACGTAGGCCGGGCAGCCGTGTTTGTCAGACAGAGCATCGTCTTCCCCCTTAATTATGTGTGTATCTTCCAGACTTTCCAGTCTGAGCTGGGTTCTGCAGGAGAGGGAAGACAAGCCATTACTTCCAGATCGGCAGCCATGAAAAACAAGGCTTTCCCAACAACAGCGCCCACAGGTGCGCATAGCCGAGGCCCAAAGAATGCCATTTACCCCTTCGTCCAGTAAGCAGTGCCATGCAACCACCCAGGTCTCAGGATTTCACAAACTGCAATAAACGTTTGCAAAATATCAAGAGAGCGCCTGGGGTGGAGCATATGATGCAAAGCCCCAAATACTATCCATGATGCTAGAGCTCAGAAGAACGCTCCTAACACGGGTTACACAACTTACAAAGTGTACATCGTAGAAGCGGGAACTGGTCTCTGGGGAATGCTGACATTTTTCTACAAAAGCTACCAGGGCAGAGCAGTATATTCTATTCTTCAGGGAGGGCTCGAGCATCCTACAAGCCTCTGTCCTCATCATGCCACTGAAGGCCTGGGAGATTTGGACCCATGCTTTGCATTACAGAACACAGAGCCCAGAGTCGCTGTCCCTATGCACACATTATTAACTGTGATGGGAAGGATGCAAGGAACGTCCATTATATTTATTGGGGTGCTTAACTGCAAAGAATGATTAGCCTGGACAGAGAGGGTATATGAGCAAACAGAAGGGGCTGATGGATTTGAAGGATGCAGGGGCGCTAAAACGCCTACCTACGTGCACGCATGCGCGCGCACACGCACACCCTAGGATGGCATATATTCTGAGAATATATACCCTACGTGGGGGTTTATCTGTTTAGGGAACAACTAAAAGTCTGAAAAATCTTGAGTCAAAGGCTGCAGGGGTCTCATTCAGATCTAGCCTCCCAAGTCTCGAGGAATGTGGGGAACTTCTAATTTCTGGTGGTAGCTCGAGCTCCTCCCTGTTTCTCTGAAATAGCTCTGTTTCAGTAAGTCGCTTGTTGTGAAGTTAAATGCAAACATTTGGTACTGGCTAATGGGTCAATTCCTTTTCCTCTCAAAGGTCTGGTTGCTTTTTTTTTTTCTTTTTTTTAATCTTCCTGCCTTCCTGTTCCCTGGAGTGTAGTATGCATGTGCTAACTTCGGTATGTCCTCAGCCTGACCTCCCTGTCGTTATGTAAAATACCCATTGGTTCTGTAAACGGAAAATATGACTCAACCCACACTGTCTGCCCCTGATTGGCTGCTGTAGCACTAAAACCCTGCACCTGTGCTGGTTACACACTAGCGTCAGCCGGCCATTGCTTAACCCTCGGGTTGCCAAACTCCATGCACATGACATTCGCCTGTGCAATGTGGATTTCAAAAGCTAGTAAGGAGGTGTGAAAGGCATGTTTCAGAAAATACATCACCATATCAAAAGAGCATGTGCCAGGAACTAGAAACTTCTCCATTGCAAACACTTTGCTTTTCTTTGCTAATCGGTATGTTCCAATAATTATTGCAAGGTCAGATACAAAGCCGTGCTTTCTGGCAACTCAACCCAATACTTTTTTCATTGGATTTGGTGTTAAAGGTAAAAAAAAAAAAAAAAAAAAAAAAATGCACAGGTGAAGTCAGCCCTGCGTGAATAGCTACAACCAAATAACGCACGCTCACCTCTACAGTTCTAAGACAGTACTGCTTTTTTAATCTTTCCACAAGAAATGTGGCCCATCTCTTGAAACCAGGTAAGGTTTATTTCCTGCAGCTTCCTGAATTCTCTTGTCTGAAACCTCAACCCTGAACCTTAAGGTCTCATTATTCTCTTATCAAGCGCATCTTGTCCTTTATGAGGTAAGCCATAATCTATATTTAGCAACCAACTCCAGCCAACTTCCATTTATCATTCAGTGTGGCTATTTTCTGAAGACGTGGCCAAACAAGGGGTCTAAAAAGTCACTGGATAATGTGAAGAGAACATTGGGGGCCAAGCCTGAGACGGAACAGGTGTATGATGTGGAGGAGGGCAGAATTCTGCAAATATGACAGTCTAACTACCTCTGCGATACTTTCTAGGTACCAAAAAAAAAAAAACAAAAAAAACCCCACTCAGTGAAAGCAAGGATTTGAAACTTTCCTCCAGGAGTCCAGGTTGTGAAGGGCAGGTTGACATTTGCACGCAAAAGAACTGACCTTTCTGACAACAATGGAGAATAAATAAACCCGATTCTGGGGTGGAAGTGGGGAGGGCTTCCTGTCATCACGCGACATCTCGCAGAAGAACCAAGGTGTCCCCAAGCCACATCCACAATAGTACAGAATAAGCCAACTTTGGCTGTGGCTCATCAGCAGAGGATTTCTAAAAACTCACTCTGGGACAACTGAGCCCCCGGTGTGGTTTTGAACCAATGTACCGCACCTAAGGGCTCAACCTGCACCTTCGTTTTGGTTCCAAAAGGCCACAGGTGGGGCTGTGGGGGCTGCTCACCTCTCCTCCGTGGAGAAGACGAATTTCCTAAGCTTCAGGTCCCCCAGCACAATGGCCGACTGGTGACAGTGGGCAACGGCAGAGACAATCTGCTTGAAGAGCCGGGAGGCCTCTTCTTCCTGCAGCCTCTTCCGGCTTCGCACGTAGGAGTGCATGTCCCCAAAGTCCTTCTCAAAGAAGACATAGGCCTTGGTTTCCCCAAGGATCACCTCCACGATGCCGGTGATGTTTCTGTGTGATGGCAGCTGGATGTAAGGCCTGATTTTGTCCTGGTAGTGTTTAATGGGAAACACCTGCAGAGAGAAGGTGACCCACTTAAGAGGCAAGAAAAGCAGAGGCCACCTCCAAAATCCCAGGCTAGGCTGCAGTTCTCAGTGTTTGGGCTTGGTCGACAGTAGGCTCCATTCATTCACCCTCTTATGTCTGCTGCCCCTCCATATGCAGCCTCAGCTGTTCTTAACACCCCGAACCAGCAACCTCTAGGGGTCTGGGTTAGCAAATATACAACAGGTTACCATATAGAAGGTTTGGAAGAACTGTCTTCTATATATGCTCCCACCTTCCACGAGGCCACCAGCTCCAGAGAGCTAAGCCCAAAGTCCCCAACCCTCTGCAGGCCTTCGTTGTTCGCAGGCAATGCTGCTGGAACTGGTTGATAGAAGGTCGCCCCTGGCATCTCCAGGAGCTGAAAAGCAGGCCCTGGAAATGCCTGGCCTCCTGCAGACCCAAAGTGCTGGGCACAGAGAGAGCACAGAACATGGTGACTACAGCCTTCAAGTGGGAGCAGAGACTGGAGAACAGGCAGATCCATCATTAGTCAGAAGGAACAGATGACTCGGAGAGGCTGTGACACCACAGCCTTAAGCAACCTGCCTACAGTCTGGCTCACGGATAAGCAGCCTTGAGTGGAAATGTGCAGGATATGGGATCTTCTCCATGGCTCTTTCATTTGTTTATCTCCACCCCTCACTCCCACCCCCACCTTCACCCAGGAAATGGGTAGGATCTCCTCTAAGAAGCTGGCTGGTCTCTTTAAGAGCCTTTTGTTTAGTCCGGTTACTCATATCCTAGACTCAACTGGAAACGGTGACACACGGCCTGTCACCATCTGGATTCAGCTATTATCTGCTCAGAGGAACTGGAAGGGGTTGCACAATGGCCAGACCCACCCCACCTCTGAGGCCTAGTTGCTCTGGCACCAGCTAGAAAAATTTCTCTGCTGCCCCCTCCTCCCACCCCACCCCACCCCACCCCACTGCACACACATACTCTTCCCAAAGCATCTCTTAGCCCACCAGCCACCGAAAGAAAAGATTTTTCAAAACCCTTTAAACTGGGCTTGATCGTGCATTTGAAATTTCATTCAGGTCGGACAGTAGGTGGCAGCAGCAAGCCCAGAGAGGTGGGGTGGTGGGGGGAGGCGTCAGGTAAGTCGCGGAAAACCCGAGAGTGACTTTAACTAAGGGGTGACCCTACCCTTCGGGTGAAAAGGAGCAGCAGCTCAGAGGGTTCTCGGGGATGTCTGGGACGGGGGTGTCAGGTTCCCAAAGAGTGGGCTTTGGGAATGATCTGAGTCTATGAGCGCGGGAGGATCTGTTTCTAGGAGTGGTCTCTCCTGGATGAAATCCCTTATGTTATAAAAAAAAAAAAAAAAAAATCGCTGGCCGGAAAATAAAGACATGAATGGAAGCGAGGGTTCCAGTGTGGGCTTTCCAACATTTCTACTCTGGGCAAATTCCCCCTCCCTTGGCTGGAAGACACCCTCAGACTGGTCTCTGGGGTTCCCGTCCCAGAGCAGGTTCACGCCGGAATTCCCAAGACCCCAGCTCGACACCGACAGCTAAGTCCGGGTGCCTTAGAAACCCGGCAAGGGAGCTGCGGGCTGCTCCGGGCTCCAAGGAGGCACCCCCTGCAGGGCGTCCTTCCAGGACAAGGGGCGGAGGGAGCGAGGAGAATGAGAGAAGGGGAATGGCATGGCCCTGGAATCCATTTCAATTCCAGAACTTATATGGAACGCCGCGCGCTGCCCTGGGCGCTAAGAGAATAAGACAGAGATAAAGCAATTGAACACTGCGCTTCCTCTAGATCGCCGAGCCCCCATTAGGTCAGCCCATCGAAAACCCCTCAACGTCCCAAAGGGTCAACCTGGTCAAATGCTGCCTTCCCCGGCTCAAACCATTTATCTGTCCTACCCCAAACTCAAGCGTTGGTGACACCTTCGGCCCCCGGGCGACACCCCAAGCACCTTTGCCTTCCATCTCGTCACCTCCGACCCCCCAACCCCCGCGGGGTCGCGGCCCCGGGGCTCCTACCTTGCAGTGCAGCTCGCGGCCGGTGTGGATGCACAGTGCCCGGGACACATGTTCGCGCTCCGCCAGGGGCAGCAGCAGGTAGTCGGCGATGCGGCTGGGCCCCGGCGCGTTCCCGGAGCCGCCGCCAGAACCCGGCGCCGCGGGCGGCGGCTGCGGACTGCAGGGAGAGCCAGGGGGGCTGAGGTAGTCCGGGGGGCTGGAGCACTCGGAAAGGCGCGGGCACTTGGCCGCCACCGCCGCCGCGTCGTCCGCGTCCAGCAGGCGTTTGGCCGGGGCGCCCCGGGCAACCGGGAGCAACAAGGCCGGGCCGCGGGGCTGCGAAGCGCTGCTCATGGCAGAGCGCACGGGACCGACCCGCATCCCGTCCCGGGCCGGGACGGCCCCCGGGTTTGTACGTCCGGAGATCCGCGCGGGAAGGCGCTGCGGGCTCGGCGCCGCAGCCGCGACTTATTCCAGCCCGCGCGATGGAGTTTGCAGACGGAGCTGGGCTCGGCCCCCACGGCGGGTAAAGCAGGAGCCTCTCCCGAGCGCTCGCGGTGCACGCGGGGACCACGCTGGTCCCGGGGGCGGAGGCCGGTTCGGTTCCCCGGACCCCGGCGTGCACCGGCCCTGGGCGCCTGGCTGGGGGCGGCCGCCGCTATTGTTGTCGAGGCTGCCGACAGTTCCTGAGGCAGAGGCGGCGGCGGCCGGCGTTCCCGAGGTCCGGAGCCGCGAGGACAGGATTCCGCAGGCTCGGAGGAGCCACGGAGCAAATGCACTTCCCAAAACAAGTCTCGGAGCAAAAGCCCAAGCAACTTTTCCGCGGCGCTGGGGATCCTGCGCGCTCCGGGGCTCCCGGCGTGTGTGAGCGCGGACGAGACGCGCTCGGAGAGAGTGACTGAGTGTGAGTGAGTGTGTGCGCCGCACCGATCCCGGCCAGCGCACTCCTCCTTCTCCTTTTCCTCCACCTCCTCCGCCTCCCGGTGACTCACGCTGTATACACACACACTCACAGGCCGGGCTGTGTAAACAGTTGGGAAGCCGGGTTGTGCAATGAGGTGGCTGCGACGACTCGGGCCCTGCCGCCTGGCGAACAGTCACCGGAGCGAAGGGGGGAGGCCGGGGGCGGAGGGGGGGAGCAGAGGTGGAGCTGAGTCGGCGGGGACGCTAGGGGTGGCCCGAGCGCTGGGGATGCTCTGGGCAGCGCGCGCTCCGGTGCAGGTGGTGTGTCCGGAATAGGCTTGGGCGCGCGCACACGCCCCCCGGACTGGGCTGGGCAGGAGGCGGCGCGCGCCCTCCCGCAGCCGCGGGGCTCAGCTAGAGAAGCCTGAGGAGGGGGCGGAGGAAAAGTTCCCGTGACGTCAGGGTCCCGGGGAAGTGGGCAGGAGGGGCGGGGCCCCGGGGGGAGAACCAACCGCTGATTGGTGCGCGCTCCCCATTCACACCGAGCACAATGGGCTGCGGGCGCGCGCACCACGCTTCTCTGCACCCGCCTCTGGCTGCTCCCCGCCGTTATACCTTTGGCTCCGGGGATCCCCCCCAACAGCCCCGGGTCTAGGGACCTCCGGATGGAGCCGTGAGCACCACCTGGGCCCGGCTGCACCCGGAGGAAGGGAGGATAGGGAGGGTGATGAGTCCCCGAATCAGTCATTCACCCCCACGCGATAGTTCCGGGGAAGACCTGTGCGTGGTAGTGGATGTGGCTTTTTTTTTTTTTCCTTTTCCTGCCCCCTCCCAGCTCTAATCCCCAGCGTCTGTTCGCTTCCACAAATAGAACCTTCTGTTGGGTGAAATAAAAGCAAACACTGGGCCTTCTGCGCTGCCTCCACCTCCACGCCCCTCCCGCGCCTGCCGCCTGCCCGGATTGCACGGAAATAGCTTCTCCGGGCTCCCTGGCCGCCCCTTCGCGGTGACTCGCAGAAAGAGCTTCCTGAGCCGGGGCCGGTGGGAAACAAAGGATGTGGGGAGCAAGCGGAAGGGGCCCACGTGGCCGCCGCCGGATTCCTGCCCCCTCCCCGGCCTCCGCAGTATGGTCTGGGGCCAGGGGCGGCCCTGGTGCCAGCCCTGGTGCCAACCCCGGTTCTGTGGTGGGTAGGTGAGTGGAAGTCTTTCTGGTCACCGACAATGATGCTACCTACACAGGGGCAACCCTGCCAGGTCGTGTGCTTGCATTTGTGCAGTGTGATTTGGGTTAGCGCGAAATGCATGCCAAACCCAGCACAAAACTCCATGAAAAAAAAAAAGAATTAGAATCTGTCGTTTTCTTTCATGAGAGAAGCAAGTCGATTTGGAGTCCCTGGACACCCAACTCTAATCAGAGTCCCTGCGCTTCCGCTGAATACTTAATTTTCTAAAACCAGGTCAGGTCCCAAGGATAAATTCTTTTCCATTCATTCAACAGACACTACTTAAGCATCTACTAAGGGCTAGATGCTGGGGATTAGGAGATGAAAATTAAAATAACACCAATAGCTAACATTATTTGAGGTCCATAATGTGTCAGGCACTGTTCTTAGCACTTTACCCATTAATTACTGCACTTCAGTTTTACAGCCCCTGCGTGGGAGAAGCCTGCAAAGACTAAGCTACTTGCTGTGGTCAGTTCACTAGTAAATGGTGGCTTAGTCAAGCTTTTAAGCACTCGTAGGGACTTAAAGGAGAGATTACAATCTGTGGAGAGAAAAGAGGAGTTAGGGAGGACTCTGTCTAGAAGACATTCGACGTGGGGGATGTGTGGGATGGTGAGATTGTTGCTCAAGGGGAAGGTATACACGGTAGGTGGCCAGGCCAGACCAAGGACATGGGGAAAGGCAGGGTTGGCTCAAAGAGGCTAGGGTGGCTGCAAGGGTGGCAGGGAGCCAAGCCTGCTGAGGTCTTTTGGGAAAACATAAAAGGCTCCAATGCCATGATGAGAAGGTTACACTTGGTCCTGTGGCCAGGAGAGAACCAACCTGAGGTTTCCAGTCTTTCAAGTTTATTTGGGGCCAGTATTCAAGATCCACTGAGCTGCCAGCTTCACACCCACACTTAGAAGGCAAACTCAGCGTGGTCCATCTGAATCTTCCTCCAAGGTGTGCACCTCCTTCACTGCCTCTTCTGATGCCCCATCACCACCGCCACCAGCAGCAACCCCTGGGGCCAGAACCCCTGACAGTCATTTCTTCTTGAATCTGCCTTTTTCCTGTCCCCCACAGCCAATGGATCACTGGGCCCATCCCAGACCTGTTTGCTCTCAGAGCCATCCCCTTCCCTTCCTGCTTAGCTCCCTAGGGCTGCCTCTTGTACACTCTGTTTCTCATGTTCCCTTGCTCATGGCTTCCAACCTAGTTTGCCCAGAGGGAGGCACTGGAGGGAGATGGGAAGGTGGGAGGAGGTGGAGGGTAACAGCTACTTCTTCCTTTCTCAGTCTGCTTCAGGCACTGGCTGCACCTCCTTTGTGACTCCAGACACCCTAGATAGCCCCTTTGTAAGGCTCTTGACATATGCTGCCAGATCCCCCTCCGGAACAGAGGGAGTCAGTCCCTCCCACTGCTGGGGTGCCTTTGGGAGCCCTTTTTGGAAACCGCCCTGACCGAGAAGAGCTACCTTGTCCATGGTCACGCTCCCTTCCCAGGAGGTCCAGATCCGATGACTGGTGATTTTGGGAGTATAAATGTCTGGCCTCGCCCCAACTTGGGCCGACTCTGAGGGGCATCCCAGCACCAGACCGCCCATTCCAGGCCTACCTCGAGATCGCCACTAGCCCAGCTTTTTTCCCTGTTCAATCCTGTTCCTTCCCTTCCCTTTCCTGCACCCTAATATCCTTTCCCTCTTCATGGTCCTGGCTCACTCTAGACACTCTGGCTCCTGTGGTCAAGTGACACCACTTTCGCCTCTCCAGCTTTGGGATGGCAGCGGCTCAACGTCGTTAATCTCTGGTGCGCCCCACCCCCGCCCGCCAGACAATGTTGTTTTGTTCTATTTTGTTTCTGCTCTTCCAATACCTTTGTGACTAGTTCCTCACTTTAAAATTCTTTTCATCGAACTCCCCAGCCCGGGTTCTGTTTTCCTGACTGATACAAACCTCATAACTTTCCCACGTCCGTCCATGCCTCTCCACTCTCGCGATCTTAGTTTAGGACCTTCTGAATTTCTGCAGGAAGCTCCTAATTGGGTCTCTCATTCCCCCTTGAGCATACACGGAGCATCTCGTCTGCCAGTGCACCTACGAGGTGCTGGAGATGTAACGGTGCACAAAACAAAACGTGTCCTGTATTTCCCCAATCCATTCCCCACACAGCTCTCAGAGTACTTTTTCTAAAATTTGAACTTTATCACATCAGGCCCTGACCTAAAACCTTGTGAGCACCTTCAGATAAACTCCAACCACTACAGTATGGAAAAGTGGGCCCCCCTTCCTGGCTTCACCTCCCCTCCCAGCCTCACCTTTCTCATCTCCTCACCTCTGCCCTGCCCAGGTCAGCTCCTGGTAGGGCCCTAACTACATCATGCCAGTTCACACCTCTGTACTTTCACCCGCGCGCTGTTCCTTCCCGTTGGCATTCTTCCCCTCCCCCTGCCAACCTGATGAGTTCCGATCCATCCTTCAAAGCACCACCCAGATTTGCCCAGCACCGCAGGAAGATTTCAGTGTCATCCAGGAGCAACGGAGTCCTCTTTCTGTCATGGCGCTTTCCACTCAACCACGTGCAGAGGGCAGGGGCCATGTCTTATTCAGCTCAGTATCTCTAGTCCCCAGCCCAGTGTCCGTTAGGAAGGAGGGGCTTAGTAAGTGTCAAGCAAATAAGCGTACTCGAGAGTCGAGGGTCACTGCCAGGGAGGGCCTGAGATGAGGGCTGGGGAAGGAGTACAGGCATTTGGGCCGGAGAACAGGGAGAGGATTTCAGAGTCGAATGTCCAGCCCTGGAAGGTCTTAGAATGTGGGTTGTTGGAGAAGCGAGAGACTTAAGCTTTGGGGGCCTTCAACGTGGGTGCCTGGGAGAATGGACGTGTACTCTCAGCAGGGCCTGAGATCAGGTCAGCCAAGGGGACAAGTAAGCTAAAATTGTCTTGATTTCATTGCTGGGCCTTTTCCTGCTGGCGAAGTCTGGACTGAACTTCCATCAGACTTTTCAGATACTGATTTGAAGAACCAAGTTGCTCTTTATGGGCCTCCTATGAAATGGGAATAGTAAAGGCCTGTTTTTCCTCCCCACAAGGAGCTTATGGAAGCAAACAGGTACAAATATGGAAAAAGTACTTCTCAATTATCTACCCATACACAAATGTGATTATCAGAGATGGGTATGCCTCGATTTTGAACTATGTTCTTTTATTCAGCAAATATTTGTGACGGGCTTGCCATATGTCAGAGTTGAAAAAAGTCCTCTACTATGCAAAGCTAAATTGACAAATACAAATATGTAAGTAAATAGGATGTTAATCGAGAAGTAATTCTTCCCATGTTAAAAGGACTCTTTGCTTTATAAAAGCAAAGATTCTTTGCTTTTATAAGTGACTCTTTGCCACTAGTAAGATCCTTTGGTGCATTTATGATGTGGCTTGGTAAAAATGTAGGAGCCTCGAAAGCAAGAATCACGACTGATTGTGCGTGTGCACGTGTGTGTGAGAGTGTGTGTGTGTTTCTGTGTGTGTGTGTGTCCTTCGTCACCTCTGACACTGGATTCTCGATACATGTTGAACTGGGGAAAATATTGATTTATCTCAACTTTTCAGGAAATTACATATTGCGTAATCTGGGGAAACCCGTATTGATTTTTCGGGATGAGGTTGGGCTACTGACGAGCCGAGGCTTGATTCGTTTTCTTTTATACCCAGGCAGGTGCCAGGCGACACCTTTAGGACGGTTCTGAGTGTGCTCTCCATTCCAAAACACTGGGAAATTCTCAACTGGGGAGCCCCCAGCGCTCCCAGCCTCCGTCTCCCCGCTTCACGGTGCACGAGGCTTCGCAGACACACACCGCGTGCCTTATACTCTCCGATCCTAAATTCTAAACAGATGAGCAACAACGAAAGTTGGGACATATTTAAGAAAGATGATATTAGCGATAAGACAAGATTCTAAAACCTGAGGAAGAAATGAAAATTTACTAAATTCCTTTCATATGCTAGCCCCTTGCCTGTGTTCCTATTTCATGTTCAAAATAATCTCACAAAATAGTTGTTACCACCCATTGACAGATTCATCGAAAGGCTCAGAGAAGTTGATTAGCTTGTCTAAGATCACACAGCTGGAAGAAGGCAAAGTTAGAATTGGAGCCCTGGTTGGGCTGACCCCAAACGCTGCTCTTTATACTTCATATACCACCCAATCTCCCAATGGAGAGAAATTCTATCTCGACATTTCTCTTTCTTTATTTGAAGCGCATGCACAGGAAGCCTTAGAGCCACGCACACCTCCCCCTAACCTCTGTGGGGGCCTGGACGAGAGTCCAAACGAGAGTCTGTGACTTGGTTCCACTTCTCTTCCTGCCCCAGGTTCAGCCCTCGTCTCGTAGGGCCCGCAGGCACGTCCCGGACATCCAGCCCTCAGATCTAAACTCCATCCGCGTACAGGTGCTGCTCTTGGTCCTCCCTGGACCACCCACAGGCCTAGAGGTGCACACAGCAGGGCCAGCAAGTCACCTTGAGAAAAGGACCCAGAAAGAGACTCCTGGGCACTAGAAGCAGGTTCTGAGCGTTAGGTACCTGGATACCTGGAATTTAGTCTATATGGACAGGTGCAGGCCCCTGGCTAAGTGGGAAGGGATGCGGCCAGAGGACCAGGGCCGGGCCAGATTGCACAGGTCCAAGGGAGGTACTGGACCCCGTGAAGGATTCCTGGAAGCTTCAGCCCACTCTCTCTCACTTCTTCATATGTCCATTGCTGCCTCTTACCATTAAAAAAAAAAAAGGCCATATATGTAAAAACATTTTGTCATATGTCTGACCCTTTGTGCACAGGTGAGGTTTTCCTTCTAAAACCAGTGTCAAGGGCCCTGGTTTTCCTGTCAGAAAAGATCTGAGTTCCGTGCCTGCTTCTGCCATTAGCTCACGGTGGGAATTTGGGTCGGTCGCTTCTCCTCTTTGGGCCTCGCTTTTTTACTTTTCTGCGCGAAGATGTTAAATTGGTGGTTTTCAAACTGGGTTCCTTGGCACACTGAGGCTTCGTGGTGGCACCTTAGGAAGAAAGCAGGACGTCGATGTGGGATGCTAGGCTACCCATTCCGGTTTTCATCAGATGTTCATCAGATGCTTCCCTTCTAAGGTCTTATTTGAGAAAAGGCTCTGCTGCTCTAGAGGGAAAAAATGTTTAAAAACCACTGGCTTTGATGATCCATCTCTGATATGACTCTTTTATTTAATATCAGGAGTTACCAAACAGGAGTCACACACCAAGCCTAATCCTATCTGCAGCCATGTTTTGTTAGGTCATTGCAGTGATGCCGGCTCCTCTGGGAGTGAGACATGCTCTGTGGAGTTCACCACAGACCCCACTGCTCCCTATTGTCTAACACCTGCCACCTCACATTGGCATTAGCAACCTGGCTCCTGGGGATCTTCGAATTGGCCTCCTTGGAAGTACTCCCCTGAGAGCCTCTCTTCCCATGAGAACATCCGGATGGCAGAAAAGAGAAGGGTCCAGAGCCTGGAAACAGAAGCTCCCAACCGAGACAGAGCAGGAGGTCTAGGTATAAAGGCTGCTCCTGTTTTTTTCAGTCTGCCCAGTCCAGAAATCCATCATGGCAGTTTTAAAAATATAGTTGCAACTTCTTTGCCACTTTTCCCTTTGGGAGGCCGTCTCTTGAATCTACACGGGATCGTGACTACTTTGACCAATCAGGTATAATGAAAATGCTGCTCTGGGTCATAAAAGGCCTCACAGCTGGGTCACCTGGCCTCATGAGAACACTCGCAGCCCTGTGCAGCCAGGTGAGAACACCAGGCTGGAGGAGACACAGGTAGACCCTTCGATGATAGACCCAGCTGAGTCTGGCCCAGACCCCAGGCAGGTGTGTGAGGAAGCCATCTGGAGTGCGAATCCTCCAGCCTCAGCCATCCGCACCTTCCCCGCTGAGACCTCTGACGTCATGGCACAGACCAGAGCCACCTCCACTGTGCCCTTTCTGAATTCCTGACCTACGGAATTGTTTACACCCTGCGTTTGCGGGTGGGTTGTTACACATCAATAGATAACTGGAACAACATTCTGGAACTATTCTGGATAAATTAGGAGGTCTGACAGGCAGGACTTCACCAGCCTATAGAAGATACCTCTAGATGCTAACTAGAAATGGGTGCCCTGCCCTCTGGATGAGCACCATGCCGCACAGGGGCAGAGGGCTCAGCCAGTCGAGGGCAGGCTGGATTTTACAACCATGTGCAAAGGGGTCTCACTGACCAGAGATGCCTTCTTCCGTCCTGCCAGGATCATTGAGCTGAGCTGACAAAAAAGAAAGCATTTTCTAAACACTCCGTAATCCTCCTGAGCATCTCTCAGGATCTGGGGAGGCCCCTGTGCTCAGCCCTTACTAGTTCTGCCTTAGCAGTGAGTCATCTCGACACATAAAGCATTCATTTAAAATACACACGTGTGCACACATATCCTGAGGGCTGCTTTTTCTCTTTTCTTATTAAAAAGAGAGAGATCTGATCTGAGGTCTTCAGGCTATTTTGAATTAGTTCATCTTGCCTCTTCAAACATTCAGACATACCATTTTACCTCACTCAACTTGAACTAGGCTATGGTGGCAGCCGGCCAAGCCCATCTCCCTTCATTCTCAAAGGAAGCCTGGTCCCGTTTGGTTTCTGGGATTTCCATTGAAACAACAACAGCAACAACAACAACTCTAGGCCTGCGTTCTGCAATATTCCCCAAGAAGGCTGTAGACGGTGAGCTGAAGGGTGCAGTGGGCTGGAGGCAGATCACATCAGGTCACCCATTGCTTGTGGCACGTCTCCACGTGTGCGCCCCTTCATAGGCATTGCAAAGCAGGTGGCAAGGCCATCTCAGCCACATGGTGGAGAGGCCGGCAGCTCTCCCGGATGGCTCTGGCCTCTCTGCTCTCAGAGTGGAGGTCTTTTCTCCCCTGGTCTGAGTAACTGACAGCTGCAAACTCAGCAAGGACCCCGCTGTCAAGGGGTTTGCAAGCTTTAGAACTCACTTTACACAAACCTGATAGACAAAAATCTGGCTCTCTATGGAAGATTGCAGAGGGTAGCTGTCCACATAGCCTGTGGGTTCAGACGACCTCCTTCCCTGGGAGAATGTCTGGTCAAAGATGATTTACCTTTGCTGGGGAAGGGGAATCACCTCTGCTGAGTGGCAGCTCTGTGGCACTCACTGTGCTTTGTATACATTATCTCCTTTATCCTCACAGCAGCCCTGCAAATGAGTATCATCATCTCCATTTGCCAGCTGAGGAAAGAGAGGCCCAGAGAAGCTAAGTAACTTGCCCAAAGTCACACAGCTAGAAAGATTGGGAGGCAGGATTTAAAGACAAGTTGGCTCACCTCAAGTCACTTCCCTCATCCTTCTCTCTCCCTCCTTCCCAGGCTTGTTCCCGCTCACTCTCTCCTTCTTTCTCTCTTCACTCCTTCTCTTTAAGAAACTATAGAGTAAGTGTTTTTGCTTAACCTGTGGGGTGAGACTACGTATGGCCTCGCTTGTGGGTTTGAGGGAAGGCTTGCCTACCTCGTGTAAAACACGATTCGACTTATCAAACCTTGTTTTAAGAAAGACCCCTGGGGAATATTTCCATTTTGTATATTGGGATGAACCTGGACTGGGGTTCTGAAAGGGATCTTTGTCCTTGGCTAGAGTCGTTTGTCATTCAGCCCATATTTATTGAGTTCCTACTATGTGCCGAGCATTATGTTAACACCCAAAGCAAAGAGCAGCGCTGTCCTCAGCGAGCTCCCGGCAGAATTGGAAGGAAGGCCGTGGCACAGAGCACGGTAGCATGAGCAGAATGAGATAGATAATCAGATGAGGGACACACAGGAAGAAGAGATCAGCTCTGACAGAAGGCCCCTCCTGGACCAGGCTCGGGAATCTGAAGTTGTCCATGTAGAGGGTGGTTACATGTCCGATGCACTTGAACTGGCTGCCGAATGTGATATATAGTGAGAATTATGATGATGACGGTGGTCATTGGCGGACCAGGATGAATGCATGAGCAGATCAATGAAAACATTTGCTTTGCCTAGGCTGTTTGGAGATAGGGCCTTTAATTTAGTTAAAATGAGGTCATGTGGGCGGGCCCTAATCCAATGTGAATGGTGTCTTTCTAAGAAGAGATTAGAACACAGATAACACACATTCTGAGGAATGACCATGAGAAGACATGGTGGCCATCTGCAGGCCAAGGAAAGAGGCCTCAGAAGAAAGCAAACTTGCCAACACCTTGATCTTGGACTTGATCTAAAGTACCCATATGAGGTCACTGAGAACGGAATTGGGAGGAGATGCACATTGTCCATCAGACTGTGGGAAAATAAGTTGCTAATTCTGTGGTGTTTGCTATGGGAGCCCGAGCTAACTGACACGCTGGCAATTGGGTCGGGTCAATCGGGCCCACTCAGGGGTGCAGGCAGTGCTGCACGCAGCTGCACGGGAGAGGGAGTCCAGGTTCTGGATGAGGGACATCCATAGGATGGCTGCTGGGCAGTCAGGCGGCGGTGACAGTGACAGATGGCATGGCCGCCGGTCATCCCATGGTGCTGCCTGATGCTTCTCCTCTGACTAGCTCCATCTCTGCTTACACCAACCCCCAACCCCCCTGCTATCTTTCTCCAGACAGACATGAGGACCGCCGTTCCAACAGATTTTCGCTCCGCAAATTACCATCACCGCCCAGTTCTCTCTCCAGAAGTTACTCCAGCTAGGAGTTTGGGGAGCTCGCCCGCCCAGCGTTTCTCTCACACCTGTATGGTAGCCCTCCCTTCCCCCGCCCACTCTCGCCCCCACCCCCCAGGCCAATCTTAGTTTAACTCTAGCAACAGCCTCATTTCCAAATTCTTGGGGACGGGGGAGACAGTGAATGTCTAACGGTCCATTCAGGGTTGAAGTATTTGCTGGTTTTCGTGGTGTAAATACTCCCACTGCGGCCCATTCTAAGTGCCCACGTGAGGTCACTGAGCACAGTGCTGGGAAGAGATGCACACAGGGCCCTGGCGCACCGCCGCTTAGCTGGCACCTCCCGTCGCCTTCAAGGGTGACCATGGGCAGTCCTCGTACCCTCCGAGAGTCCGTCTCCCAAATGATGTTTGTGGGAAAATGGTTCGTGGGGCAGGAGAGGGTTAGAAGTGCCTTAGGAGCCCCTGGGTAGGAGCCTGTGGGTAAACGGAGGGCATAGGAAAGTCCCAAGGGTGCTGTGTTCCGGAAGGGCTGCCTCCCTCGCTGTTCCCAGGCAGTGAGGACACATGCCACCCCAATGAATAAAGCGGACACAGCAGGGCTCCGCGGACCCAGAGGGGCGAGGACTCTCACTGCCCGTGCCGAGGAGGCTCCCTCCCCCGTCCGCCTCCAGACAATCGCTTCCTCTGTTCCCTGAGCTCCGCTCCCTTCAGGGTCCCATCCAAGCAGGAGTCATGATAAAGGCCACCATTGAAGAGCACTTCCTCTGTGCCAGGCACTGGGCTGGGGCCTCCAGATCCATTTTCTCACTGAATTCACACCACCGCCCCACGGACTTGGTGGGCATAGTCCCGACCCAAAGATGAGGTTCACGGAGGTCAGAGGAACTGTCTCAAGGTCATGGCGGCAGGCCCGGGGTGACCGAAACTGCGGATTTTTCCATGGTGCTTCTGGGGTCGAGAGGCCAGACAGAGTCACAGCGTAATGACACCAATGATCAGGCTCACTGGGGGCCTGATTTTAAAAGTGAGGGGACGTGTGCACATTGACCCCTCCCCGGGTAAGCTAGGCTCCCCTTCTGCAGATGAGGAATGAAAGACTCAGAGATTGTGTTACAGCTGATTCCTGGCGGGGCGGGGCCCTGAGCTCCTTGGGGGGGGGGCTGCCACCCAACTCATTCGTGCCCCCACCCCACTCCCCAGTCCGGCTTTGGCTTCCTGCTTCTCTTCATACGCCCCCAGAGGACTGGCACTCTCCTGGGGGTTGGGTGTAGGTCCTGGTCCCCTGCTCCTGCCACATGCACTGTCTGTATCAGTCCCCCTCACTGCCCAGCCTCCCGTTGGCTGAGCCAGCACCTGGGCGGGGAAGAGGGTAGAATGGGGCTATTCAGAGAGCTTTCCTGATGCAATAACTGATTGCAAAACCCTTGCATCCCTGAGCATTTTATGGAGGGTGGTGATTTTGAACAGCAGCAGGAAACCCCAAACTTACCCGGCCTCCAGAACAAGGCCTGCAGGTCGAATGTTCGCCCCGGGAACAGTCGCCCCCAGGCTGGGGCATTAAGAAAACGGATTCCACTCTGCCACAGCCCCACTCACATTTGATCCACAGAGGCCTCTCAGGTGGAAGGGGCAAAGCCACATCTCGATTGACAGACGAGAAGAGTGATTTGTGCAAGGTCACTGAATGAGTAAACAGCAGAAAGGAGGCTGAAATCAGACTTTCAGTCTTGTGCTCATTTTCCCACAGGAGGCCTACGCTGGGGCCAATGGGCGATGCTGTCGGAGGGGTCAGAGGCAAGCAGAGGTGTCGGGGAGAACGCGAGAATGAGGAATCATTAGCTAGACTGAGCCAAGTGCAAATCGTCCAAGTGCTCTGCGACCTCGGGCAAGTCACTTAACCTCTCTGAGCCTTACTTTCCTCTGCAGAGAGACAGGGTTGTCACCAGTCTGAGCTCTAGAGTCTGGCTGCCTGGGTTTTAATCCTGACTGCACTATTTCTTCCAGCCTGTGTGACTTTGCACAAGTCACTTAACCTCTCTGTGCTCAGTTTCCTTGTCTGTCAAACGAGTAGTTAAAAACCCACCTACAGGCTTGGCGTGAGGATTTTTTTAGCTAATGAAAGTCAGGCTCTCAGCACAAGCCCGGATCATGGTAAGCAGTCAATAAATATTAGCTGTCCTTATCTGCAAAATGGAGGCAAATAGAGATTCCTGGGTGTGTGTGTGTGTGTGTGTGTTTGGGAGAAAGTGCAGAAGGATTTTTACAGATGGAACTGGAACCTTCTAGAAAAGAGGAAAAGCAGAAGGGGACCCAAACTGGCTTGAAACGACTACCTGGCCTTCACCTGTGCGTTCTGTGGACTGTTCCCTGTGAGTCGAACACGACTTCCTTCCTTCCAGCCATTCCTCACTCCCAGCCACGATTCCCTTGGGAGAACCACCTCAAGCTGGAAATCTTTCCGGCCAGAGCAGTGAAAGCGCAAAAACGTAAATACACACGGGCCTCGGAGTGTCACAACTGCCGTGAGTCACTTCTCCGCAGAGAGACGGGGAGCTGCGAGTCTTCGGCGTGAGGCCGGACCACAGGGCATTCCTCGTTCGCGTCTTTTCCAATCTCCCTCCACCGGAAAAAGATGTCCCCCCGGGTGTTTGTGCTGATGCCATGTCAAGTTTCAGAAGAAGAAACGGATCACTGTGGGACCCGAGTCTTAAGTTTCTCCCGTCGAACATCGTTTTTTGTCTTCTTATTTCTTGGCCAGCCCCGACCCTTCCCCAGCTGCCTCAGCAGCCTGGCAACTTGCCATGTATTAGTTAGTCCTTTAGTCTGCAAGTAACTGAAATTCTAGTATCATAATAAAAAGGGGCATATTTTTCTCACATAAAAAGAAATTCAAAACTAAACTAGAAGGGGTGTTATTTTGGCGGCATCTATTGACGACGTGGGCTGAAAGGACGAGGATGCCCGACGACTCAGCCTTTAAAAACACTCAGCACGGGGGTTGAGGGGGGACAGCTGTTGAGCCCAAGGACTCCGAGACCTTCTGCCATCTTCCCAACTATATGTTGGGGAAGAGAGAGTTTCTTGATTCAGTTTGCTGCTTCTTCCAGAGGCTTCTTTTGGGAGGTAAGGACACCGAAGGACAATCTGGAAGGTCAGGTAGGACCTGCCAGGCTTGGGAGCGAATTCCAGGTAGAGAGGACAGCATGGATGAAGTTGAGGCAGGATAGCTTAAAATTTACCAGGATTCAAGGGACAACTCTAATAAACAGGAGCATTTTTTTCTTTCCGTCCTGTCACTGAGATTTAAGCTAGAGCTCAATTTTGCCATCAACCTTAGAGTAGGAAGAGAGATCAGTCCACATACTACCACAGGAGCAGAGCCTTAATGCTAAGCCTCAGTTTCCTCTTCTGTACAATGGGCTTGTGGCAGACTTGTCCAAATGAGGAAATGAGAAATGATTATCGGTTGGCAATAAGCATTTTAAGTTGAACTGCTCAGAAAGGCACCTTGTCCACCTTTTGCCAACTCCTCTTCCCTTCTCAGTGTCTTGAGCCTACGTTAGAAGCAGAGAGCCCTGAAGTAGACTAAGGCAAACCCCATTCTCACCAAAACTACGCCCTCCGAGGTGGGTCCAACTGTCGTTGCCCCAGGCAAGGTGTCCCCAGGACGATAAGGGACACCAGCAGGACCAGTGGTCCGTGGGTGCTTCAGCAAGATTTGGAGGAGATCCAGGACAGCCTGGGTAGATAGTAAGGGGTGCTCCCACACCTTACCTTTGGGGCGAGAGCAACCATTTCCCCCAGGAAGGGCCTCTTTTCCTCTGCCTTCTGACCAGCCTGTGGAGTCCATTTGCCTGGCCATTTCACAGCCCCTGTGTGAGTTCCATCTCTGACAGTGCCCGGGAGACCTAAGTCACTCACCCAGAGCAACCATTGTTCCCTCTCTGTCCCATGAACTTGGGCACTAGCCAGATTTGGGGGGAGGGATTGAGAACATTCCCAGAGGCCCCCAGGCTACCTGGTATCCTCCCACATCTGCCCCTGGTCCTGGTCATCATCTTTGCAGTCGTCCATAGGCTTCGTGTCACGGCAGGCCCATCGTGGGTGGGCCTGAGGGCCCTCAGACCTCACAGCGCCCTGAGAGGTGGGCTCCCTGCTCTCTCTCCCTCCTGAGCAGTCTCAGGGTGGTTAAGCTACCCAGCTAAGGTTGCACAGCTGGTGAGCGACAGGGTTGGGACCTGTGCTGTGGTATCATTATCCCTCCGACTGGCTTTTAACCTTGATGGGGCCAAGACCGTATCGCCTGGAGCCAGGATGTGGGGTCTGAACACACTTCCTGGGGAGGGGGGGGACTGGGGGTTGGGCCTTCTCTGGAATTGCCCTGAGGATGACTCAGACCGGCCCTTTGCCATCGCTCTCAGGAAACACTAGGTCAATTGTGGTCCCTTGTTTCTTTCCCTGTATATGAATAAGTGTGAGTAACTACGGAACAGAAAGGTTGTGAGAGGGGCAGTTCCTGGGTGAGGGCGGGGGGTGTTGGGCAGGGGGGGCAGTTCTTGGGAACAGGAGATGTCCCTTTCTGGAGCTGGGCCCCTGATCAGCACTCAGGAATGTCCTGCTGTGTGCCAGACACGAGGGAGACAGGGCAAGAGCGGGAACCCAGACGGAGGTGAGTCCGAAGCCCGAGGTTCCCTGGGAGAAGTTAGAAATGGCTCCGTGAGCAGAAGAGAGGGGACTTGGGAAACCAGAGGGGTTGCCGGGCAGGGTCGAGATGCAGGTACCTTGGAGACCACGATCTGTGGGGCAAAGGAGTTGCCGGAGGGGCAGACGAAGGGACTGCGTCTGGGGAGGGAATGAATGGCTCCAGATCTGCAGATATTCTCCACGCTCTGCCAGCCTGTGCCCGCAAGGCAGGACGCAGGTGCGAGTAGCCAGGGGATTAAACGAGGTGGCCTGGGTCCCAAGTGCAGGTGCCGCCACTTGCTGGGAGTGAGGGACCGTGGGCAAGCCAGTGCACCCTCTGTGGGCACTGCGGACACAGACACCAAGGGCAGCTCGCCTGGCTGGACCCCAACGGCCATCCCATCGGCTCAGAGGAATGTCCGAGGGCGGTAGGAGACGGCTCAGCGGGGCGGCCAGATGCCGCTTCCCCGCATTTACCAAAATGCTTTAGCGCACTCGAAATGTGCCTGGTCCAAATCGAGTTGTACTACACTGTAAAATACACAGGGGATTTCGAAGACTGAGTGTGAATGAAAGAAGCTAAAACATCTCATCAGTCATTTTCGTATTGATTTGGTGTTGAAATGTTGATATTTTGGGTTGAATAGAATGTATTAAAATTAACCTCTCTTCTGTTTTATAACCCGCCTCTCCCACTATTTTGCAGACAATTTTCCACTTGAATAAATCTAGACCCACATAGTTTAAATATAAAAATAATAAAAATAAAGAATAAAATCAAACTCCCGTTTCTGTGTTTTTTTAGCAATATGGCTCCTAGACCATTTAAAATTACACACGTTCCGGGATCCGTGGCTCGCATCGCACTTCCTTTGGACAGCAGCGGCCAGGTTCGATTACTCAGGCTTGGCTTAGAAGATTCTCGAGATGACAGGCGGCTTCGCCTTCCTCATTCACAAGCCCTTCCTCAGAGAAGAAGGCAGCTGCGCTGTCCGTTAGGCGTTCGCTTCGTAACAAACCACCCCAAAACAGAGTGACTTACAAGAAGAAATATTTATTTAGCTGACAGTTCTGTGAGTCAGCAATCTGAGCTAGGCTCAGCTGGGCTGTTCTTCTGCCAATCTCCACGGGTCAGACGCAGTGTCCACGGCCAGCTGGGAAGCTCTGATTCATAGGATTGGCTGGCTGTTGTCAGGGTGACAGAGAAACGGGGCCAGCATCCCTCATCATCCATTAGGATAGCCCGGGATTCTCCACACGGCAGTCCCAAGGTTCTGAAAGCCAGAGGATGGGAGCCACGAGACTTCCGGAGGCCGAGGCTTGGGACTCACCCAGCGTCACATTGATCATCCAAAGCAAGTGAGATTCAAGGGCCGGGTGAACAGACTCCGCCTCTTTCATGAGAAGTGCTGCAAAGGATTGTGGCATGTTTGCAATGTGCTTGTACCAACCGAGGGGTCCCAACCAAAGAAAGGATACGCCTTGCTCCCCGGGTCCGGCAGGGCCTCGCTGTGACTTTTCGGGGGCCCCTTCCTCCATAAAACAAACAAATAAATAAAACAGTGTTCTATGACTACATCGGTTTAATAGGGGTTGGATTCATTACTACATAGTAATGTACCATTTTATTCATTTTTATTGTCTGATTTTAAAAGAAATGAAAACTGGACCCTTTCCGGGGGCCCCTGGAAGTAGAAGAGTGGGCAGAACGGAGAAGTCGGTCTTGCTCTTCGTGGCTGAGTGGGCACAGGGCACCCCTCCGACCCCAGGCCCCGGTGGCTCGCAGTCCCAGCAATTAATTGCTCAGCCACTTAGGAGTTATTCGGGGTGACAGAGGGTGGGGTAGGCGTCCTTCGAATGAGTTACATGTTTCGTCAATTAACTGTGTTTCGAATACCCTATAAGGACATCAGTACTTTGTCCTACCTTGAGTTCAGTGACAAGCGTTTGCATGACTCCCAGGAAACTCGTGGAAGCCAGACGAAACCGGGAGGCGCATTCAGGGCTTCTGACGGTGACAGCTGCATCAGTGACCCTCCCCTTTCATAGGCCAAGAAATAGGAAGTAGGACAGACTACAGAGGGCTCTTCCATGCCTCCCTGCCTTGGAGCCCGCACCTGCCCCCCGAGGTGGGTGCTGCAGATCGGTCTGCCCACCTTTCACAGACACAGAAACCCAGGCTCTGAGATGTGAAATGACTCACCCATTGGGCAGTAGGTTCACCAGGGACCCAGGTTCCCTGATAGAGCCTGCTGGGCCGGGTCCCTGACACATGAATCCCAAATGACACGTCCCTGGCGGCACCAGGACGGCCCGCAGCCTTAATATCAGAGCTTGCTGTGGCATCTGCAAGGGGGCGGGCCTCAGCGGAGAGGCCTTTCCTGAGTGGCATGTGAGAGAATGTCCCCTACAGTGCCCCAGGCCATGCGAATTTGGGATGGGGAAGGGCTGTGCGGTTCTTTCAGATTTCTGGGGGAATAACTTATGCAGCTCTTGGAAATCAGAGCCTACTTCCTATTTCTTGTTATATATGTACACTGGTCTGTTGTTTTTAACAACCTTATGTTATCTCTGTTCCTTTGGAGAGCATTAGAGAAAGAACACAGCTTCAAAGCCAAACAACCCTGTCTCGTCTGCCAGTTTCCAGCAAAGTAGTTGATTTAACATCTCTATGACTCGGTTTCCTGAACCCGAAATGAGCCTGGGATCACCCCACTCCCGCCCCCACCCCAGGGTTCCTTGATGGGGATTATGGGAGGTAAGATATGATGAGTTCTTAGCCCAGACTAAGAACTCACAGGCAGACTCTGGGCCAGGAGGCACTCATGGTAGGGTCCCACCCTGCTAACATTTAATTTGCCGAGGCCCCTTATTGAGCATTGTGGGGATTGAGCTGACCCCACAGTGGGATAGTCTCAAAACTCCTTCCCCCTGCCCCGCTCCTGGCCATGTACATGTGGCCTCTGTGGATGAAATATGGGGTTCAAAGGTAGAACCGATATTCTAAGCATCGTGAGCATTCTTCCGTGACAACATGGACAATCAGAATTCTTGTTCCTCAGAGTGCCTATTGGGGACTATGGGGTCCAGCCCTGCCTGCCCTCCCCCACCCTCCAGAGCTGGGCTTGTGTAAGCTGAGACAGAAGGTGGGGGTGAGGGAACAGCCTGGATCCTGCATGCCAATCATATTTCCCACAGGGGCCTGAAGCCATTTCCACTCAATTCAAAGAATGTGAGAAGGTCCCCCACCCCCACCCCACCCTGGAGACCATATTCCTCCCAGCTGGCCCCAGTGTACTTCAGTGGTGAGGACCTGTTTCCTGCCACAGCCGCCTTGGGACCTTACAAAAATTCGGATCCCCAGGGGAGGAGAAGGGTTCAGCTCAGCTCAAACAGTTGCTAAGCGCAGCTGACAAGCCAGACTCTGGGGTATAAAGACCAACTGGACACGGTCAGGCCCCCTGCAGTCATTGGCAGATGAGCTCAGCAGAGCATGGAGAGGAGCAGGGGACCATGCAGGAACAGACCAGGGCCACCTAAAAAACTGAACTGAGATGGGCTTAGATGGGGCGAGATCAGGGAAGGCTTCCTGGAGGAGGTAAGAGCTGGGCTGCATTACAGGTGCTGAACAGAGACTGGAAAGGTGTTCCAGGCAAAGGGCTCAGACTGACCAGAGGCTCGGACGAGGCACCTTGGACTCAGAATGCTGAGTAGTTTGGTGTGGGAGGGACATAGGAGGAAATGGAGAGGGCGTTGGGGCCACACTTGGAGAGGTTTAAGTGTCAGAATAAGGTGTAGAGACCTTGTCCCAGGGGCCCTGCGGGACAGGCCGGAAGGAGTGGAGGCCAGCTCTGTGATTCTAGGACTAACTCTGGCTGCTTCGTGAGAATGGACAGGAAGGGGACAGGACTCTGGGAGGCAGGAAGGTCCCTTAGGAGCTTCTGTGAGACGCCAGCCAGATAGCAGGGGAGGGAGGAGGAGGGAGGTCCCACAAAGGCAGTGGCGATGGCAAGGGGGTCAATGGGGAGCGGAAGGTCCACCTAAAAAGTTCATAAGGTGCCAGAGCAACGAAGCGGGGCAGGTGAGAGAAGGGTCGCAGGGGGCTCCCGAGGAGGGCGGCGCCCAGCTGGCTGCGCTGGCAGACGGGCTCCCTGCTGGGAGGGCGAGCACACTGTAAAGACTGTGATGGAAGGTGGCTCCTCGAAGAGCAGTGACAGCTGTTCCCGTCTGTTTGTTTGTCGTCAAGGCGGGAGCCCGCAGGGTGCCTGGAGCATAGTAGGTCCGCGCTGCAGCCCGGGAGTGGCTGAAAGCTCAGGGAGACCCTGAGAGACTCTGTGGAGCGAGGGGGAGAAGGGACGGCCTGGAGAGGGGCAGGTCTCCAGCGGGGACACGCGTGTCCAGCCAGGCCTGCTCCACCTGACTTGAGGTGGTCCTTGAATAAATCATTTCCATTTCAATATCCGTGCATCTGTTTTCATGGGCGTTAGAAAAATAGGAAACGTCATGCCTTTTTAAAGCTGCCTTTACAGCATTTTTTAAGTAAAGGGAAATGATGAGTTAACACCATCAAGTGCTGATGAAGACATGGGACAATGGGGACGAGAAACAGGGACGACCACTTCGAAAAACCCTTTGTCAACCCAGCACTCAACACGGGGAAGGCACTCAGCGGACGAGCTGGGAACTGAAGCGAGAAGGCGAGAACCCTGATATTCACAGGGGGGCGGGGAGAGAAGAGACGCCTCAGAGATGGGTGGAGGGTGGGTGGGCTCTGACGAGGGGGACGGGAGACGAGCTGCTGGGACACGGGCCCCATGCAGCAGGGGGTTCAGGGGGACGCACCTGAGACACTCATGGGACATGTTAAACTATTTGCATTTTTCTTTCGATCCCCTTTCTCATATTCACTTATTTTTTCTTTCTTTTATTCGCAAATGTTTCGGGAGCGCTTCCTGTGTGTCAGACACTGTGCTGGGCACGAAGTTTTCTTTAATGAACAAGAAAGGCGGGTGCTCGCCCACGTGGAGCCTACGGCCTGGGCACGGAGATGAAGGAACAGACAGACAGGGACTTGGAGCCGTCACAGTCTCACTTGGATGTCTTCGGGGTGCTTCCCTGGGAAGTGGGGTCATATCAAAGATGGTAATTACAGGCTCTAAGACCTTTCACTCTGTCACCGTCTCCCCAAGAGGTGGGGCAGACAAGATCCCTCCCAGTTTACAAACGAGGAAGTGGACAGCAGGAAAAAGAGGTGACCTGCCCAAGGCCGCAGAGCCCGCCCATTACAGCGGCCATAGCCCACCACCCAGCCCCTTCTGCAGGCTGGTTAAGACCTTGGGAGACGGAAGCTGCAGAGGAGCAGGACTTGGCTCCGGGCGTTTTAGAGCCTCCGCGCCCAGAGCTCCTGGCCCTGCTCGGAGGCGCTGGGTCAGCCAGTGGGAAGGCAGCCAGCTCACTGCACCTTAAGTGTCTCCAAACGCCCTGGCAGCCGTCCCTGGGTGACACCCACTCAAACTAAAGAGACGTGGAGAAGAAGTGGACAACAATCTCTGTCGCCTCCTCGCTGGGTGGTTTGCATCACTACAGGACGGGGGGTGGGATCGGGGCTGGAGAAGAGGGCTGGCTGGGAACCTGGATTAGCCCAGCCCCCCGCTTCCTGCGAAGCTGCAGACCAGCGCCCAGAACCGTGAGCGGAGCCCATTTCACTGCGTCCAACGTAAACCGAGCGTCCCTTCGTCCATGCTGTCGAACCCCTGAGGACCCACGGTGGGGAGATAATATCTCTTCCGGTGCCAAGGGCTTTACGAGTCTCTTCTCATGTACCCTAAAACAGCCCTGGGAGGTAGGTATTCGGATTATCTTCATCGTGCAGATGAAACACTGGAGCTCTGGGAAATCCATTCATTTTCCCACGCTTCCACGGCTGGTTAGTGGTAGAGCCAGGCTTTAAACCCAGGTCTGTTAGATGCCAGAACATAGGCGCTGGACCACTCTGCCGCGTTGCTACTGCTCATTTTGGTTTGGTTTCTCTAACAACCTTGTTGAGATGTAGTTCACCTGCCACGCAGTTCGTCTGGCGATACAACCATCATTGCAGTCAATCCTAGAACATTTTCATCGCCTCATAAAGAAACCCGATACCTTTCAGCTGCTGCCCCTCTGATACTCCCCTCCATCTTCCCCCAAGCCCGGCAACCCCTAATCTACTTTCTGTCTCTACGGGTTTGCCTATTCTGGACATTTCGTACGACTAGAATCATATAATACATCTTTCGTGCCCGGTTTCTTTTACTTAGCATAATGTTTTCAAGGTTCGGCCATGCTGTAGCAAACGTCAGTACTGTATACCTTTTCATTGCTGAGTATTAGTCTGTCGTGTGGATATACCGCATTTTGTTTATGCATTCGTGCGCTGATGGGCATTTGGGTCGTTTCCTCCTTTTGCCTATTATGAATAATGCTGCTATGAACATTCATGTGCGAGTTTTTGGGAGGACATATTTCTCTCGGACGTACATCCCGGAGTAGAACTGCAGGCTCAGATGGTAGCTTTAGGGTCGGTCACATTGCCACTATTTTGAGGGAGGTGAACACAGTCCAGTATTCAGGTGAGGAAGCAGAGATTCCCCCCAAAAACCTGGTGACCTGCCCGAGTGTACAGAGAATAAGTACCTGAGGAAGGCTTTGCCTGTGGTTAGGCTCTGTCAGGCTCCTCCACTGTGCATGTAGGAACAAAATTCCCACAACTTTAAGACATGCCAAAAAAAAAAAAATGAATTAAGCCAATGATTAAACAGAATCACTGCCTCTGAACGACTTGCCATTAGTAAGTAGGCCGTTCACTCCACGAACTTTATCCAGCACCTACTACGTGCTAAGCTTTGTGCTGGGCACGACGGTGGCCATAAAGGTTGAGGATGTGCCATCTTGGCCCCCAAAGGGCACTAACTCTTTTGAAGAAGGCCCTGGGCATGTCAGTGGATAATGCTGATGGCGACAAGTACGATGGCCATGGCAGGTGCTCAGGACACATGACAGGGCTGGAGACCTCCCAGAGATTCTGGCTGGTGAACTGGGCACTGAACGATGAGCAGAAGAAAAGGCATTTCAAGGTCAGAGGAAAGTCTGTTCGAAGGTCTTATCAGAGTGAAAGATGCGAGCAGAGACCTGGACAAGAAGCTGAGCAGCTGGTCAGGGCCTCCCACCCCAGCAAGGGAAGACAAAAAAGAAAGAAAGAAGGAAAGAAGGAAGGAAAGAAGGAAGGGAAGGAGGGAGGGAGGGAGGGAGAAAAACATAAACAAACAAAAACCCCCACCATGCCAAGGAGACTGGACTTGCCCTTTTGACATATATCTGAAGCAGGGAAGATACAGGGTAATTTGAGGGTTAGAAAAAATCCCTCTGGAGCAGCAAAGAGAATGAGAGGAGGAGATGAAAATGAAGGCAGGAGACTGAGGCAGGCTGGAAGACTACTGCACCAGTCCCAGCAAGAAGAGAGAGAGCCTGGATAGGACAGTAGCTATGGGTTGGAGAAGAAAGGACAAATAAGAGAAGCATCTAGCAAGGAGAGAAGTGCCAAGAAATGCCAGAAGCTGCAAAAGCCAAGGCGGATTCTTCCCTAAAGCCCTGCTGACACCTCGATTTCAGACTTTTGATCTCCTGAACAGAGAGAATAAATTTGTGCTGTTTTAAGCCACCAAGTTTGTAATCATCTGCTACGGCAGCCCTGGAAGACTAAGACATGGCATTATGTAGATTCTCAGGGGTCCCGAGACCCAGCTGTGCACCTTCTCACCCAGATTTCCCTGTCCGCGGGCTCCCGGGAAAGAGGCGCCCTCTCCCAGCCTGCAGACCCAGACGGGGCAAGGCTGCAGGGAGCAAATCTCTCAATCAGGCCCTGACTCGTGCTAAAAAAACAATCTCCAGTGTGTTGCCACATGAGGATTAGTCAAAGAATTATGAGCTCTGACTTCCCCTGAGTAATTCTTCGGGCTAAAAGCTGAGGCTTCCAGAAAGATGAGTGGAATCGTCGCCTGGTCAGCATCAGATACCTCCCACAAAAGGGTGATCTCCGTGGGAACCTACAAGAAACCCAACCAGGCTCGCAGGTGGCACACCCCACACATGAACCAGCAGGGTGAACTCGAGGCCACCAGTTAGCCACCAGCCCTACACACCCACTCCACTCCACGGAAATATGGAATCATATGTCTGTTGTGCCAGAAAGATTCAGGGATCAGCTCAAGGTCAGAGGGCAAGTAGTGGCCAAGTCAATGCTTGGACCCAGGCTTCTAACCCCCACTTGCTGCCACCTCTGCTCCAGGGCCTGGGAAGGTCTGTGGGGCCAGGTGTGAAGGATCGGGCCAGCTCAAGTCAAAGAGTCAGCCTACCTGTAACATCACCGGATGGAGGATTCCAGGCCTCTACCCTGGGACGCTCTGGTCTCTTCCTCCCCTGACGAGGGCACTAATTCCATCACTGGGGCTTGACTTTCATGATCTCATCTAACCTTAATCACCTCCCAAAGGCCTCACCTCCAAATACCATCACACTGGGGATTTAGGTCTTCGACATATGAATTTGAGGGGACACAAATATTCAGTCCATAACAGCTATTCTAGTATATATACATATCATGGTATCTCACTATGGTTTTAATTTACATTTCTCTTATAACGAATGACACTGTGCATCCTTCATTGTGCTCATTTGAAACCTGTTTTTCTCTTTGGTGAAGTGTCTGTTCAAGTCTTTTACCCATTTTTTTTTTATACTTGTATTGTTAGCTTTCTTATTATTGCATTTCGAGAGTTCTTTATATATTCTAGATACAAGTTGTTTATCAGATATATGGTGTGCAACTATTTTCTCCAAGTCTGCAACTTAACTTATCATTCTCTTAAGTTATTTTCTAAAAAGCAGAAGTTTTTTTAAATTTTGAGGAAATTCAATTTATCCATTTGTTTGATGGGTTATACTTTCGAAATCACATCTAACCCAAGGTCACAAAGGTTTTCTCTCATTTTTTTCTAGAAATGTTATAGTTTTTAGGTTTTGCATTTAGACCTATGATCCATCTTGAGGTAACTTTGGGATATGGTATAAGTTCATTTTTGTGTCTGTTCCAAGTTCATTTTTTAGCATTTGGATATCCAACTGTCCCAGCACTATTTGTTGAAATGGCAGAACTGCCTTTGCACCCTTGTAAAAAAAAAAAAAATCTGTTATCCATATATGTGTAGGTCTGTTTTTTGGACTCTCTCTTCTGTTGCGTTGGTCAGTTTGTCTATCATTACACCCATGATACCACACCGTCCTGCCGGTTTTAAGGTTATAATAGGATTTGAAATCGGGTGGTATTAGTCCTCCAACTTCCTTCTTTTTCAAAATTGTTTGGCTGTTCTAGGTCCTTTGCATCTCCATATGAATTTTAGTATCAGTCTGTCAATTTCTCAAAAAAAACAAAAAACAAAAAGAAAAACAAAAAACAGTGCGATTCAGTACCTAGTAGCTGCTCAGAAAATTGTCCTGGATTTCAGTCTTGGATACGTACACTGCGACAGGGTTTCATGGTTTGTGAGCTTTTTCATGTCCTCAGCCTAACTCTCTCAATAACCCTGCGCCACAGGCAGGTAGCTGGTGTCCCCCGTTGAGCAATAAGGAAAACTCAGGCTCCGAGGCGAAGAGCCTTCTGCAGGGTCACACTGCTAGCGAGTGGCAGGAACAGGCTTTGGAATGTCAAGCGTCAGACTCCAAACTCTGCACCATGCCGCCTCTGAGTAGGGGCCTCCAGCATATTCCTACTACTCCAAAGTTTAATGAACTGGACAAAAAGGAGGACTTATTGTTTTGGTAACTTTAAAAAAAAAAAAATCCATTTCAAATGTTGGTGGCAGGCCAAGGCACTTCCGCTGCCCTCATCTGAACGCTTTCCTGTGACTCTCCTAAAATGCGAGCTTTGGTCTTAATAAGAAAACCATATGTCTTTGTTCCCTTTTAACTTTCTTTCTTGGCAAGAACACAGCTCCATGGAGGAAAAGAGAGAGGAAATGGGGAGACATCACAGAAGGGGGGATTCCGGTTTGAAGCAAGGAAGAACTTCCAGATGGTGAAGGCTGCCAGACGTTGGATAGAAATGCCAAAAAGAACGAGAACGTTTCCAGCCTGGAAATTCTGAAGTCCCCAAGGAACAGTGACAGTCTTGATTCTCTCAGTCCTCAGAGGCCTTTAGAGGTCAATGTGTGGCATTCACAGATGCCCGTCATCAGGGTTCCGAAGGCATTCACGATGCCCGTCATCAGGGTGCCCAGGCTAGTCCAGGACCCGTTATGAAGTGGACGGACAACGTCTGAAACAGGTTTCGTTTTTGTTTCGGGTTCCCTGGAATCCATTTCCGAGTTGGAGATTTGCACGTAGGTGTGTCGGGGGTGCAATTAGGAGCATCTCTTGTGGGGGGGGCGGGGTGAAGGAAGCGGGTTGGTAACCGAGGCCGGAGCCCATGCCAGCTCTGGAGCTGAGGTGGCCCCAGAGAGTAGATCGCTTTCTGCTTCCCTGTCACCCAGTCCTTACCTGTGAGCTGCCCCTGGGGAAGGCAGAGGGACCCAGTCGTGAGCTCCAGCAGCCAAAGTTCCCGGCAGCTGGGTGCTGGGAAGGGCCTGCGGGCGGCGCCCCATGACGCGGACTTAGACGGCCCTTCACTGTTCCCTGGAATAAGGCCTCTGACCTTCCAACTTAGAACCCTGCACTTCCAGAAGCCCCGGCCGAGGCCGCAAGTCCGCTATTGGCTCCGCCAGGCATGATACAGAAAAAAAGTATATCACTGCAAAAAAATCACCATCGAGAAGCTCTCCTCCTGGGCCCTTCGCAAGACCGTGCAGCACCCAGCATCCGTCTGCACGCATCCTGCACGCATCCACGCCTCAGCCCTCTGCCGGGACGAGGACCTTTCCCTCTCTCCATGCCCGGTGCCTTGGCCGAGGGTGGCGCGAGGCAGGTCCCCAGCGCATGTCGGATGGAAGGGTGAAGAAAGACGTCAGCGCTGGGTTCCCAGGGGCTTAGCTCCTTTCCTCGTTCGGTTTTTCTCACTGGATCTTTTCCCGAACTCTTGCTTCCTCTTCACTCCTCTCAGGGATCCTCCGGACAGTAACGAAAGACAAGGTCGCTCTAGAACTATGCGAGTTTCTTCACGTCGCTCTCGTGACATTCGATTGAGAGGTGGTGGGAACCCTTCGGGTGACTCGGGGACGTCCCCGGGAAGGACCCCCTCCCCCATGCCTCTGCAAGGAAGGGGGTTCTTCCCTCGCCCATACTATCAGCAAGTTTCTGGAGGAAGGGGAAGGGACCCCAGAGGGTGAAGCTCGAAGGGCTCTGTTGTACCTGGGACCTGGAGCCGGGAAGTCATGACAGAGATCCCAGGAGAGGCGGGAGACATTTTCCCGCTTTCATGTGCTCCTCTGACACGGACCCGCGGCGCAGGTCTCAGGTGGCAGTGCGGCCCTAGTCCCTGCTCGGAGGAACCCCTGTGTTTTGTGTTGCGATGGGGGTGCTACAGACTGCGGCGGGAACCCAGAGACCAAGCACCTAATGTGACTGCAGGGCGGGGGGTTGGAGGGTCCGCGAGGCTTAGTAGAGGGCAGGGCGGCTAAGCTGAGTCCTGAAGGACGCGGAGCTGGCCAGGCGAGGAGAATTGCTGAGCACTCAAGGAAGAGTCCAGACCGAGAGCAGCACCTGCCGCAGGCCACAGGCAGGCGGGGGGGCCTCAGAGCGTTGGGGAAGGTGGAGCATTCTGTCTGGCCCCAAGGCAGAGTGATGGGGAAAGGGAGAGTTGGCCCAATGAGCAGGGCCTGAGAAAGGAACAGCTGGTACGAGATCAGGACAGACCCCCCATCCCCACACCCACGTCCTTGTGGCTAACCTTTCTGGTATTTGTTTGAACAGCACATTCTCAAGTCCTCTACTAATTATCCTATTTACAACTTCACCCTCCTCCTACCCAGCTCCATTTTCCTCCCTGGTCCTTGTCACCGTGCACACC
>NW_011888840.1:3935852-3940162 GCF_000151845.1 Pteropus vampyrus | reverse complement strand
GGCGCAGGTCTCAGGTGGCAGTGCGGCCCTAGTCCCTGCTCGGAGGAACCCCTGTGTTTTGTGTTGCGATGGGGGTGCTACAGATTGCGGCGGGAACCCAGAGACCAAGCACCTAATGTGACTGCAGGGCGGGGGTTGGAGAGTGCGCGAAGCTTAGTAGAGGGCAGGGTGGCTAAGCTGAGTCCTGAAGGACGCGGAGCTGGCCAGGCGAGGACAATTGCTGAGCACTCAAGGAAGAGTCCAGAACGAGAGCAGCACCTGCCACAGGCCACAGGCAGGCGGGGGCCTCAGAGCTTTGGGGAAGGTGGAGCATTCTGTCTGGCCCCAAGGCAGAGTGATGGGGAAAGAGAGAGTTGGCCCAATGAGCAGGGCCTGAGAAAGGAACAGCTGGTAGGAGATCAGGACAGACCCCCATCCCCACCCCCACATCCTTGTGGCTAACCTTTCTGGTATTTGTTTGAACAGCGCATTCTCAAGTCCTCTACTAATTATCCTATTTACAACTTCACCCTCCTCCTACCCAGCTCCATTTTCCTCCCTGGTCCTTGTCACCGTGCACACCCCAGGCATTTTGCTCTCTGCCTGTTTATTGTCCCTCCCCCCTCACACCTTTTCTGCTTCGTTCACTGTCGTATCCCTTGAGCCCAGATGCCGGGCACATAGTAGATACTCAATAAAGGTTTATGGAATGAAGTTGCCCACGTAGCTCCTTACACTGAGCACACACGGTGTGCCAGGCCCTGCCTTCACACTTCACATACGCCCTCGGATTTATCTTCCCAATGACCCCCATTTTACAGATGAGCAAACTGAGGCCGAGGGACATAAAGAAACTTGCTCCAAATACACCCCCGCGCTAGCTGGTGGCAGAGCTGGCATTCAGACCCTTAGCTGCCACTGCAGAGCCGTCTCCGGAAAGCTGCCTTAGGTTAGCAAGCGTAGATGACAGCCAGGAAGGGGACGTGTTTTTACCTCCCCGCCTCCCTCCACCATGCGCACATACTTCAAACAACAAATCCCAACAACGGCATGTTCAAGTTCAGAGGACAGATTTGCAAACGCAAAGTGATGGCGTCGGCTAAGTCATTGACAAACCTCAAACTCGCCGATGTGGGTCATGCGTCTGTTGGGCGAACTATTGGGTAGAGCTCCCGGAAATGGGGGTGCCCTTTTCCACAGCCAGTGTGGGGTGGCCAGCCCAGGAAGCCCAGTAACTCCTGACTCCCGCACCCCACCTCAGTGCCACGAGTCCAGAAACAGGAGGCTGCCAGCAGGGGAAGTGTCCTGGGAAGCCACCCTCACAGCCATGGCAGTGTCCGGGTTTCTTGTGCGTGATGTGAATAAACGACATGGACACGACGGGGAGCCGTCCCCTGACCGAGGCCCTGTCTCATGTCACCCCCCTGGCCAGGGCTCCTTGCACTTTCATCTCACAGAGGGAGGACCTGAGGCTGAGCGAGGCCAAGGACTCGGTCCAAACCCCATGGCCAGTCTCTGGGCTCTGGGGGGATGCCAGCCCAGGATGCCAGCCCCGAGGCCCTTGTTTGTCCCCTGGACGTTTGGGAGAGACCGGTATGTGGAGAGGTGGGAAGCTGTGGGTCAGGCTGGCATCTGTCTTGAGCTCCAAGTGCGTCCCCTGCACAGCTCATAGTCTGGTCTCAGATTTTATCATGAGCTGTAGGTGTGGCTGCCCCACCGCTTCCTCCAGCAGCCAGAGCCTAGGTTTTGAGTGGCTGCCGGCTGGTTTCCTTGGGGGAGAAAAGGATGATACAAATGACTCTATCTTTCACTTCCCAGACCCCACCCAGGGCACTTTTAAGATGTGGAAATTTTATTAAATCCCTCAGCACAGCTTCTTTCTACATTTTCTGTGGTTTAACTCTCCCTGGGTCTTTTTGCTTATGGTTTTGGCTCCCCGCCCCCCAACCTCTTTAAACCTGAGCGTTTTCTTTCTTCGTTATCTCTGAAACGAACCAAGTGCTGACATTTCTAGTATTCACTACGGACCTTGCATGCTCAGATAGTAAGTACATATTGACCTGGCAGGTGATGGGTCCGTGCGTGTGCTTGAGTGCCCAGTGTGAGCCTGGGTGCTCATCTGCCCGGCCTCCTTTCCCCTTTGCTCCCGCCACTCCGAGGTCCAGGCTTCCGCCACTTGCTCGCGCTGGTCCCCTGAGAGGATGGCTTTGCTCCCTCTCACCTGCCCAGATCGGTCCCTCCTTCATCACCCAAGTCAGGTCTCCCTGGTGCATATAGTCTTTTCTGACTACTCACAGCCTGTAGGACTTTCTCACTTCTGCCTCCCGAGGGACTATGTCTGCCTCATGGATCTGATTGCACAATTCGACTCTCTATAATTATCTTTGATAAAGATTAAGTTTATTATACAGACATGAAGATGTATTTTAGAAAAATTAACTACTCCACCTTCAAATCTGGTCCTTCCTCACCCCTGCCCACACCCAAGGTAACCTATCACGAGTCTGTCCGGCACTTCGCATTGTTTGATTTTCACGCATTCACATTCATTCAAATATACTGAAGCCGTCTCGAAAGCAGCCACAGGGCCTGAGGTGTCCTGGGCTCCCCACGCGTCCAGCCAGGCTTCTCCCCATTAGTACTCAATTCATTCTACCTGTCACATCCCACGGGATCTGAACGGCCCCAAGAGGTATGTGGAGGTGGGGGTGACAGCAGCTTTGCATAGATGAAGTCACTGAGAGGCAGATGGGTTAATGGAGTCATCTCAGGTCACAGAGCTAGGAAGAAAGACAGTGAAATTGGAACTTGGGTCTTCTGACATACCCGGCCGTTCTGGGAAAAATGCTCAAGGGCGCCTGAGTCCCCTCAACCTTGCTCCCTGAGAGCCTGGCTCTGCGGAGCTGAGGTCAGCTAAAAACATGTTGCAATCTCTCACGGCTCGCCCGGCAGCCAAAGCTGGGCTCTCATCTGTGACTTGATATGCACCCTCCATGGCAGCCCCTTTCACGCCCGCGGTACAGTGTCCACTTGGCCGAACCGTCACCAACCAGCCAGCTGCTGCCTCACCCTCGGCTCTGTGCGGCATGAAGCCGGTATTCCTTTGCCGGCATTAAATGCCGCCTCTGACATGTGGTTCGATGCAGAGCACTGCCTCGAAGGCCAACGCAGGCCCACAGGAAAAGTTGATTTGCTGAATGCAAGTGCTCCGGAGTGCCAGGAGCCGGCTTCTCCCTGTGCAGCTCCCATGATTGGCAGGGATGTCACCTGCCTCAAGGAAACAGATGGGATATGCTGGTAAGCTCATGATTACTGACTCGGGGAGAAATGGGGATGCCTGGCTGAGCCGTGCGGGTGTGAGCCAGCACGGGCAGCCCAGAGGCCCAGAAAGCCACGTTCCCCAGCTTGCACTTCTCATGTGAAACTCAGACCCATTGGTCAGCAACTTACTCCCCGCCTTCCCCCTCGCCGCCTGTCCTTTCTGCCAGTCCATGCTGAATTCCCAACCACAGTGGGTGGGCGGTCTGCCTTGATGATTAATAGCCAAAGCTTCATGCTGGTGTCAACCTACTCTCAAGGGACTTCTTTATTTCAACGCTGGCAGCGTATGGAGGGAGGTTCTTGTGGGAAGGCTTTGGGCACTGGCCTGGGCCCCTAGCTCTGCTCTATGCCAGAGTTTCCCAGAGAGCCACCCAGGATGATTGTAGGTGCTTCAAGATACCTATTTCTTTTTATTTTAAGAATTATGTATTTACTTTAATATGTTTTAAAATATACTTAGCATATCAAGCCAGTAATTTCATATATATTATTCTTTAGGAGAAGGAGAAACAGTTTTTAAAGTGACTCGATTCAGGTAAAAAAAAATAAGCAAATAATAATACAGTCCACAAGTGGATATGGCAAAACTCTGACAGAGGAGTTTGAACAGTTGGAGTTTGGGAAACACTATTTTCTTAAAGAACCCAGTATTCATGCCAAAAATATTGACTGAGGCTGGATCCTGCTGAAGGGGTGGCTAGAGATCTCTCTCTCTCCCTCGCTCTGTCTCTCTGGAGTCGTGTTAGTCCACTTCCGAGCCTCCGACATGTACGAAGCTTAAATTGATAAAGAAAAGCAGAGTGAGGGAGATTTTGTCATTTGTTTTGTTTTAATCAATACTTTACCATTATGGGACCCTGGGAGACAGAGATGAACAGATGCTACCAAGTGGGGCCATTAGAAACCACCTGTGCTTTGACATCTGAAAAGGCCGGGAGGGAGGAGTGATGAATGGACTCAGGATGAAGTGGGTCATCAGGCTTTCACCTCATCAGAAGAGCTTTTTTTTT
>NW_011888840.1:3928912-3935802 GCF_000151845.1 Pteropus vampyrus | reverse complement strand
ATGATTGGCAGGGATGTCACCTGCCTCAAGGAAACAGATGGGATATGCTGGTAAGCTCATGATTACTGACTCGGGGAGAAATGGGGATGCCTGGCTGAGCCGTGTGGGTGTGAGCCAGCACGGGCAGCCCAGAGGCCCAGAAAGCCACGTTCCCCAGCTTGCACTTCTCATGTGAAACTCAGACCCATTGGTCAGCAACTTACTCCCCGCCTTCCCCCTCGCCGCCTGTCCTTTCTGCCAGTCCATGCTGAATTCCCAACCACAGTGGGTGGGCGGTCTGCCTTGATGATTAATAGCCAAAGCTTCATGCTGGTGTCAACCTACTCTCAAGGGACTTCTTTATTTCAACGCTGGCAGCGTATGGAGGGAGGTTCTTGTGGGAAGGCTTTGGGCACTGGCCTGGGCCCCTAGCTCTGCTCTATGCCAGAGTTTCCCAGAGAGCCACCCAGGATGATTGTAGGTGCTTCAAGATACCTATTTCTTTTTATTTTAAGAATTATGTATTTACTTTAATATGTTTTAAAATATACTTAGCATATCAAGCCAGTAATTTCATATATATTATTCTTTAGGAGAAGGAGAAACAGTTTTTAAAGTGACTCGATTCAGGTAAAAAAAAATAAGCAAATAATAATACAGTCCACAAGTGGATATGGCAAAACTCTGACAGAGGAGTTTGAACAGTTGGAGTTTGGGAAACACTATTTTCTTAAAGAACCCAGTATTCATGCCAAAAATATTGACTGAGGCTGGATCCTGCTGAAGGGGTGGCTAGAGATCTCTCTCTCTCCCTCGCTCTGTCTCTCTGGAGTCGTGTTAGTCCACTTCCGAGCCTCCGACATGTACGAAGCTTAAATTGATAAAGAAAAGCAGAGTGACGGAGATTTTGTCATTTGTTTTGTTTTAATCAATACTTTACCATTATGGGACCCTGGGAGACAGAGATGAACAGATGCTACCAAGTGGGGCCATTAGAAACCACCTGTGCTTTGACATCTGAAAAGGCCGGGAGGGAGGAGTGATGAATGGACTCAGGATGAAGTGGGTCATCAGGCTTTCACCTCATCAGAAGAGCTTTTTTTTTCTTTTTTTAAAGAAAAAAAAAGAACATGATGTACAACTCTTGGTATTTACCTATGGTCTTTTTTTTTTTTTTTTGCGCTTTTGACATAAGAATGTGGTGTTTCAATAGCTATAGTTCTAGTGCGTATGTGGATGTTATTCTCTTTGGCTTTCTTAACCCAATGCGTAATTCATTTGGCCTTTTCCCGAAGTGCCAAGTGCATCATAGTCCTCACGCGGAGCGAGACTCGTGATCAGCGGGAAAACTTGTGAAAATGCATATTCCTGGGCCTGCCTCCCAGGATTCTGACTTAGCCTATCTGGAATGAGACCTGGCATCTGCATTTAACAATGAGGCACCCACAGTAAGTCACAAGGTAGAAAGTACCCAGGGCAGTAGGACGGCAGGAAATAAAGGGCAAGGAAGGTCTCATCACCACCACTCGACTCAGGGGTCTGAAGCGGGACCCCCTGATCCCGAAGGTTCCACAGTGTTGCCGTATTGCCTTCTAACCAATCTTGAATTATTTGTTCCTAGTATTACTCCTGCATTTAGCAGAAGAATCATTTCAATGATGTAGGGTCTCGTCTTTCATTATGGTGAAGTGGGGGACTTGACTTGTCTTGGGTATCAGAAATCAGATGCAGGTAGCAAGAACTGGGGATCTTTTGAAGGGTGACTATGAGGTGCTGCCTAAAGCAAATGGAGCCTCCCAAGCCCCGCCCTCTACTGCTTATCAACAGAATTAAGAAAGAGGCCCTGAGGGAGGCTTTGAAGAAAGCTAGGGGTGACAGGCTGTGAGTGGCTAGGGCAGGGTCAGGAGCTAGGACATCCTCTCATGGTATCATTGCTTCCCTAACTGCCACACCCCAGCGCCCAAGTATGAGTTCACCTTAATGAAAGGGAATTAGACCCAAGGGATAGAAGAGCCTGGGCCCCCCCTAAGATCCTGCTAAGGCTGGGGTTCCCTCGAGGACTTCACATGATCGCTCCACGGTCTGGCCCAGGATTTGGTTGGCATGAAGTCTTTTCCTGTTTGGCCACAGCCCTGGCCTAGGGGGGACTTGCTTTGGGGCGTCTGGTCCCATCACTCACAAACTCAGAGACTTGGGTAAAGATTCGGTCTTCGGGGCCCAGCTTCTTCACCAGGACCAGGGCTATAGAGAGGACCGATGGGACAGCGTATACGGAACGAGGTGGGTGAACTGACAGACGGCAAATCCCATCGGTCGGGGGGGACCTTCGTCAGCATTTATTCCTATTTATTCCTAATTTATTCCTATTTCTTGTTTAATCTTCCAAGGACACAGAGAACATTTTTTTAAATGCCTTCTTTATCAAACAATCAGTGGGCAACTTTGAGGTGCCAGGCTCTGCGTTAAGTGCTGGAGATGTATAGATCATAGAGGACCCTGACAGAGAATGGTCTAGAACCGTGGCAGAGACCCATACCTGAGAGGGTACCAGTATCACCTGGGATCTCGAACTCCATGGTACCCTGGACCCTTAGGCGGTCTAGCGAAGTGTTTCACCTCCTTTCAGATCAGTGCTTTTAAAAGCTAAGATTACAAAGGAAACCAATTATATTGGAAATAGTTATTGAAACTTTTTGACAATTTATGATCTAGTAGATATGCTTCTTTATTAACACAATAAATAAGATCTAACAGCGGATTTAATATGTACTGTATTTTATTTCTTCAAGTATTTTTCTTTGTCCCCCTTCTGTCTTATTTCCTTTGGGGACCCCAAATACATGTATGTTAGGCTGCTTACCACTGTCCCACGGCTCACTGATGCTGTCTACAGTTTCCCGTGTGTGCGTGTATGTGTGCGTGTTATTTTTTTTTGTACCCTTTTTCTTCCTGTGTTTCAGTACATTTAGTTTCTAGTGCTGTATCTTCAAGCTCACTATTATTTCTACAGCGGTGTCTAATCTGCTGTTAACCCTACCCAGTGTAGTTTTCATTGCTAATCTACATTATCTTTCTAGAAATTTGACTTGAGCCATTTTTACATCTTCATGTCTCTCCACAGCATCTCGTGTTTCCTCTATCTCTTTGGACATCTGGAGTATATTTTCAATAGCTGTTTTAATGTCCTGCTGTACTCATTTTATCAGCAGTGTCATGTCTGAGTCTATTTTCATTGAATACTTTCTCTCCTCATTATAGATCATATGTTCCCACTTTTTTGCATGCTCGGAACTTTTTGATTGGATGCCAGACATTGTAAATTTGACATTGTTAGGGGCTAGATTTCTTTTATTAATTAATTTATTTGGGGGATTCTTTTAAATATTTTGGGACACAGTTAATTCTGGGACACAGTTAAATTATTCTGAGACACAGTTAATTAGAGACAGTACAATCTTTTTGATCAGAGGTAAGCAAATTACAGCCCAGGGGCCATATCCAGCTCCCTATCTGTTTTTATATTGCTCATGAGCTAAGGATGGTTTTTATATTTTCAAATGATTAAAAAAAATCCAAAGAATATTTTGTGGCACGTGACAATGATATTAAATTAAAATTTCAGTGTATGTAAATAAAAGTTTCATTGGCACATAGCCACTATCAATCATTTCCATATTGTCCGGGGCTGCTTTCACATTACCATGGCAGAATGGAGTCATTGTGACAGAGACTAGACGTCCTGTAAAGCTGAGAATATTTACTGTCTGGCCCTTCACACACAAGTTTGCCTACCGTTGCTTTTGAGGCTCGCTTTCAAGCATTGCTAAGCAGGATGAGCACATCCCTTTGTCCGGGGCTAACTTTGCTCCATGCTGGCTGATGGGAGTAGGAACATTCTGAAGCCTGTGTGAGTTCCGGTTTTGGTTCCCTCTGACCCTCTGGAAGGTTCTTTCCGGGCCTCAGGTAGTTTCCTCAGGCATGGCTGATGATGACTCAGCTGGAGACTATAGGGGGACCCTTTGCACATCTCCAGAGCTTCTGCTTGAACAGCTCTGTCCTCCTCGGCCCTATGCTTTGCAGATTCTAGCTCCTTAGACTCCCTGAATCTTCAGCTTCTCCACGCAGGTAGACCTGAGTCTCCCACCTCTCTCCGGTGGCCTGGAACTCTCCAGGCAGCAAACAGGGGCCATGTCCCTGTCATATTGTCCAGTGTCTGAAAACTACTGTTTCATATATGTCGTCCAGACGTTTAGTTGTTAAAGGCGAGAGGGTAGATTCAACTTTTCTTAGTCCATCGTTGCCAGAAGCTGACTAAATACTATACTTTAAAAGACGAGGTAAGTCTAAATTGATCTTTATAGGAACAGAAATGCAATGTGAAAATATTTATCATTCTTTTTTGGTGATGAAGTCACGGGTACTGCTAATTCTACTGGAATTCATTGTCGACATTTGTAATTGTAGGAAAGCCTAAGTTCCAATTAGAGGTTAGTAAAAGTAAAGATGTAATTTTTCCCCCCTACAAATTCATAAGCCTTCCGAATTTTGTCCACAGCCCCTTTACCCATCTATGGGTTCCTGGGTAAGTGCCCTTGCGCCAATATGCTAACGGTCATTTTTTCTTCTGAGCATCAAAGAACCTTTAGTTGGCCCTCCCGTGGTACTTGTTAATTGCCTTATAGCATCTTCCTCCCAGAGTCCCAAGTTTTGTATAAAACAGAAGCCTCAGTTTTTTCGTCTGCCGGCAAAAACATCCCATTTCCTTTCAGGACTGCGTCCATGTTTCATCATCTTGGCCTTGTTTTTACTGTTCTCTGTACTAATCAGAGTCTCCATGTTCCTGGTGAACTGTGGTGACCATAACCAGGCTGACAGCTCAGCTCGGGGCCCCACGCAGAGCCCGGTGGCCGTCTCCCCGATTCGAAATGACCACCTTTCCCGTGCATTCCAGCAGCATCTGACTCTTTCTTAACAGCACTGCACTTTGGGGTTACATTCTGTTTATGACAGAGGATGGCCCGTGAGGGACTTCCTTTTATAAATGTATCTTGCTTTTTCTTTTTGTTTTTTGTATTTGCTCATAAAAAAAAAAAATCCCCACTAAACGTTTCTTTCTGTGGTCATAAATATTTATGATCTTGTCATACATTTGGGTTATTCTGCTCACCAGGTCACCTTTAGGGACTGAACTTCATCATTCCCAGTGGCAGGGTGAATAGAGACTTGAACTGCCCAGGGTTTTCGCTCCTTTATACTTTTAAAAAGTCAAAGTAGCTAATTAGAACTATTGATAACTGTTAGTGATTATGGCATAGAAGATAAGTATATAATTGGGAGACAAAAAATAGAACTAGGTAAAGTTAAGTTCCTTATTGTTATCAATGGCTGTTTGATTTTATCCATTTTATCCACTTATTAACGCTTAACAGTTTTCATTTTTAGTCATTGCTTCTTTTAATCCCGGATTTCTTGAGGCTTGAATAAAATTATTTCACTCTTATCTTTACACTTAAGACTCAAAAACTGCTCTTAGAAGATTGCTAGAGACGTGGGTACCGGCTGAGTTTTGGGCACCAAGAGCTCTTATAGCTGCTCACACATTGCAAATGACCGAGAGGAAGGCCATCCCCTCTCAGCCTATTTGTTTGTGTCATTCATGGACCATGCAATTCACCTGTGTTAAGTGTTGGGTTCAGTGACTTTCAGTAAATCTACAGTTGTGCGACCTCCACAATTGTTTTAGAACCTTTCCTTCACTTCCAAGCGATCCCTTGTTCGAAGTTACTCGCCGTTCTCACTCCCAGCCCCAGGCCGTGCTAACCTACTTTCCATACTACAGATTTGTCTTTTCTGGACAGTTCACAGAAGTGTGTCATGTTCAGCCATGTTGTCGCATGTCATGCACTGAGAAGTACCTCACTCCTTTTTATTGCCAAGCGGTATCCCACGGTCTGGATCCACCCCTTTGGTCGTTTTCCATTCGCCAGCTGGACATTTGGATTATTCCCACTTTTGTCGATATTATAAATCATGTTACTTACGAACATTCGTACACAAGTCTTTGTATAAACGTATGTCCTCACTTCTTTTGGGTACATATGTAGGAGTGGAATTGCTGGGTCGTGTGGGAAATTTATATTTAACCTTTTTTTTTTTTAAAAGAGAAACTTTTCTAAGTGGTTCCACCAATTTTTATTTCCACAAGCAATGTATGAGAGTTCCTATTCCCCTCCATTTTAACTTCCTTCTTTTCAGAACAGTTACCCCTTTCCATGAAGTTTGACACAAGCTAGAAGGCAGATTTCCAAAACATTAATTTCCAGTACATCTGGGTAATCAACCCTCATGATTTACCCCTATCTCTAAGTCAGAAAGTTTCAAAGACGTTTTATTAATTTGTTTGGAATCTTTTTGCCTAATTTACTAAAACGACTTTTGTTTATTCAATAATTTTCCAGTATTTCTTTTCTTCGTGCTATACACGGCACTCACATAACCTTTTGTGTTTGGAATTTATTTTTTTACGTACCTGTCTGCCCCAACTAGACAAGAAGCCCTCCAGAGGAAAGGGAAGATTTTTGTATCCAAAGGGACTAGCATAAAACATGGCTTAAAGTGGGCCTTAAAAAGTATTTGTTGAATTACTAGTTGAAGATGCAATATATGCATTTGGTTCAAATATATACTAATTTTCATGTCAGTCTGTTTTCCTTCAATGGCTATATACTTCCTGCAGGATCCATTCTGAAAATATGACATGGAATCTTAGAGTTTAAAGAAACCTTGGAGAGAAGTCCAAATCTTTTAGTTTATTTGTAAAATCTGAGGCGTGAGGCAGTGAAATGACTTGCCCAAGGTCATCTGTGTGTGTCATCAGGAGTACTGAGGGGTAGCTCCTCCCAGAGGAAACC
>NW_011888840.1:3926509-3928862 GCF_000151845.1 Pteropus vampyrus | reverse complement strand
CACACATTGCAAATGACCGAGAGGAAGGCCATCCCCTCTCAGCCTATTTGTTTGTGTCATTCATGGACCATGCAATTCACCTGTGTTAAGTGTTGGGTTCAGTGACTTTCAGTAAATCTACAGTTGTGCGACCTCCACAATTGTTTTAGAACCTTTCCTTCACTTCCAAGCGATCTCTTGTTCGAAGTTACTCGCCGTTCTCACTCCCAGCCCCAGGCCGTGCTAACCTACTTTCCATACTACAGATTTGTCTTTTCTGGACAGTTCACAGAAGTGTGTCATGTTCAGCCATGTTGTCGCATGTCATGCACTGAGAAGTACCTCACTCCTTTTTATTGCCAAGCGGTATCCCACGGTCTGGATCCACCCCTTTGGTCGTTTTCCATTCGCCAGCTGGACATTTGGATTATTCCCACTTTTGTCGATATTATAAATCATGTTACTTACGAACATTCGTACACAAGTCTTTGTATAAACGTATGTCCTCACTTCTTTTGGGTACATATGTAGGAGTGGAATTGCTGGGTCGTGTGGGAAATTTATATTTAACCTTTTTTTTTTTTAAAAGAGAAACTTTTCTAAGTGGTTCCACCAATTTTTATTTCCACAAGCAATGTATGAGAGTTCCTATTCCCCTCCATTTTAACTTCCTTCTTTTCAGAACAGTTACCCCTTTCCATGAAGTTTGACACAAGCTAGAAGGCAGATTTCCAAAACATTAATTTCCAGTACATCTGGGTAATCAACCCTCATGATTTACCCCTATCTCTAAGTCAGAAAGTTTCAAAGACGTTTTATTAATTTGTTTGGAATCTTTTTGCCTAATTTACTAAAACGACTTTTGTTTATTCAATAATTTTCCAGTATTTCTTTTCTTCGTGCTATACACGGCACTCACATAACCTTTTGTGTTTGGAATTTATTTTTTTACGTACCTGTCTGCCCCAACTAGACAAGAAGCCCTCCAGAGGAAAGGGAAGATTTTTGTATCCAAAGGGACTAGCATAAAACATGGCTTAAAGTGGGCCTTAAAAAGTATTTGTTGAATTACTAGTTGAAGATGCAATATATGCATTTGGTTCAAATATATACTAATGTTCATGTCAGTCTGTTTTCCTTCAATGGCTATATACTTCCTGCAGGATCCATTCTGAAAATATGACATGGAATCTTAGAGTTTAAAGAAACCTTGGAGAGAAGTCCAAATCTTTCAGTTTATTTGTAAAATCTGAGGCGTGAGGCAGTGAAATGACTTGCCCAAGGTCATCTGTGTGTGTCATCAGGAGTACTGAGGGGTAGCTCCTCCCAGAGGAAACCTTGCCGTATGGACAGGAGGTGAACTGAAGTGTTGGGGACATAGGGTCACATGGAAGAGCTGGCTGTGGGGCTGGTCTGTGGTAGAATCCTGAATCCCAGGCCTTACCTTCATTTCGTGGGAAAAGGAAGGTTTTCGAGTAGGATGTGGAGTCACCCCATCAGTATTCTAGTAGGTTAATGTAGGGAGGACGGATTAGGGGTCGGAGAGCAGCTGGACGGTTAGTGCATAGTCTAAGTGCAAAGCCAGGAGGAGGCGCTGGACGCGTGGGGAAGGCGGGGAGCGTTTGTGGAGGGAAGCAGGGAAAGGAGGAGCCCCGGGCTATGCTAAGTGCATGGATGACCGGGGCCTGCAAGCCTGGGAAACGGTGGTCTCCGCAACAGAAATAAGGAAGATGGGGTAGAGGCGCATTTGTGTCTTCTACGGTCCCAGACCCTTGTGGGTCAGCACGCTCCCTCTGAACTCGCTGTCTCATTCCGCTACGGGCTGTACCACGCACCCGCGAGTGACCTCAGGCAAATGACTTGATGACTCTGAGCCTGTTTCCTCATCTGTAAAATGGGGGTAAGAAGCACTACCTTCTTGGGTTGTGGGGAGGATTCACTTAGGTGACACATTTAAGGCACTTAGACCTGAGCCTGGTGTGTAGCCAGCCACCAGTTCTTGGTGGCCTCGGTTCGTCTGAGGCCTGGAATGTCTCTCCTCACGTAAAACTTCAGCTGGGGAGAGAGTTCAGGGAGCAGCCTCACTGCAGGAGCCACTTCAGGCTGGATGCTCCGTGCCTGAGGCTCTACGTGAGGTGAGAAAGCAATCATTTCATCCTTTGGAGTTTGTTGTCACGTTTTACACTCACTCAACTGGAAGCTTCTTAAGGAACTAGCGTTTTTGAAAAATGCCATGTTCACACAATTGTCCAAGTCTTAAATCAGTTGTATCTGGAAAAAAAAAAATGATGTAGCTACCATGCGTAGTGCGGTTTCAAATGTCACTCATGGGGCCCTGGGTGACCTCAGACAGGGCCGTGGGGCTGCCTGGGAA
>NW_011888840.1:3922564-3924967 GCF_000151845.1 Pteropus vampyrus | reverse complement strand
CCTTGGTTTCCTAGTGTAGTCAGGGCATGCTTTGTCTGATTTCATTAATTATTCTAGTTCATGAAAGTTTGCTATGGAGACTGTTAATAGATTAGCACTCTTTACACAATTAGAATATAATCAATGATATTCAATTTTAAGACGCTGCTAGTTGTAGGTCCACAGACTCTTGGGGCTAAAGGGCCATTTGAGACCGTCAGGCTCGACATCTTCATTTCGTGGCTGAAGACTCAAGGTCAAGGGTGGGTAAGCCACTCGTAGGGAGCCACCACACAAGGTGGGGAACAGCCAGGACGGGGCTGCTTCCCACGGACACCACTTCGGGCTGCAGCAAAGTTTCCACTGTGGGCGGCAGTTATCATGGCACCGATTATCATGGTACCGATAAGTCTGCTCCGGGAGCATTCTGTGCCAGTCGGAGTGACAAAGAAAAGTATTTACGCATTTGGAACTGCCAATATACAAAGTAAATGTAGGTAAGTAAACTGGCTTTGCTTTATAACCTCATGCTATTGCTTACTGATAGAAAATGCTTGCAATTTGGCTGTTTCTACGTATTTCCATTTTAAGTATCTCTTGAAAGACATTGTTTAGTTAAAACTATAAAAAACAGTTTTAAGTATTAAAAACAGAAAGGCCCGGCACCACCCAGCCTGCACCACTGCAAGTGTTTACACCTTGGGAGGTACACAGACAAAACATACTGCAGATAGTCAAAATGTTATTTAAAATTACAGAATACTTAAAAATAAACAATAGAATTTCCTTGAATTTTTATTGTAACATAGAAAAAATGCTTTCAATTACACTTAAAACCTTCAAGTTTTACCCCAAAGTAAGCTATGCGGCAGGTCCATGTGCTTCGATAAGCACAGCTCTCCACGGTGGCTGGGGCAGGAGGTAGGCTGAGCACTTCCCCGCAGGCGGGTGGCTTTGTCTACTCTGATGGACGATGTTTCTTCTTGTGGCTTTCGATCGCCCTTCTAAGCGCTTCGTCCTGGATGAGATCAGACATTCTCACATCCGTGTGGCTGCAGCCAATTTTAGGGCAACTGTGCAGGGTGAGAAAGTCAAGTCAGGCCACTTCACTTGAATGCATGCTGCATGCGCTTCTCTCGCAGCAGGGATTTAAATGGAGGCATTGTACCAACAGAGACACGTTTTAAAAAATCAGGACTGATTTACGCTTGTTCATTTATTCACAGCCTGCCCACCTGAGGCAGGCCCCGTGCAGTGCCGGGGGCAGAGGCAATGCCAGAGCAGTGCCCCCTTCCCCGCCCTCCCTTTCTGATGGGGGACACAGATAATCTCCAAGTCACCAGCCAGATGCAAACTGTAAGTTCACCTTACAGTTCACCTGCTACGAAGACAAGGAAGCAGGGTCAAGGCAGGGGGAGGGTGGGCTGAGGCTCTGGTAGATGGGGTCAGGACAGGCCTCACTGAGGAGGTCTTACCTAGAACAAGGGCTGTGTGTGGGCCTGGTCAGGCAGCAGCTTGGTGGCCTGGAGTAAGCGCAAGGTCAGGGTGGCTGAAACGCCCAGGGCAAGAGGGAACATACCGGAGATGAGGTGGGAGGGTGAGTGGGGCTTTGGGTTTTCTTTAAATACGAAGGGAAAACACTGGAGGGTTTATGATTGGGGAGGGAGGTGACTTGGTTTACATTTCAAAAACATGGCTCTGGCTGCTTAATGGATAACCCGGGCAGAGTGGAAGCAGAGGAGAGAGTGGGATCCTGCACCGGTCCAGGAGAGAGAGGGCAGCTCGGATGAGGGTGGGAGCGGAGATCTGCTTCGGGACAGAACCAGAAGTAGAACGTCTAAGATTTGCTGATGGATCATGTGGAGAGAAGAGGTTTATTCAGAGTTTGGCCTGAGCTGATGGGTGGTTGATCTCTAAGGGGAACAACTGGAAAACCAGGTTGGGGAAGGAGTCGGGAGTCCCAGCTGGCATGGGTTCCCTCTGAAGTGCCCACCAGTCCTCCCAGTGGAGAGACTGAGTGGGCTGACAGGGCCGTCTGCTGTGGCCGAAGACTCCAGCGTGTGAATCATCCACCTGGGGGGAACTAACAGCCACGGCTCTGTTTAGATGTGGTCTCCTCTGAAGGCAGTGGGTTGGATGAAGTCACCTGATTTCTTCTCAACATGAACCAGACTTAGGTTGAGTAGAACGGCCAATGTTTGCAGTCAAGCTGACCTAGGTCTGAATTCTGTCTTTACCACCTACTTGCTAGTTATGAGGTCTCACTTTACCAGGCAACTCACTTTACCTTTCTGAGCCTCTGTTCTCTCCGATTTAAAGTGGGGGAGAATCCCTGTTTCACAGGGCGACAGGCAACACACTGCTCGATATTCTTCACTCCCTTCATGATCTCCCACGACTGTCATTTGTTCCCCGATCACTGCT
>NW_011888840.1:3882353-3922514 GCF_000151845.1 Pteropus vampyrus | reverse complement strand
TCTCTAAGGGGAACAACTGGAAAACCAGGTTGGGGAAGGAGTCGGGAGTCCCAGCTGGCATGGGTTCCCTCTGAAGTGCCCACCAGTCCTCCCAGTGGAGAGACTGAGTGGGCTGACAGGGCCGTCTGCTGTGGCCGAAGACTCCAGCGTGTGAATCATCCACCTGGGGGGAACTAACAGCCACGGCTCTGTTTAGATGTGGTCTCCTCTGAAGGCAGTGGGTTGGATGAAGTCACCTGATTTCTTCTCAACATGAACCAGACTTAGGTTGAGTAGAACGGCCAATGTTTGCAGTCAAGCTGACCTAGGTCTGAATTCTGTCTTTACCACCTACTTGCTAGTTATGAGGTCTCACTTTACCAGGCAACTCACTTTACCTTTCTGAGCCTCTGTTCTCTCCGATTTAAAGTGGGGGAGAATCCCTGTTTCACAGGGCGACAGGCAACACACTGCTCGATATTCTTCACTCCCTTCATGATCTCCCACGACTGTCATTTGTTCCCCGATCACTGCTGTTCCAACAGAGTTTAAAGTTGATGATCTGTCTGTCTGCACACCTCCCACACATACACGCACACTCACGCATTCGTCTGGCCCTTCCACGTGATTGGTTCTGTGCTAGGTTCTAGGCATCCAACTGTGAAACATGAATACAGCTTCTGCCCACAGAGAGCTCTGGCCCAGTGATCTGAGACAATTCTCCAAAAAGCACAGGTATATTAAGATCAAAAATAGCAAATACAAAACAAGACCAAAAATAACAAATACGAGACAAAATACAGAAACCAGAGGGTGAAGAAAGTTGATCACAGGAGCTCTAATGTGTCCAGTAGCCGGAAGCCCAACAGGTCAACATGTAAAAGATACTTTTTCTCAGCCTTGATCTCTGGGTCAAGGCGACTTTGTTAGAGGGACATCGATCAATGTAATGAATAATATGCTTGCTAACAATATTTGTTTTTAAAATACTAAAACATGCCCTTGATGGTCAGATACCTGTGTTCGAACGTGATTTCAAAAAGGCAACCGTGTGGCAAGGAATCACGGTGATCTGATCGGGCCAGGTACGCCCTGTCCCGGGACCTGGCTTTGGGGTAGGGTCAGGACTGGAGGTGCTTGAGAAATGTCTTAGACTAGTTCCGAACACCCTAATGCCTCTAAGTGAATCCTTTAAGTACGAAAGTAAATAGTCAAGAATGTGAAAAGAAAATGGATGCTTTCAAGACATCACCGAAACGTCTGTGACATGGAAATACAGCTCGAAGTAGGCGGCTGGGATGACCCTCACTTAAAGTTTTCCGAGCCACTGAACATGCACTGTGACTGGCCTCTCCCTGCTCCTGGAACAAAGGTTTTCACGCCGATGGCCAGACAATGAATAAGCGGTGGATAGGGAAGTGGACAGGAGGTGGGGAGGACTTCCTGGTGACATCAGTGGTTTTAGTCAGTAAATGAGAGCATTCTGAGAATGTCTGATGGGATTAACCACACCACTCAGCTGCAGAGCAGGCAGGCACCTCCATCTCAGAGGGGTGACTTGTGTCAAACACAGAGGTCTGAGCTCACTCAGGGGATAAACTCTGGGGACAGAAGCATTAACCAAAAAGCCCTTCTGAGAGGAGCCAGTCAGCCCGATGACATAAATACAGGCTCAAGAGTGAAAAAGACCTGGGCTCATGCCTCCTAGCTGGGACACTCCGGGCAAGAGACTTAATTCCTGGGCCTCGGCTTCTTCCTCTGTAAAGATGAAGGTAGAGCAGAGGGTTTTGTGAGAAATAAGTAGGATGATGTGTGACAAGAGTCAAGGAATTCATTCAGGTGCTACAATGCACACTTCCCGCTCTAGTCCATGGCTTCTGCTCCCAAGAAGCCTGTGGAGAAGAGCCAGCCCCACAGACCATGCTGGTGGGACAAGGGTGTGGCACCCCTGGGAGTGTGGGGGAGGGGCATTTTGCTCAGGCTTCCTGGAGGAGAGACTGAGGCAGGAACCGGAGGGAGAACCTTGATTCTCACCTGATCTCAACGCAGACACACATTTTTGAGGGTAAGACAAGGCCCTAATGACATGATCCTGAATCAGGGCACTCTATATAAGCATTCGCATCTTAATCTCCACGACATCCTGGTGAGCAAGACAGGTGTGGCAATACCTAATCTTAAGCCCTTGCTCATTGTCAGACCTACAGGCTTTGAAGGAGAGGCTGGGTCCTGGCCTCAGGTCACCGACAGGACAGAACATTCCATCGCTGCAGCAAGCAAGCATGGAGGCGTCCGCTCAACAGAGGGGGCCCGGGGCATAAGGGCCGCAGAAAGCTGTGGGAAACCTCGGCCTTGACTCAAAAGTACAAGATTCTGAGTCATGTGTGCTCCTGGATGTAGGTCTCAAGAATTCCAAGGTCCAATCCAACTCTAGAAAGTTCCAGAAAGAAGGTGTATAGATCACCTCTGGAAATCCAAGTGGGATGGATTCCTATCGTACCTAGACACAGAGAGTAATGGTTTTCTACATCCTCTGAGTTTAAGGCGATGCGTCACTGACAGAAAGGTAAGTAGCAACAAAACCAAGCCTCGACCTGCAGAGCCGTGATGCTGTTTGTTTAGTGCTCTGCGGTCCAAGAAGCTTTCTCTTGAGTCGTTAGCTCTGCACGGCCAAGGAGTTTGCTGGTCTAGACCTAGGATGAAATTCCTGCCATTTCTTTAATCCTGAATTCTGCGAGATGTTGTTATTCCCGTTTTGCAGATGAAGAAACGGAGGCTCTGCGCGGTGAAGCAGGGGCTTTGAGCGCCAGGCTGGAGCCCCACTGTTCAACCCGTTTCTGTCCAGCACAGCTTGACTCTACACGCTCGTAAATGCGACCTTGTTAACTACAGCGCCGGTTCTTAAAAAAGGAAAGAAATGACTATGGAAACCTGGAAATACCTTATTAATATAAAAATCATAAGGCAGCTCTATTAGTAAGAAAACACATAGCCTGAGCCTTAAGAGATGTACTGTAGGAAGTGATTCTAACTACTGTTATTTAGTTAGGGTTAAAGTCTCAACGATTTAATTCTGACTCAAACCAGTGGAGCGAGGCCTTCGCAGAGACCGAAACATGGACAGTAAAATTCAGTCAGCGCCTGTAACACAGGGTCTCTAGAACTCCAACGATCGAGGAGGAAGAATCGATAGGTCCCAAACTGGATGTGTCGCACGCGTGTCTGAACGAAGGGAACACCGAACTGCTCAGCACCTAACACGCATCATGGGAAATGACATGACTTCGTGCTTCATCAGGAAGCTCTGAAGTTGGCTGCGAGGAGGCCGTGGATTCTAATCTGCTGTCAAACGCACCCGACTTCAAGACCCAGCTCATTCCCCACAGCGGCGCCCAAGACACTCAGCTCTCTCGTCTCTCTTCCTCTCTCACTCACCAGGTCTTCTTCCTCTGCCCTTTCATTAACGAGCAAAATGCTTCTGTGAGGGTCTAGATCAGGGCGAGCAGAGCAGAGCTGGCCCCTGGCCCCGAGATGCTGGGAGCCGAGCCTAAGCCCTGTCCTTGCTGGCTCCCACGTGGAAGTCACACCCAGTCCAGAGCTGCGTCTGCGCTGGCAGCTACGTGGGTTTGACTCCTCGGTGCCGATAATCTCACCACCAACACCTCAAGCTCAGAGACCTCTCCCACATTTTCTGCACCTCCTGGCTACTTCCAAATGGCTGTATTCCTGGGACCTCCAACTGTACGTGACCCCACATGTGTTCCTCTCTTATGCCCTCTCTGTTGGCTAATGACACTGCCATCCTTTCGGACACCTGTTTATAAACGTCAGTCATCTTTCACCTCTCTTCAACTTTCAGGTACCAAATTCTGACAGTTTGACCTCCATAATCACTCTCATTCTCGTTCCCTTCTCAGTCCCTATGACTCTTGCCTCGATCCAAGCTCTCATTACTTATAACTCACCACACTGCCTAGTCTGCCTAACTGACATTTTCACCTCATGCCTTCTTAATCCATCTAGCGAACTGCTACTGGAGTAACTTCCTATACTCTAGGCTGGCTGTCCTTACTCCCTCTAGAATAATGGTGGCAAGAGTGATGATGACGATGGATAATATGTACTGAGCCTTAACGTGTGCCCGGTACTGTACAGATATCTTATTCCAATTTCAAACATACCAGTGGGGCAATGACAGCTATGAGCATCGACTTATAGATGAGAAAACTAATGAAATCAAGACATTTGACATCTGTACGATAAGTCCTTACACCACGCCCCCAGTGTCCCCGTCATCCTTCTAGTCTCCCTCAAACACGTAATAACTGAAACTGTACCTACTATCCACCAAGTATATTAGGCTCTGAGTGGGGTGAGTTTCTTGGCCAGAAAGGTTCTTCTTCATCATTCTCTGAAATCTTTTTCATTTTTCAAGGCCCAGGAAAAATACTACCTTCCCTGTAAACCGCCCAGATTTCTTCCGCTTGGACTTAATTGTTATTATGAAGCTATGAGAATCTGAAGAGTTTGCAGAATCTGCATCCAAGTTACAGAAGAGTGACAGAAAAAAAAAAGAAAAAAAAAACCAAAACATTTTCCAAATGACAAGTGTTACTGTCACAAATGTGCTTCCAAATATCACGTGCAATTCAAAAAAAGGCAAAGGACATTAGAAAGTCAAAGTACGTGATTAGGAAGATCCCTTTAAATGTGACGCCGGCTCTGAGAGTTGTTCCCCTCTCCCCCCCACCCGGGACTGATGAGAAATAAGCTTTGCTCAGTGCTTGTCCTCCTCAGGTCTGACTCTACGAGAATGTCACAAACTCTAAGGAAGAAGGGCTGAGAAACAGAACGAGCGGGGAAGACCCACTCTTTGCAATTATGGTAAAAACTTAACATGTTTTCAGAGAATGAACAGAGAAAATAGTAAGGAGAAAGGAAAGACTGAGAAGTCCAGAAACAAAGAAAATTACATTCGCGGGGGGGGGAATGGAAAGTTCACTAGGGAAACACGACATGACGAGACGCCGTACGCTAGAGATTCAGAACAGATAAAAATGCACTCGAACTCTCTCTGTTTGGCAACCATTAGGCCGTTCTTCTAGAATAAATAGGGTACATTACTCGACTGAATGGCCATCAAGATATCTACAGTCTCAAATGTCCACACCCGGACGAGGGGGGGTGGGGAATTCCAATTCTAGGTCTGGACCAGCAAATTTCTGGGCGAAGGAGAAGCAAACCACACATCAAAGGGACTGTTATCAGAAGTCCATTGAGAACGGGTCACACCTCTAATTCCATTCCTTGCGATAATTCCAAATCCGTGACAAGAACACATTCTTAGAAAAAATCCCTCTAGCCAACTCAGGATTCTGTTATTGCAGGAACAGACCTTGGTCTTCCCTGGGGGTCTGACGGGGGTGAGTATGTGAGAGAAGGGGGTGCAAATATCCATATAAAAGAAAAATTCTCCAAATATTCCAATTAAAATAAATTTTTTTCTCATTGATCTATTATCCATGTATTCACTTAAACCTTTTCTGAAGTTACCGAAGTAATGAAATATATAAAAGATTTCCCCTCTTGTTATCACGGTTGTCCTGTATTTTTTTCAGGCTATAGCACATATTCATAAAAATTCCTGTTATTAAAAATGATTCAAATTTAATCCAATTCCTTTTTCTCCTGTTCTAAAAAGGTGTGGCTGAAGTTTCTTCAGCATCTTCCCGGGGAGATTACTAATTTTCCCCTCATGTATTGTTTTTTTCCAGAAAGCCGGCTTCCACGCTGGTTCGCACTCTGTGGGAGGTGACCGCACTTGAGGGAGACAGGGACCGTCTCCTCCTCCAGCAGGAACAGGACAGGACAGGACTGACTGACTGACTGACTGACTGCCACGAGGAAGGCTCCAGCTCCCTTCCTGTAGCAACTCACCAGGCCTTTTTCCTCCGCTTGTGCTTGGACTCAATCATGCGGACAATGGCTTCTTCCTCATAGGTGTGGCCACACACTTTATTCTTCACTGGCTTCTTCATTTCCAGCTGCAATCAAGGGGACATTAAGCTTTCAGGAATGATAACGACTCACTTCCAGTAACTTCTCCAAGTCACCAATTATTTGGCACTGTTTTTTTCCCCAGGGCCAGGCTTTCTGTATTTAACCTTCCGATCTCATGGCTTTAGGTAATTATTAGGGCAGAAAATGCGGGGAGGCCAGTGGCACCAATGCCACTTGGCTTGTGGGCCAGGAACTTATTCCTTAAGGATGTGATCGACTGAAAACTCTTTCCGGCCCAAGAACCTTCCACACATACTCTTCAACTCTCGTCACTTTTCCTTCCTCCCTCCTTAATGCCTGACGTGAAATCAAACAGGCATCTTTTGCCTCCCTGAAGCGAACTGCTTTTTCTTTCCGGGGAAGAGGGAAGAAACAGTACCTGCGTAATGGGGCAGATGAAGTTGGTCTGACTTTGGGTCACGATCATATCTTCATCAACTCCTTCTGTTCCATCGGCCTCTCTGTCTGCTTGGAGACCATCTAAAGGAGAAAAAGGAAAGCCATTGAGCTTCTCTGGTCTAATATGCCAAGGACAGAAGGAATGGAAGGAAGGGGGTTAACAGTGTCTCAGGGTCTGTTCGGTGTTAGGCCCTGTGCTAGGCACTTTGATGCACAATAACTCTTCTGCTCTTGAAAGAATCAGGCAGGGTAGGTAGGATTCTGACCGTTTTTGACAGGGAGACTGAGACTCAGAGCAGTAAGAGCACTTTTTCGAAGTTACGGAGAATTAATTTGTGAGGGAGTGCTGTCCAGTAATCAAGAGTGTGGCTTTGGTGTCAGAGGGACCTGGTTATCTCTTTTACTTCCAGCTGTGAGACCTTGGGCTAGTAACAAGGTCTTCTTTCAAGCCTCTACTTCATAGCTTTGTTGCAAAAATTAAAAGAGATTAAGAATGTAATGTGCTTTACAGAGCTCCAGGCACAAGGAAACATTCCGTAGATGATAATGACTGTTGGGTAGTGCACGGTTTCTCAAACTTTTTGGTCTTAGAATACTTTCATTCTTTTAGATATTACTGAGGATCCCGAAGCACTTTTTAAATGTGGGTTATATCTATAAATATTTGCCATATAAGACATTAAGGCTGAGGAATTAAATAATTTATTAATTTATTTAAAAATAACCACCCCATTCCATGTTAACAGAAATGACATTCTACAAATGAAAAGTAATTACGTTTCCCAGAACAAAAAATGTTAGTGATAAAAGTGGCATTGTTTTACATCTTTAAAAGAACTTTAATGCTTGGCTTATCAGAAGACAGTGGATGTTGATATCTGTGCATGCATCTAATCTGTCATGATATTCTGTCTGTCATGCGGCCTCTGGAAAAGTTCATTTATGAAAAGAAAGCAAAAGGCAAGTGACATCTTAGTATTATTATGAAGACAGTTTTGTCTTCATGGGTTCCTGGCCCACGACTTCTGAGAACTGCTGAGTGAATGAGTGGTAGGACTAGCCTTGAATCTGGCTTTTTTGATTTCGAAATCTATATTCTTTTCATTATATCGTACTTGCCTTTCACCCGAGGGAAAACGGGTGATAGGTGACTTCTGAATGGGATAATCAGAGTATCTGCTATGAAAGCCTTTCTTTCTGGAAAAGGCAGACATCATTGTGCAGAGATGTCAGAAATCGATAGCTTTTTAGACACAATGGTTGATGGCGCTGTCCTCCCCTATCCCTTCTCCTTCTTTACTCTCTCCCTTCTTCCCTTCCTTCTTTCATTTTGGCAAAGTAATACAGACGTTAAAAACCACTTTGCTTTTAATGTGTGAGGGAAACTGTGTCTCAGGTTCAGATGGTTCTGTGCATCTTTCGGTTCCTAGAACTGATGATCCTGGCCTTGCACCTTGGCCAGATGAAATGTCTGTCTAGAAAAGCACAACTGGGGGCAGGAAAGGGCCGGAGAGTGCTTGTTCAAGGTCACCCAGTGAACTAAGGCTGGATACCCAGGGAACTAAGGCTGGATACCCAGGGATTCTGCCCCCAACTACTCTGATTTTTTATAGGGGGTTCGCCTTGTTTAATCGGACCAGTGGCGTCTGCACGCCAGTTTGTATTTTCTTAGAGAAATGTCCCTCAAAGCGGCTCTCACTGCTTGGAGAAGGCAAGCCTGAAGACCCCAGAGCTTAAGACTTTCCAGGCAGAGCATTTTTAACCACTGGCCATTAGGGTATAGTGCCGTGGCCCTCCCAGCTTTTCAAGGGCCTATAAAAATGTCTGAAGCCTCAAAAACCATTTATAACTACAAAATTGAATTAATAAATGTTAAAGGTCTAAAAATGTAATATTAGGTTAACTTCACTGTTGATCTGGTAATCAAAAATATTTCGAAGCAATATAATATGTTAGATTTAGTTTTTAACTTAGGAGTGCCAAGTATGCTAAGATAATTGCTGATAATAGCCAATTATAAGTTAAACCAGTTGTTCATAGCCAACCGACTTCCAAAGCAAAAACTTCCAAAGATATAAAAATATCTTCAAGAAATTCTGTCAGTAATAAAATTATACTTAATGTGGAGGTTCCCATATTTTAGTGCATTTGCTATGACATGGGGGGAAGGGCTCTGAAATAATATTCCTCAGACTGTTGAAGGGTTTCTGTGCTTCCCAGGACCTGTCTTTGGTATTCATGGCACCGAGAGACAGACTCCTGAAAGACTTATCAACCCAGTGATTCCACACAAGGGCTCAGGAGAGCTGGACAGGTGAGGAGAAAAGACAAAGAGCAGAGCTGGGAGGATTCTGCCCCTAATTTACTTTCTGAAGCTTCCTCCTGCTGCTGCCCATTTCCGATTGTGTGTCTGACAGTCAAAATACGAGTATCTCTCTGTCCGTTTCTTACGGGGCTTATTCTGAACCAATGGCAGATTTCTGACTGTGTATGTGACACTGTGGAATTCACCGGAAAACCTGTCAGATGAATAACAGAGTTCGACCAATGCGAAAGGCTGTGGGTTTTTTATTTTCTATTTTCAAATTTCAAAAGGTAGAGGAAGCAAAGAAGCACAACTCAAGTGCAATGCCAACCACTGGGGAAAGTTGAGTGGGGAACTTAAATCAACATCAGTGATCACGAAAGAAGAAGGTTTAGCAAAAGTAAGACTGAGGAAGAATGCCAACAGTGAGTAATAGCCCACAGACCGAGAGTCTAAAAAGAGAAGATTCTCAGTAGCTAAACTTCTCTTGAGACAGAATATTTCCTCACCCGAAAGCTGTATTTATAGAAAGTGATATTAACGGTGGGATTCTATCATGTGCTAACAAAAGTCACATCTGGCAATAAATATCACTTACATGAATGTAGCTGACTCAAAGACAAAACTTTTTGATAAGCCTGGTAAAAGGAAGATTAGAGAAAAAAGAAAGATCAAATCACGCAGGGATTTAGTAAATTGATATATGGCTCCATTTTCTTGGCCTTGTTAATTTGAATATTAAAACCAGTTTATCGGTTCTGGGAGCCACCCCTTGCTCCCCCAAGTTATTATTTTCTTAACAGTAATAGCTCAAGTTTACTGAATGCTACATAGCAGCTACTATGCTAAGCACGTCATATACATTATTTCATTTAATCCTCAAAAAAAACCCCACGAAGAACAACTCTATTGTTATTCCCATTGTATAGACATGGAAAGTTAAGCCCCCACAATCTTTTTAAAGCAAAACATCGGCATTATAATAAAGAAATGAGTAGATTCAATCAGTTTCATTGTTATTAAAGAGATCACAAAAATTTTCCTGATTATAAAGGAAAAAAACCAAGAAAATTAGTCATGTTATTTTCTCTATACATATAGCAGGTATGTTGTAACTTCCAACCAGATAGGCAGACCCCAGCCCCGCACCTTACATCCGTGCCTGGGCCCAGGGCACCCAAGCCAAGTGCTGAGGGAAGCCAGGACAGGAACTAAAGATTTACAGAGCACCCACAGCAGATATCAATAACTAGAATGCGATTTTTTTTTTTTTATGTCATAAAATGAACATCGAGAAGCAGAAACCATGGAAATGCTTGAAGCAGTAGTAAGTGAACAGTCAAGGATTCCGAAAGTCTGTGAATATTCCCCAGTAATGCAGAGTGAGGGGGTAGTGAGGGCATTTATTGGACCCCAAGATGTGGGCTCATGGTTAGTCAGTTAGGGCTGTTAATGAAAAGCTAAACGGTTCTGCCTTCAGCCTCGCTCATCTCAGTCATCAACCTCCTAGGTGCTCAAGGCCGAACCTTTGGAATCATTCCTGATTACTCCTTTTCCTTCATTCCTCACATCCAAACCATCGGCAAGTTCCGTTGACTGGTTCTAAGCTATATTCCCTAAATCTAAATCCAGCTCTACTCGATTTCTGTTACATCTTAGTCCAAACCACAATGGCTTCCTGCCCAGACCTCTGCAGTAGCCTCCTAACTAGAATCCCTGCCAACAAGGGCACGACCCCCCCACGCATACTTTTTACAGTGGCCCACACAGCCAACCTCTCTGACCAGCCTCCCTCTCACCCATCATGCTCGAGTCACACTGGTCTTTTCTGTTTCTGGAACGTGCCAAGGCTTTCCTATAACTGGGCCTTTACACTAACCTACTTGGAATGTTCTTCCTCCTGATCTTTGCTTTTCTTACTCCTTGTCATTTTAAAATGCCAGTTTAAATGTCGTCTTTTTGGAGAGGCCTTCTCTGATGCTCCAAGCTAAAGAAACCACCTATGCATTCTCTATCACATTACTCTGTTGTGACTCTGCATAGCACATGTCTGTGAGTGCTATCTTCTTGTCTGTCTCCTTCCCTCTCTTTACTTCTTCCTCCCTCGTTCTCTTCCAGGAAAGCAGGGGTTTTGTTGTCCTATTCACTGATGTTTCCTAGAGTCCAAAATATCCTTGACATGCAGGAATAGTGTGCAATAAACATGTGATTAGTGAAGGGCTTCATCCAACGAGGCAGGAGTGGGGTATTTTTCAGAAAGATATACTTAACACATTCAACAGACGTGGCAACACACACACGCACACCCCCCCTCACGCAATGATGATTTTTATAAGTTTCAGGCAAATAATAGAGAGGACTTCACTCTAGTTCGGGGTGCAGACTTGGACCCTGAATTATATGTCAAAGGCAGGAAGTAAATATAAGTTTTACAATTACAGTAGGTTGTGTGGTAATTACAAAGGAGACTCCAGACATGGTCTTGTGGTCAGAAAAATACATTTGGTCCTGGCCACACACAGCCCTAGTATTAGTCACTTGTCTGTCTTCAGGCATCCCAAATTGGGCTACCAGTTAGACGGTTTTATGCCAGCTGGGAATAAAAGTTGATTGCTGTGTGCTTTTTCATTTAAGCCTGGACGTTTTTCTAGAAGCACCTTTCTCTTGAGAGTTAGTAGCATATAAAGAAAATACATTACAAATATTTGTTGCCAGCTTGAAATGCTTTTTGGACTGTTGGGATTATTTTGCTTGCGCTATTCTAGGACAGCATCTTTGGAGAGGCTAAACTGGTACGTGGAAGATTTTGAGGCCTCCCTAATGTGCAAAAGAACATTGAGTCCAAGTTTGAAACTCTATAGTTACAGTGTCTACGTATGTGTCTGTGCCAATTTCTGACTTGTTTCTCCTACCCGGTAACCTACAGCTGGGGCTAGGGGTGGCTCCCCCCGAGAACTTGGACATTATCTCATACTCTAAATGGGAAAAGAATTAAGAGTGGTGTGTGTCTGTGTGACTTTGAGGTCCACTCTGTGGTACTACTGAGTGTCCAGTTTTGTATCTCAGTTTCTTCTTGGGACTGACCGGTGCTTGTCCTGAATGCTAGCTGGTTGGGCCAAGCTGCCATCGAGGAAACTGAATCCTAGCTTCCAATCTCTCTGGCACCTAAGACTCTGCTGGATGTGATTGGCTTTTACTGAATAGAGATGCAGATCATGTCCAGATAGGGCCTACGGAATCAAAGATTTCCTAGATGATGTACCTTCAGAGGATGGCAAAATTCAATAAATTTTAATTTTCAACAAAAATATTCAACAAACATAGATTGAGTTAATACAATTCAATCAGAACAATGGCTAGAAGATGCGGATCCAATAAATGACATTTATCCTATGCAAATATTTTAATTAGAACCGACGTTATATACTTATAAAATTGTTACTGCTATTATTGTTATTTTTACCACTACCAGGCGCATCATGAGCCATGCTTGGTATTGGCCCTCAGGGAGCTCAGTTCCATAGGACAGAGAGGCAGGCTGTTTCCAGGGCCCATGGTCCTGAACACTGTAATCCTCACTGCCTGAATGTCCCTCCCTCTTCTTACCACACCGCCCTGGAGAGCCTGGCTTAGTCACGTAATGCAAAGCAGTCCTGGCCTCTTTGAGGAGCTAATGTCTGATCTGTGTCAAAAAGGAGACTATTTCAACCTACATTTTCTGACGCAACTCTGCCGCCCCCTTAAATGTGAGCATTTTATTCAAAGCCACCTCAGGTCAACATTCTGATCAATGTTCTTCCTCCTTCGCTTAGCTATAATCTCTAGTCATCTCAGATTCTTTGTATTTGTAGAAGCTATCTCTCTCCAGTCCAGTCCAGTCCAGTCCAGTCCAATCTAATCCAGTCCAATCTAATCCAATCCAATCCAATCCAATCCAATCCAATCCAATCCAATCCAATCCAGTCCCAATCCAACCCAACCCAACCCAACCCAACTCCTACAGCCAATCTGCCGTCTTGGAAATCTCTTATACCTGCTGTCTCTACCATACTCTTTCGGCTTAAACTTCTTCATTATTCAATTGATTCATGTAGATGGAACTTCTTTTCTGGGTAGACTGAAAGCTCTTTGAGGATAAGCACTGTGTGTTCAAGTCAAGCCAACTCAACTCAAGATGCATTTACTGACCATCTGCCCTGTACCAAACATGACACAAGTGCCAGGCATGGATTCAAAGAGGACTAAGATTGGGTCTGGTAGGAGAGACAAATACAAATATTTACATTCTGTGCTATGAGTGAAATAACGTGTTTTGTATGGATTGCATCAAGTAACCTGGAAGGTCTCTGAGGGTGTAATAAGGAATCCAGGTGATCCTCCTGGAGAAAGCAATGACCAGGCCAGGCTCTCCTGAGGGGTGTGGACACACAGGCAGTGAGGATTACGGTATTCGGAACATGGGCTCTGGACACAGCCTGCCTGGGGGGAGGATCCTGGTTCCATCACTTTTTTAGTCGGGTGCTCCTGGGCAAGTTATTTGACCTGTCTTTGTCTCAATCTTCTCAGTTGTAAAATTTAGCTAGTAATTGTACCTACTTCATAGAACCGTATGAGGATTAAATGAGTTAGTGTATGAAAAGTTCTTAGAATAGTGCTTGGCAAATAGCAAACGATCAATAAATATTGTTATGATTATTAATATTATTACCCGGAATACCCATATAGTGTGTACCTGCAACAAACATGTTCAATTAAATAAAAACGATATGCTATGGAATCATCCAAAAAGAAACCACACGATATTCTGACCCAGGATTCTAAATGGGATGAGCTCTTCCATGCCCCAGGCAGAGTGAGGCCTAAATTAGCCCAGTTGTGTTTAGCTGACACAGTGCTATGCACATCTTCAATTTCTGTCCGCTTTCACTTCCACGGGTCTTTCAACACACTCAAGATCTTGAAAGTAAACTGAATGAAGAGTTTCAAATTATTTCCTCCAAATGAGCTGACATTTCAATAAGATGTACCCTTTCACGTTATCATGTACTTGTTAATTTATCTACTATTGTTTTAGACATGTGCTTTGTCCTCAGCTGACATCATGTAATAATTTGCTTCCACTTATTTAAATGTTGTCAAAATATGTCATGTGTCAAAATATGAGGGTTTTAAAATAACCCAAACCCAGAGCATTCTACTGGTGGGACAAAAACCAATCTGTTTTTGACGGTCATACAATATCCATTTCAAGCCAATAAATATTGAAAATATCCCCAAACTCGTACATGCATTTAACACTTCTTGTAAGAGAAGGTTTAATGGTCATCTCTGGGTTACCAAGCAAAAGCAGGAAATCTAATGCACATATTCTCTGTTCCGGGCAATTAACTAGAAAACCACGTGATAGGAAAACTGATGAGCCAGCACTGAGAAAGGTCTGCAACTTGCACCTATTTGGATCCACAGTACAGTATAAATCAAACAATGATCAGAAGATCAGAAATCCCATTGGAGTCCACCTTACATTTTCTTATTTTAGAGGGCTGTAAATACCAACCATCCAGGTACCTAAGATAGTACATGCAACTTATTCCTACCCACTGTCCAATCTCTATCTTTAAACTATTTTGACTCTGTCTCATCTTCATTCTCCCTGCTGCTGTCCTAATTCAAGTCCCCAGAATTTCCTATGTAGAAATCTGCAAAAAAAATCTTTATTCCTCTCTCTGCTGAGTCTCTCCCCAGTCTATTCTTCCTACTCCAGCTAGTCATCTTTCTAAAACCATGGCCTCCTGAGCATGACAATGAGACTTTTCATTACCTGGCCAGAGCATCTTCATTTCCTACTGCTACCCACCCTCATCCTCATCCCCTGTATCCATCCCGGACTAATTACAGTTCACTCACACTTGCCATGCTCGTCTGCACCTCTGCTAGCCCTTTACCTATTATTTCTGACCACCCTTCAAGACTCAAGAATTTCCGCTATGAAATTCCAAAGCAGAGGCGATTCCTCCTTCAGCCTCCTGATCTCCTGCACATGCTATACTCATGTGTTTACTTCGCTAACTTCCCTACCAGACGGTGCATTCCTTAAAGGCAATAACTCTATCTCATTTATCTTCATATTCTCAGTGAGCCAGGCAAGGTGCAGAAACTTAATAAATGTTCACTGAGTGAATGGTTGCTGAAACAAGAGAATGTTTTGAATACTGCTGAATATAAACAGACTGTGATAATAAGAAGAAAACAGTGAAGAAGACTGTTTTGAAGGCAAATATTTTAGAATAATACAACTTGGGTCTTGATCTAATTACTAATTTTCCAGAATGGGAGCCACATCACACTGCCTAGGTCATTCCACCCTACATTCTCTGTTTTACTTCTGTGCAAAAGTAAGATTAATGAGGTCATATTCCAAGAAACAAACTATACCATATTGGCTTTAGATCATTTCTAATTCTATTCCCTTGCCCCAAACCATCTATGGCCTTGGAAAGTACAGTAATAATCAGTTAACAAAAATGTATAAATTGTTTTAAGTTTGTTGAGTTTACCCAGGGATGGCAGAGAGTACATGTAGTGACATTCAAAAACAGCAGTTTTTATAATAGAGAAATTGGGAAATCTAGATATCTGACAGACTGAGAATCTAAGGTAAGTGTGGCATCACTACTCACAACGCCTGATAGTTATTAAAAGTAATCTTTAACATTGTAAAATGCATATGTTATGACGTGAGGTGAAAAATGAAATTAAGATTGTATATGTAGTACGATTAATTAATCTTGAAAATGGTGTGTAGAAAAAAAAAGGCTGAAAGAAAATCCGATGAAATACTACGTTCCATTGTGTCCAGGTGTCATAATTACAGTGTGTGTGAGTTGGCGGTAGGGGAATCAAGAAGAATTTCTAAGATTTTTGAAAAATAATTATTTAGCTTGCATAGTTTACATCGAGTATTCTTCATGAGACCAAGTAATATTCATGAGGTAAGCAGGGCTGACAGCAGTGAGGATGAATGGATATATTTATTCAATTTTTCAAACTGAAACAAATGATGAAATCAAGTCCAGAGATCATCGTATTAAAAAAGGAACTTTAAAGTTATAATTGCTCAATTGTAAAACTGCGACATTTCAATTTTGGGTAAGACAGGGGCTATGACGCCATTTCGATCTCTGATATTTTCCAGCTGTATTATCCTGTCGACAGTTGCAGTATTTCAAATTTGTCTGCTCCCCTACAAGGTAGCACATCAAAATTTATTTTTTGTAATATCTTCTCTTCCATCTCCTCTGATTTCTGAGCTCTAGACAAAACAATAGTGACATACCTGTAGAGAATGTGAGACTTCAACAACAGACTAAACTAGCCCTTATGTCATACTTCATTTTGTAAAGCTTCTCAAAATACATGATAAATTTAATCCTAAAATGGTAAACTCTAATCCTCAAAAATTAAAGAGCCCCTGAAGACACCTATTTTGGGATAAGTGCGGTGAAGGGGGAAGTATTTGTGTTAATAAGTGAGGACAGGTGGTGGCAGAGCTGTTCGCATTTGTCAGTTCTCACTGGGGTCCCTCAACTGTAATGACAGACACACTTTCCCTCCCACAGATCCCAAGTTTAAGCAAATATGTCTCTCCTTGGGATTTACTCAGCTTGGTAATTACAAAATGCCACAGAATCTAGGTATTCATTCAATAGGCTTATTTGTCCATGTATTTGATAGAGTATCAAGATTTATTTTTGACCCATTTAAAGATTCTTCTTTATGGTGGCAACTATGTAGTCAAGTTAAAAAAAAAAAAGAAAAAAAAAAGAATAATCCCCAAAGTGCCTTTAATATGGAAGAAATTTTAAAAGGTCAAAGCCCGAGGGTCCAAATCTAGTGAGACTTAACAATCTTGTCCGTAACAATGTCACCAAAGCCACCTCAAGTGCAGCTCAGCTCCCTGCTGTAGTGCTCAGAAGCAATCCGGGGCAAGGCCGCCCGAACCTCTAAGAGTAATGGATCGGGGACACTGGTCAGCCTAGACGGCTGACTGCCGTTTCCAGGGTCTTGTCTGAAGTCAGCCTAACAGAAAACATAACCGAAAAACACCCCTGACGACTGGAAGGAAGAAGTAAAATGAGATGGACTGGGGGGAGAGAGAGAGAGAGAGAGAGAAATAAAAAGGGGAGGGGGAAGAAGAGTAGGAGAGATGGGAAGGGGAGAGGGAGGAGGGGGCAGAGGGAGGGAGGAAGAGCAAGAGCGAGAAGAAAGGGAGGAGCTGGAGGACTTGGGGAAGCTTCACCACAGCCCGGGACAGGCACCCTGTTTACACACCACAGGACCAAGCCCCTGCCTCTAAGCCTTCCTTCCTCTCCCCCGCCCCCCGCCCTCCTCCTCTGCTTTCCACCCTCCTTATAACCTCCCTCCATGCAAAGGAAGACACATGACTTCAAAATCAGGATCAGCTTAGGACACGGCTCTTGTGAATGTGTACGATAGATGTGAGTCATTTGTTCGTTTTGTAAACACGAAGAAATCACACTTATAAAACTTCCTCCTTCGTGGCATTCTCAGCAGTTGACAATATGCTTAGCGTGGAACATTGACGACTTTCCTCATCCACACCCAAACGTGTCAGGAGGGACAGATTTTTTCCTAACCGAAAGCTTACTTATTCAAGGGCAAGTGACAAGAGGGAGCATGATAGGGAGGTTGAAGCAGGAGGGACAGTGGCTGTGGTGTCTCAAGCCCAGGGGGGCCACACAGAGATGCAGAGGGCTGAGGAGCATCCCAGGAGGGCAGTTTTCCAGTCACTGCCTTCCTCTGGGAATCCTCCCCACTCAGGGGTCCCCCCACTCCATCCCAGGCACTTAACGCATCACAAGTAATTATCTGCTTGTGCCACTGTCTCCCCCACTGAGCTGCAGGCAACTCAAGGACAGAGACCACTTTCGTTCTCTCTATACCCCGAGTGCATGGCTCACGCTAGGGGCTCAGCATCAGAACACGGGATCCTATCTTTAGGGGTCCTTGGCGGCTTAAAAATTGTTCTGTTCACTCCCTAGCTGTTGTGCAGGAAAGGGGTTCTGGGTGAGACTCGGAAGAGAGTCCCGTGAGGCATGGATGTCAGGAGGGTGAGTCAAGTCTAGATCGAGGCATTGCTGGGCCCCCCCCCACGCACCCTGGGGTGTTGAATTTCCTGCAGGTTATTGTTCTTTCTTCTTGTCTATTTCATTAGGATACTGTAAAGATGAGGCAAATGCTTTGCCATCATTAGAGGAAAAAACCTAATAAATACATCAAGGCAGAAACAAAAACATCATGAGTAAAGAGAACTCTGGAGACAGTCTCTGGAAGGGCAAAGCAGGTGACTGCTTGATCTTATTTTTCATTTTCACAGCCTGTCCCCATTCAAGTCCTGGCACCCTTGTGTATAGTCCACAGACGTTCATAAGCTCCAGAGCCAGCAGTAACATCAGTGAAAGAACAGACCAGGAAGCAAGGCTAAAACGAAGGAAGGAAGGAGATAAAGGGAAAAGAAAAAAGCCTCAGAACTTGCTTTATAAACTCTAGGTGAAAATGAAAAGACCTCAAATAACTATGTTTCTGACATAACATGAGGATGACGCTGTTGAGTTGGAGCCACAATCTCCAGCCCCGAGAGTGCTCGAACCTGGAGGATGTGGGAGGCACAGAGATGGCACCGAAGAGTTAGCACACGTCCCCCGACGTCGCAGAAGGACGAGGCGGTACTGTAGCTCTGCAATTTTTCTGACTACAGTGCTCTTGTTTAGGTAAAAATTCTCTTACGGCAAAAGCAACAGGGAGTTTGGGGGCCAAACTCAGGGGGCAGGCTAGAAATACTGAACATCCAGGAGATACACAGGGGAGGTAATCAGCACGCTAATTACAGGGGCCATAATTAGAAGCAATGGAATGAAATCAAAAGGAAAATTTTAATCGTCGGGAGGAACTCTGTCGGTCCACAGTGAGGGGGAAAGCAAGTCTCATACTGATCGCACAGCCTGACGAAGCTGGTTCGAAATGGGCTGGAGGAAATTACTTAAAGCGAATTTTATTTTTGTTAACCGAAAGTAGACTAGGTTACTTGATGACACACAGAGGCCTCTTGTACCTAATTTTATCATTCTGTTCTCTATTCTAAATTAAATTGTAAAGTAGCTAATGATAAAAAGGCCTGTGACTATTTCATTCCAGAAGTATGATTCAACACCTAAGGAGATTAAGAGTGGCAAAGTGAAAGCAAGTGAAGAAAAAAAAGGAACATTGTCGAATGTGCTTGAATTTATAACAGATTTATAGATGAGAGTTAACTAAAACGGAATATGAAAAATAGCACTTCTCTTATTTTTCAGAACTAATTCGGTTACTTTATTTTTCAGAACAAATACAAAGATGGCGATTAAACTTAATTCATCATTGTCAGTATATGGTACAGAGCATTAACTTTCAAATTTTAACCGAGTTTCAGCATGTCAGGCCGGTAGCTGTCTCCCAGCCGTTGGATAAGTGAAACTTACAGCCCTAAATCAAGTTAAATGTCAGGTCATTAAAAGGCTACAGTGTTGGAGGCTTACAGTTTCCTAGGATCAGGAGCAAAATTTAAAGAAAATTGATTTCCTCTTCCTCATTCAGGAGCCAAGGTGTGATTCATGCAACTTTCGTCTAGTGAACGCCTGCTGACTGCCCTTTACGGGGCACATGGCAGGCAGAGCCTGGGAGCTGAGACAGACAAGTAAAGCCATGACCACCACGGCCTGGCGAGCTGAGCACCAAGATAGCCGTGAGCTTAGGGGACCGCGGGAACTCACAAGGAGGCGCAAAAACACAACTGCAGGAGCAACAGTCACGCGGGAGGAGTCTTGAAGGAAAAGGAGGACGATGAGCAAAGGCAAACACGTGAGAAAAAGCGTGCTTGGTGTGCCGCCATTCTTAGCGGAGGGGTTTAAGAGCAGATAGGTGCTCCAGTCACAGGTATAAACACCTTATTATGGACATTATGTAATAAATTAAGCAATAAAAGCATTTGAAGGTCAGGTTTTCTGTTATTGATATTTTCCCATTATTATTATTATTTAAATGCCTCCTAAAATGTAAGCTCCAAGGAGCTTGTCTGCTCGCTGTCTCTTCTGCCTACCCATCCACCACCATTAACTGAGGGCCTGTCAAGTGGGGTGGGCCCTGTGGACACCGAGAACGGTGAGACAGGGCCCCTGACCTGAAGGATGCACCATCTAGTGTAGGGACAGGATACACGGTGTAGTAAACACGGTGTAGAAAGTCTACGAGCTTTGGCAGTGCCCGGCAGGAACGGGCAGGCCCTGCTGAGCCCACAGGGAGCGAGATCCAGGCCCACGTGGAGAACTCGAAGAGTCTGGCTCAGGACGCAGTGACCCTTCCATAGCAGTTAGGTGTCAGTTTAAAAAATTTATTCCATATATAAATTATAAACATGTAACATTTTTGACAAGATTTCTCTAAGTAAGCCATATCTTATGAAGAGGTACTCTATGCTCTCCTCGGCTTGTCTGCTTATCCTTGCCCTTCACGTCAACTGTAAATTCAGGGCTAGAGCTCTAAATAAGTTTTCAGATCTTAAGATATCGTAAGCATTGTGATGGTCTGATTTCAGATCTTAAGATATCTGAAGCATCGTGATGGCCTGATTCCGTCCTTATCAAAAAACCTTTTCCATAAACATTCAATTTAATCATACATACCATATTTATTACTCCAGTAATAAATTCATTTAAAATCCTGGTACTGACAATAAGCCTTGCATTTTGAAAGGACAGACAGCCTGCAGGCAGATTCAAAAGCAGAGTTTACGACACTTTAGAATTTTATAATGCAGGCTTTCATTTTGTACACTATTAACTATATAATTGCTAACTGGGTTTTTCCTTTCTTCTCTGTATTGCTTCTGAGGTTCTGATGAAATGTTTGCTGCCACTGGCTAATGAAAATCAGAAAGGGACCATTGGTTTTTAACTTCGCTTGGGAACTTTGATGCAATAGATGTTTGCACACTATCGTCAGAGCAAATAAGATTTGTTATTCTTGAGTTCAGTAGAAACATGGCTTTTCCAAAGAAGAGTGAGAAGAAAATTCAAGCAAAGAGGACTTTGGGAAATCTAGCCAGAGACACTTTTGCGTTCTGTTGATCTGGCTGTCTGAGAAATATTATCAAGAGCTTTTATATAAAAGGCAAATTTTTAAAAAACCAACATGTAGGGTACGAACACACAGTGCCTTTAAGTCAACTGTTTGCCAATTGTAAGAAAATAGCACTTTGGTGGAAAGTGCCCCGGAATGACCGAAAGTTCCGGGCTCTGCCACCAATCAGCAATATGACCTGGAAAGTCACACAGCTGCTATTGTTCTTGACCTTGTTCTTCCTTTAGTCTGAAAAACACAGGAATGAGAATAGAAAGGAGGGAAGATTCCACAGTCTTAAAAACTCATTCCAGTTTTAAATGCTCTATCCTTCCAATTATTATCAAAATTTTACCCTGACAGGAACCAGATTATCTTAAAAATAAACAATGGTGTTTTTTGGGGGGATATTTAGGTAGTCAACTCAAACAACTCTCCATATTGAAGAGTTCAGACTCTTCATACAAGGCAAACCTGTTGACTTCGAGAGTCAACCTATTTGTAAGCCAAACTTGCACAACATCCTAGTTTATGTTACAGACATAAATGGGCATTAGTAATTTCGCAAATAAAATTCGAATTTCAAGTGATGAAAACTATGACCAATATTAAGTAGAAATTGAGCAATAGAGATAGTTACCCAAGTGGAGCAGGTAGGTGCAATGTGGTTATTACTAACATTTTGAAAATTGTATTCAGGAAACCTTATAATCACAGCATTATTTTACAAGAGTCAACGGACTACAAAGAAGCATTATGTTCAGACCTGTCATATACTTAGAGGGGCTGTTGGGTTGAAAGTCAGCAACACTAACAGAAATTAAATCAGTGGCTGGAATGCGTTTTCCCGGAAGAAACAGACTTCTTACTGTGCCAGGGACACTTAACCTACTTGTAAAGCAAAACACCTGCCCATTCTCCTTTTTATACTTCGAGATTACAAAAACCTCATGTGGACTAACCCCATTTTTCTAAACTGTAATGATGTTTTTTCAAAGACTTACTAATTAGTTCCAATTCATACGTACTCATAATTTCATCAACACTAGGCAGCCCACGAGTTGTTGAAAAGGGCAAGTAGATCGGGCCGGGGACATTATAGATCACAGACGGCCAAATCACAGTATCAGTTGGGGAAAGGATTCCCACGGCTTCTAGGTCTTGCTGATTGTCTGTGTTGCCGATTGCACCATCAGTTTAAAAACATGGAGCCAGTATATTTCTTGGAACTATTATTTAAAGATGCACCAACCTGGAAGCCCAACCTATCCCCAACGTGGCTTGCAAAGAATTTTCAAACAAGGAACTCGCATTCCCCAAAATAGAGTTGGATGAAGCTAATATTTAGTCATCCATGTTCCAGACAGTACATCCTCACACGTGGTGAATAAAACTGAACCCAACCTCGTGAATTTCCCTGTGGTCAGCTTCTCCCATTTCTACTCTCCATCAGTTTCACTCAACAAGACTCCCAGCATCCTCGTCACTTCTCCGAATCCGTTCTGATCCTCATTATCCTTTTATAGCTTCTGACTCTGCACAGAACCAGCAACCCCACCCCGCTGTCCCCTAAGTTCTGATGGAGGCAGTGTGGCAGAGTGGAAGGAGCAAGGGGTTCAGAGTCAGATCTAGGTGAACCCTGCCTCCCCTGGCTGCCCGATCTCAGGCAAGTCACCACCTCTCAGAGCCTCAGTTTCCTCAGCTGCAAAACGGGGTAACACCTAACTGGCAGGACTGTGGTGAGGACCGAGCACTTAACCGAATACTTAATTTAATTATTTAATGTACTCAGCACATAATAAAGCTCTCGATAGGTCTTCCTTCCTTTCCTCTCCCCTTCCCTTGGACTCCAGGATACTGTATGCGTTTGCTTTTGCTTTCTGCTTCAACTCTCTTTCATATCTTCCTCAAAACCATTTCAGTGATCCATTCCTACTGGCAGTGGGGTCCCCTCAGGCTCGTCTTTCCCTGTTCTTTCCCCTATGTAACGACGTGCTGTGTGGTAACATATGGCCTCTCCCTGTTTATTTTCCCAGTCCTGTCTATTCACTTCCTTGCTATAGTGCCTTAGTATAATGCCATATGCATACGGGGCCATAAATGATGTTTTCTGTCGATCTATCTCATCCTGTGGCACTATATTATCTGTTTAGATGACACAACAAACTACTCTATCCGCTTCGAACTTTCCCCTTTGGTTGAGCAATGCCTCGTTCCCAATCTTAAACAGCTAAGTAATCAGTAACTTTATTTCATTTGACATAAGCTTATCTTTCTTAAGCGATCCTTCCTCTTCCATTACCATGTCGACGATCTGCCAAATAAGTAACTTGTAGTCACTTTCCACTTGACCTTTCTTGAGCTTAATTCAGAATACCACAAGAGCTCGTGTGTTTTTCTCCCCATACTGTGAAATATCTCCCATTTTGCTCCTTTCTTTAGTTACCCTCTGGCTGGCTATCTAGAAGTGACCTGCCAATATTCTCAGAGAGGCCTCATGAAATAAGACAACATAGGCTTAACTACTGCCGCCCTCAGGGGCTCTGAGCAAGCTACCCCATCTCCCCGAGTGTCTTTTCTCATCTGCAAATGGATAAACAACACCTGCTTGGTCTGGCTGCTCTGAGGATAAAGATATTTTAGGTAAAATGCTAAACACAGGGCTTGGCATACAACTGTCAAGCAATGGGGGCAAAGGTTCTTCTTTAATCTCCAGAGCTGCTTCCCACCACCCGACCATTGCATCATGCCAATCCAAGTCCTTTACTGGCAGTAATTTTGAGGGTTTGGCTCAAAATTCAGGGTCCTACCATGACTTCTCTGTGCAGGACAAAACATCCCTAAAAACCTCATCTACTGCTTTAAGACTTCTTTCTAGGTTAGGTCGCTTCAAGATTTTCCATAACCCTTTTGGAAAAAAAAAAAAAAAATCCTTCCAAACACACTCTGCCACCATCCCTATGCCACATCCTGAGCTCTAAAGGCCTCATCTTAAGATGTCCTTGAAATGCCAACTCCCAGCTAAAGTCTTTCCTGATTAAATATGATGGACACTGCTAAATTCCAACCCTTGAGAAAAACAAGTCCGCTCGAGCACAGGGAGGTGGGGAACTCTGCTCTAATCTGCACGGGGAGGTGGGGAACTCTGGTCTAATCTGCCGTGTGCCTGGGCTGAAGCACTTCACTTCCGTAGGCCAGTAGGGCAGACTGGATGTCTCCAAACTCCTTCGAGGCTGGAAGATTAGATTCTTTGACTTCAATAGCCTCCTTCCCCCGTCTTCTCTGCCTACCACTGTTGTTCTGCCGCTGTGTAAATAACCTTCGGGTCCCTTACCTTCAGTGGCTGTTCTCAAGGGCAGAGACCATTATCTCGGTAACTCGTTTAGCATAGCCTACAGTGCTGTGCTGCAGATGGGACTTAACGCATGCGTTTGGATGACAATGATCAAAGCACCTCCAGGGTGGCACAGACAGCTGCCACTAGATGACTCAGACCTCTCTGCAAAATGGCTTAATTTAGCACCCTTTCAGTTGTCTAAAGAACAGAACGAAGTGAACTGCACACACTTTAACTAATTTAACCTCACAATGGTTCTTTAGGGTCAGGAGTTTTTCTCTCTTTAACACAGATGAGAAAGGACAGACACAGACAGCTTCGTCTGTCAGCTTCTCCTGAGTCAACAGTGGACCCAGAGGCCTGGGGGAGGAGTCGGAAGGACCCTGGGCTGACGGGGAGGCCGATGTGAGATCCAGGCAGGATTCTGCCATTAACCGGAGGAGGCGCTTCTCAGGCCTCATTTTCCTCATCTGGAAAACGGCCTGGGGCACTGGTTCCCAAGCCTGGCCTGGTTGCAGAACCGCAAGGAAAATAATATTAGAAATAAATCTAGATTCCCAGGTCCACTCTTGGAGATGTTCATTTTGTAGGTCTGGAGTGAGGCCTGGACACTCTATTTCTGTATGTGTCCCCCAAATGCGAACAAAGGTCACCAGCAGCAATGAAAGCCTACGACATTGCAGTCACAGTTTAGTGTTCCATTCAAACAACTGTCTCTTCCAAGTTCCAAAACCCATTAGATCATCTTATCCTCTCTCTCACTCTCTTTAGAACCCAAACTGGACTATCTCCAAGCGTATTGCATGGCAGCTTACCACATTCATGAGAACCCAAAAAATGTTGAAATCAAAAGTTGGTTCATAAGACTCACAGGGCAAGTAAAAAGGTAATCTTGTTTTGACAGAAATCAAGCTAAAGTGCAGGAACTCCTCCTCATGCAAGCTTCTTATAACCGACATGGAATGCTGAGGGAAAGGCAAAAGGCAGCAGGCTTGGTACAGCAATACAGGAAGCTTCTTTTCAAAAGAGAACCTGTAATATTTCTGGATTTGCTTGACTAACACTTAAAGATTTAGTCAAAAGTCTTATTGACAAGAAAATAACTAACCTAAGAACCTGTTTGCCTTGTAACATGAATGCTCTTATTTATTGAAGGCCTACTGCGTGTGCCAGGCCCTGTGCTAAGAATTTTACATACATTGTCCATTTCCTTGACACGACTCTAATGCAAGTATTATCATATTTTATTGAAAACTGAAGTTCACAGAGATAGCCAAACCCAGATATATTTTACTCCATAAATTATGCAGTACTTCAAACATGACCTTAAAATCTAATAATGCACTTAAAGTAAAAATTTCTAGACTATCTGACACTGAATAGGAAGGAAAAGAAAACCTGCCAATTTTCTAAGATTCTGTGAATTGGAGATGAAAGTGTGCCCTTTACAGAATTCTCAAATGTGCTTTACTTAGGGGAATTTGGACAAATGGGAAGAGGATACTAAATACAGTTTAGAAAACTGGAGCCCAGCTTTCCTCATGTCGGCTTGCTTGTGTCTGTGTCCTTGAAAAGCCAGTTTTCATTATCTGGCGGTGGGTTCCATATCAGCAGACTGAGGATGACGGAGCTATCGACATGGCAAGGATGCTGTGAGAATTAAATAGATTAAGTCCACAAAGCAGCTTTGATCTCCCTTAAACAGCTAAGTAATCAGTAACTTTATTTCATTTGACATAAGCTTATCTTTCTTAAGCGATCCTTCCTCTTCCATTACCATGTCCACGATCTGCCAAATAAGTAACTTGTAGTCACTTTCCACTTGACCTTTCTTGAGCTTAAATCAGAATACCACAAGAGCTCGTGTGTTTTTCTCCCCATACTGTGAAATATCTCCCATTTTGCTCCTTTCTTTAGTTACCCTCTGGCTGGCTATCTAGAAGTGACCTGCCAATATTCTCAGAGAGGCCTCATGAAATAAGACAACATAGGCTTAACTACTGCCGCCCTCAGGGGCTCTGAGCAAGCTACCCCATCTCCCCGAGTGTCTTTTCTCATCTGCAAATGGATAAACAACACCTGCTTGGTCTGGCTGCTCTGAGGATAAAGATATTTTAGGTAAAATGCTAAACACAGGGCTTGGCATACAACTGTCAAGCAATGGGGGCAAAGGTTCTTCTTTAATCTCCAGAGCTGCTTCCCACCACCCGACCATTGCATCATGCCAATCCAAGTCCTTTACTGGCAGTAATTTTGAGGGTTTGGCTCAAAATTCAGGGTCCTACCATGACTTCTCTGTGCAGGACAAAACATCCCTAAAAACCTCATCTACTGCTTTAAGACTTCTTTCTAGGTTAGGTCGCCTCAAGATTTTCCATAACCCTTTTGGAAAAAAAAAAAAAAATCCTTCCAAACACACTCTGCCACCATCCCTATGCCACATCCTGAGCTCTAAAGGCCTCATCTTAAGATGTCCTTGAAATGCCAACTCCCAGCTAAAGTCTTTCCTGATTAAATATGATGGACACTGCTAAATTCCAACCCTTGAGAAAAACAAGTCCGCTCGAGCACAGGGAGGTGGGGAACTCTGCTCTAATCTGCACGGGGAGGTGGGGAACTCTGGTCTAATCTGCCGTGTGCCTGGGCTGAAGCACTTCACTTCCGTAGGCCAGTAGGGCAGACTGGATGTCTCCAAACTCCTTCGAGGCTGGAAGATTAGATTCTTTGACTTCAATAGCCTCCTTCCCCCGTCTTCTCTGCCTACCACTGTTGTTCTGCCGCTGTGTAAATAACCTTCGGGTCCCTTACCTTCAGTGGCTGTTCTCAAGGGCAGAGACCATTATCTCGGTAACTCGTTTAGCATAGCCTACAGTGCTGTGCTGCAGATGGGACTTAACGCATGCGTTTGGATGACAATGATCAAAGCACCTCCAGGGTGGCACAGACAGCTGCCACTAGATGACTCAGACCTCTCTGCAAAATGGCTTAATTTAGCACCCTTTCAGTTGTCTAAAGAACAGAACGAAGTGAACTGCACACACTTTAACTAATTTAACCTCACAATGGTTCTTTAGGGTCAGGAGTTTTTCTCTCTTTAACACAGATGAGAAAGGACAGACACAGACAGCTTCGTCTGTCAGCTTCTCCTGAGTCAACAGTGGACCCAGAGGCCTGGGGGAGGAGTCGGAAGGACCCTGGGCTGACGGGGAGGCCGATGTGAGATCCAGGCAGGATTCTGCCATTAACCGGAGGAGGCGCTTCTCAGGCCTCATTTTCCTCATCTGGAAAACGGCCTGGGGCACTGGTTCCCAAGCCTGGCCTGGTTGCAGAACCGCAAGGAAAATAATATTAGAAATAAATCTAGATTCCCAGGTCCACTCTTGGAGATGTTCATTTTGTAGGTCTGGAGTGAGGCCTGGACACTCTATTTCTGTATGTGTCCCCCAAATGCGAACAAAGGTCACCAGCAGCAATGAAAGCCTACGACATTGCAGTCACAGTTTAGTGTTCCATTCAAACAACTGTCTCTTCCAAGTTCCAAAACCCATTAGATCATCTTATCCTCTCTCTCACTCTCTTTAGAACCCAAACTGGACTATCTCCAAGCGTATTGCATGGCAGCTTACCACATTCATGAGAACCCAAAAAATGTTGAAATCAAAAGTTGGTTCATAAGACTCACAGGGCAAGTAAAAAGGTAATCTTGTTTTGACAGAAATCAAGCTAAAGTGCAGGAACTCCTCCTCATGCAAGCTTCTTATAACCGACATGGAATGCTGAGGGAAAGGCAAAAGGCAGCAGGCTTGGTACAGCAATACAGGAAGCTTCTTTTCAAAAGAGAACCTGTAATATTTCTGGATTTGCTTGACTAACACTTAAAGATTTAGTCAAAAGTCTTATTGACAAGAAAATAACTAACCTAAGAACCTGTTTGCCTTGTAACATGAATGCTCTTATTTATTGAAGGCCTACTGCGTGTGCCAGGCCCTGTGCTAAGAATTTTACATACATTGTCCATTTCCTTGACACGACTCTAATGCAAGTATTATCATATTTTATTGAAAACTGAAGTTCACAGAGATAGCCAAACCCAGATATATTTTACTCCATAAATTATGCAGTACTTCAAACATGACCTTAAAATCTAATAATGCACTTAAAGTAAAAATTTCTAGACTATCTGACACTGAATAGGAAGGAAAAGAAAACCTGCCAATTTTCTAAGATTCTGTGAATTGGAGATGAAAGTGTGCCCTTTACAGAATTCTCAAATGTGCTTTACTTAGGGGAATTTGGACAAATGGGAAGAGGATACTAAATACAGTTTAGAAAACTGGAGCCCAGCTTTCCTCATGTCGGCCTGCTTGTGTCTGTGTCCTTGAAAAGCCAGTTTTCATTATCTGGCGGTGGGTTCCATATCAGCAGACTGAGGATGACAGAGCTATCGACATGGCAAGGATGCTGTGAGAATTAAATAGATTAAGTCCACAAAGCAGCTTTGATCTCCTTAGGAAAAGGTGCCAAATAAACGAAATGTGGAACTATGATTTGTCCTTGCAAAGGCTGTAGCTGACTGAAGCTTATAAGGAACGCCCTACAAAGCAGACTTCCTCCATTGTTCTCTGAACTTTTTCAATTTTACCTCTGCCAATAAATTTGTGGTTGCAAGAAGTGGACCACGCTTTACGCTGCAACTTTATTTACTGTGGATTAGAATTTGAAATACAGTAAGCTTGTCCTAAATTCCTTGCAAGGGGATTTGGGTCCTGAAACAGTGAAGTACCTTCTCACAACATGGTCTGATTTTGTAGGGAATCCCCCAAACCGTGCTATTACAAAGGATTAATAGAAAAGTGTATAGAAAGAACTCAGGTGTTTTCTGTTATAAACGGAAGAAGAAAATACATATTTTTTAAACTTCAGAAAGAAGGGCATTTACGGTTTTCATCTTTCGCAGGCTGAGTTTTCCTAACCTACTGGAGGTTATTCTTTCCCATTACACAGCACTTGACATTTACACAGTGTTTTACAATCTTTTTATTATCTAATGTTCACAGGTGCCTTATGAGGGAGGGCCCTTGGTCCTGATAAACATTTTAAAGGTGAGGAAACAGTCATAGAAGTCTAATGACTGGTTCGAAATTATGAGAACCTTTCTTCTTTAATGTGTGACATTCTGCCAGCTCTTTCAGAGTGTGTGCATGAACAGGAAAACCTGCTGTGTACAGGGAACGACGTTTGGGTCTCTCGTTCGTTGGACTCAGTACCATATTAAAACTGGAAGAGGCCTTGATTGTCTAGTCCAAACTCTGCACCTTATAGATGGGACTAGAGCGAGGAGAGCACTGAGGGCCTCGCCCTCAGTACAGCCAAGGTCAGGATGGCTACTGCTCGTCTAACTCCGAGACCATGTCATCTGTCCCTTCTCATTGGGATGTGAAACCCTAAGGGCTAGATCTAAATTCTCTTTTCTTTAGCACCAACTATACATTCAAGGCTTAAGGAATGAATGTTGTTAGATGCAGAATTAAATCTTGAGTCCTCCTGGTGGTCCACGGGTTCTTTAGATCTTTAGAATAGATCTGTGTTGCTCTGACACTAGTCTTCCTCCCTGAGGCTTGGGATTTAAAAAAGGATAGTGGGTCAAAAAGCTAGTTCTGTTTTGCCCTAGCGAGAGAGCAGCTGTATTTCCACCCCCCCAGAAGGCCACATGCTCCGAACATTCAAAGCTACCCATCCCCCACCTCCTATGTCATTATCCATCCTCTGCACTCTAACCCCCAACCTCTCTGGCCCCAAACGAAGGTCAACAGTTCTCAGGACTGGTGGTTCTTCTTGAGGGGCCTGGAGAGAAGTGGGAATAACAACCGCTCTCACTCTCGACATCGCCAGTCACTGTCACCACCGCCCCTCATTTTAGTGAGCGCTCACTGGGTTCCAGGCCCTGTGCTGAGTGAGTACTCTGTGGGAATAACTCAGTTCACATTGTGTCTCACTGCAACGCTGTGGTTACAAATATCATACCCATTCACCGAGGTACAAAGAGATAAATTTGCCCAAGGTCCCATCGCTCATAAGTCTGGTCACAGAGGCCACACTCCTTAGCACTCTCTGTGATGGGACCACAAGATAAAGAGGGCCCTCAGAAGCTCAAAGTCTGCCCAGGGCACTGGAACAGGTAGGCGGGTGAAGATGATCACCTGGCAACGAAGGTGTCTATTAGCAAAGGTGGATGTGGATCCCAAGAGTAAATCAACATAAACAGGAAACTCTGCACGTAAACAAAGCACGGTATTTGTTCAAAAGGAAATGCTCTCTTCGAGAAAGGAAACAGGGTCTCAGAACACAATGGCGGTTCAAAGGTTTTGTGGCACTTCTGAAGGAAGAGCCAGGCTGACACAGCCAGCCCTGCTCATGGTTGAGGGCTCCCGCGGTGGTGAGCGGCTGCTGGTCCCCAGACTGAATGAAGCTGGGGTGCAATGGCCAGGCTGTATCGAATTTTCACACACTTCTAAAGAACACCTGAATCACTGTCTCTCCAAGGTAACTATTAGGGAAGGGTGGCCCGGTGTGGACCGAGGCCAGGCTGAGCTGGCTGGGCTTCCGCCTCGGTCTCGCAGGCAGGGCTGTACAAGAGCTACCTGGTGACAGTGCCACACGGTCCAGGAGTGGTTTCCTTGCATCTAAACTCACAGCTCCATCTTGGGTGAGTCTGGACCACGCCCCTCACGTTTCTTTGGTTGCAGACTGAGGGGACAGATGTGACATAGATAACAGAAAAGGCATTGGGCTGGGGTCAGGAGATCTGACTTTAGGTCCCACCGAAGGAGTAGCCAGACATTTCCTCATCTATGACAGGGCTGGGATATTATTTTTAACTCTAACAATTTAAGATTATAACTCCCTTGCCACTGAAAAGAAAAACACCAGAAAATGGAAACCCAGCCCAGCAGAATTAATGGAAAGGCTGACACTGTTTCTGATGAAACACTGATGATGGCTATTGTATCACTGAATCATGCTAGAAACCAAACAGTAAGGTTGAGACTTTATGCACCAGCCTCTGAATCATACAGAGGATCCTCAAGACCACATTTTGAAAATCCCTGAGTTGGGCTCTCATGAGAGAACTACTCATCACCCACCTCTGGCTTGGCAGCTAACCAAGTTCCCAAACCAGCAGGGCTCATGGTCCACTTTCTCTACCATGAAAATGTGTATTTGAAACACTCCTTGTGCCTGTCACAAAACCCAGTCCCTCAACACACTCAGTCACTTACATGTTCACAGCTCTCCACATACTTTTACACACATTTATTTATTTTATTCTCACCAGAAACTGATGCGACAGGCATGGAAACTGATCTTTCAGTAGGGGAATATAGTTCTTATACTTACCTTTACCTCTCCTTGCACTAATGCGTGATTTTGTAAATAATTTGGGAATCTCTTCTAAAGACACATGCATCATAAAGGTTCCTACAATTGGGTTTAGAATATGCTATTTGTAGACATGATTCTGACGGTCAATTTCAATGTGATAGTTAAAAAAACAAAAACAAAAAAGATGAAAAGAATTCATCTAAAAGGGCCAGTGAGGCATCTTTGGGTGATGTCTGCCTCTTAGAAGTGACATCTAATTTGGAAAACTGGCTAGTGGTATTTCCTCTCTAAAGCAGTTTTTTAAACATGTACTTCCTCGTTCTGGACCTCACCCATAATTATGACAGTTCTGGAATCTGGCAAACTTTTATTGAGGAGGAGCTCTTTAATCCACACTAATCTCAAAAGATTCAAAGGGAGTTCCCAGATTACCTATTCACTAGTTCCTCAGACCCATTTAGAGATATCGAGAATCTTTGTAATCCCTTTAACAATTGATTACTTAATATAGTTTTGCCTTTAAATCCTTCAGGAGTTATATACATATATTTTGTAGTTATTTTAACATATTGGAAAAATAGGGTCCTTCAGGTCAAACAATCAAGTCTAGAATATTCCTAAAGAAATCTTACTTTCGACAACTTTCACTTCCTTACATTCTGTGCCCAATACTTGTATGGGAAATACGTCTAACCTCCTTAGTTCTGTACTTGTTCTTTTGTAATAAGGCTGCGCCTCTCACATAATAGTAAAAAGTTTAGTTTCTTTCAGCTCAATGTAAAAGAACTTTAGAAAAATAACACTCTCTTACATCAATCTGACCAAAGAAACGAGGCACAAAATAGTTATTTGGGACAAACCTATAAAATCAATTCCTTAACCCAGAATAATCTTTAAATCTCCTATGTAGGTGACATTCTATAATGATTCAAAAAAATAAAAACAAACTGAATTATATTTCAGTTATTTTACATTATATCTTTCAACTGGTAATTATATTCAATCAGCAATTATATTTCAACTGACGATTCCCCATTTTTGTCTTTCCTTCTCTTTCTTTCCATCTTTTTAAACCAGTTTTCTTTTTACACTTATAAGAGAAACATGCACATATGTTTAAAAAATTTCAACCCAAGTGAATAAAATGAGAAGCACGAGCCTGCCTTCTTGGTCCACAGAGCCACAATCCTAATCCTCAGAAGTAGCTATTGTTAGGTTTCAGTGTCTGCTTCAAGAAATCTCTTACACATACAGAATGTATTTGCATATACATACTATCTGCACAAAGAGACACATACATATACATACACATATGCCTATTTTCACTCAAAAAGGGATCATATGTTAAAATGTATTGTTTTGCATCTTGCTTTTTATCTCATCTGCTCATTCTCTTTTGAAGAGAAGAAATTTTTAATTTTGATGAAGTCTAACATAATTTTGAAAAATGGATTGTTTCTTTGTATTATATCTGAGAAATCTTTGCCCAAATCAAGGTCACAATTTCTCTTATGTTTTCTTCTAAGATGTCTATGGTTTTAAGTCTTACATTTAGATCTATGACCATTTTCAGTTAATTTTTATATATGGTGTGAGATATGGATTGAGGTTTACTTTTAAAATAAATAACCAATTGTTACAGGACCATTTGTTGAAAAAGGCTACCCCTTCTCCACTGAATTGCTTTTGCATGTTTGTGGAAAACCAAAGAACTGTCTTTGCACATTTGTGGAAAATTAATTGGCTGCTGGCGTATGGGTCTATTTCGGGACCCTATCCTGTTTCTTTAATCTGTTTAACTGTGTCTCTCTTACTACACTATCTTGATTATTATAACTTTATAAATCTTGCAGTCAAGGTGGAGTAAGTTCTCTAACTTTTTCTGTTTCAAAGGTATTTTGGTTGCTCTAGGTCCTCTGCATTGCCACATAAATTTCAGAATAAGCTTGTCACTATCCACAAACAAACAAATGACACAACACAACCTGCTGGGGTGTCGAGGTTGCCTGAATCAAAAGATCGATTTGGTAAGAAACGATGTCTTAAGTACATTCAGTCTTCCAACTCATGGTTTGTCTCTCCTTTTATTCAGCTCTCTTTTGACTTCCTGCGGCAATATTTTGTAGTGTTCGGTGCACAGTTCTTGTACATCTCTTGTCAGATAGAACCATAGGTAGTTAATAATTTTTGATATTATAAATGGCATTTAATAATTTTTAATTTATGATGGTTTGCTGCTGGTGCATAGAACTATAACTGCTTTTTTGTTCATTGATCTTGTATCCTGCAAATTTGCTAAACTCATTTATTATAATACTTTTTTTTGGAGATTCCATTGAATCTTCTGCACAGATGATCATATTATCTTCAAATAAAGATAGTTTCACCACTTTCCCTCCAATCTGGATGCTTTTAACACTTTTTCTTGCCTTACTACACTTGTTAGAATCCCCAGTTCAATGCTGAATAGAAGTGGTGACAGTAGACATTCTTGTTTCTTTCCTTAGAGGACAAGCTTTCAGTTTTTCATTACGAAGTATGATATTAGCTCTAGGTTTTTCATAGACACCCATTATTAGGTTTAAGAAGATCCCTTCTATTAGTTCGCTGAAAGTTCTCATCAAGAATCAACATTAGATTTTGTCGAATGCTTTTTCTTTATCTATTGAAATGATCATATGGTCTCTATTTTTAGCTGCTAATATGGTGAATTACACTGACCAATTTTTAAATGTTAAACCAACCTTGCATTTCTGAAATAAACTGCACTTCATCATGATGTATTATCTTTTTTATATATATTTGGATTCCATTTGCTAAAAATTTTAAAAAAAAATTTTTGCATCTATATGTATGAGGAATACTAGCCTGTAGCTTTCTTGTTATAATTTTTCTGGTTTTGCTGTCAAGGTAATACTGGCCTCATAGAATGTTTAGTAGTATTTTCTTCTCTTCAGTTTTATGTAATAGTGTAGAATTGATATTATTTCTTTCTTACGTATTTGGTAGAATTCACCATGAAGCCATCTGGGCCTGGAGGTTTCCTTGTAGAAATGTTTTAAAACTACAATTTAATTTCTTTAATAGATATAGCATCATTTAAGTTATCTACTTCTTAAGTGAGCTTTGACAATTTAAGGCTTTAAAAGAATTAGTCCATTTCATCTATGTTGGATTAACTGGCATAAAGTTGTTCATAATGTTACCTTATCCTTTTAATATGTGTAGTACCTGAGCTGATGCAACTTCTCTCATACCAGATACTCGCAGATTCGCTGGTTTTTTTTTTTTTTTCCCCCTTGGCCTGGCCAAAGGTTTATCAAAATTGTTCTGATTTTCTCAAACAACCTGCTTTTAGTTTCGCTGATTTTTTCTACTGGTTTTCTGATTTCTATTTGACTAATTTCTAAGTCTGGTCTTTATTTTCACTTTCATCAGTTTTCTTTGGATTTCATTTGCTCTTCTTTTTCCACTGGAAGCTGAGATGGTTGATTTGAGACCTCCCTTCTTTTGATATGAGCAGATGTTCAATGCTATACATTTACATTATATCGTCTATTGCTTTTTTTGCACCCCATACATTTTGATATGTTGTTTTCATTTTCACTTAGTTTAAAATATTTTTTAGTTTGTATTTTGATTTCTCTCTGACCACAGGTTATTTAGAAGTGTGTATTTAGTTTCCAAATGTTTATTTGGAAAATTTCCAGATGTCTTTCTGTTATTGATTTCTAATTGAATTCCACTGTGGCAGAGAACATACTTGATATGACTTAAATCCTTTTAAATTTATTGAGACATATTTTATTGCCCAGAATATGGTCTCTTTTATTAAATGCTGCATATGTACTTGAGAAGGGAAAAAAAAAAAAAAAAAACATACTCTTCTTTGTTAGGTGGAAAGTTCTATAAAAATCAATTAGGTGAACCTGGGTGACAGTGCTGTTCAGGTGTTCTGTAGCCTCACTGATTTTCTAGGTGCTTGTCTATCAGTTGTTAAAATCTCTGACTATAACTGTAGATCTGTCTACTTCTTGCAGTTCTATCAGTTTTTGTTTCATAAATTTTAAAGGTTTGTTATTAGGTGTATGAAAGTATGTGCTCTTCATGAATTGACCCCTTTATCATTATGAAATGACCCTCTTTATCCCTAGTAATATTCTGTGCTTTGAAGTCTACTTTGTCTGATTAATAGTCACTTCATCTTTGATTAGTGTCCGCATGAGCTTTCATTCTTTACTTTCAGTCTATTCGAGTCTGTATTGAAAGTGGATTTCTTATATGTAGCATATAGCTGGATCTTGCTTCTATATCCAGTCTGAAAATCTCTGTCCTTTAACTGCTGTACTTACACCATTTACATTTAAAGAGTATTAATATGGTTGGGTTCAAATCTTCCACTATTTGTTTTCTCTTTGTTCCATCTGTATTCCTTTTCTTCTTCTTCTTTTTTTTTTTTTTTTGGACTGGTAACTTTTAGATTGAGTGTTTCTTATGATTCCATTTTATTTTCTCTGTAGGCTTGTGGTATTCTAGTGGTTTCTTTATAGTACATATCTTTAACTTATCATAGTTTACCTTCAAGTGATATTATACTACTTCATGTATATTATAAGAGACTTAAAACGATATACTTCCATTTCTCCTCTCTTGGCCTATGTGCTATTGTCATATATTTTACTTCTACATACGCCATAAACATTGTTATCAATTCTGCTGTTAAAGTGAATGATCATCTAAAGAGGTTAAAATAATAAAGAAAAAAAATCTTCATTTACAGTGGTCTTCATTTCTTTGTGTAGATACAGCTTTACACTGATATCATTTTCTTTCTCCTTGAAGAATTTCTTTTAACATTTCTTGTAATGCGGGTTTCTGGTGATGAATTCTTTCACATTTTATATGTCTGAAAAAGTTTTTATTTCATTTTTTTAAAAAAGACATTCCTTTTGGGTATAGACTTCTAGATTGATCATTTTTTTCCTTGCAGTACTTTAAGGATTTTGCTTCAGTTTTCTTGTTTGCATTATTATTTATAGGAAATGTTCTGTCATCTTTAGACTTGTTATTTTGTATGTCATGTGTCTCCCCTCATCGCTTTAAAATTTCTTCTCTTTATCACTTGGTTTAAGCAATCTGTCACAATATGCCTTGGCGAGTTTTCTTTGTATTTCTTATGCTTGAGGTTTGTTGAATTTGGATCTGTGGGTTCACAGGTTTCCTCAAATTTGGAAAATTCTCAGGCATTATTTTTCAATATTTTTCAGTCTTTCCCTTTCTCTCTCCTCCTTGGGAAGTTCTATAACATTTATATTTAACCCCTTGAAATTATCCCATCAGTTGATGATGCCCTATTCATTTTTTAAAGGCTTTTTTCCCTTTGTGTTTCATTTTGGATAGTTTTCATCCAGTTCATGAATCTGTTTTTATGCACTGTCTAGGCTTTTGTTAATCCCATCCAGTTTAAAAAAAAATCTCATCCATTGTAGATTTCATCTCTAAAGGTTTGATTCAGGTTTATGTTATATACATCTTCCATGTCTCTACTTAACATAGGCAATCTAACCTCTAAAACTATGGACTGCGGTCATAACAACGGTTTTAATATGCTTGCTTATTTGTTTTCATATCTATATCATTTGAGGGTCAGTTTCAATGAATTGACTCTTCCCATCCCCATTACTGGTTGTATTTTCCTGCTACTACGCCTGCCTGGTAATTTTTTATTGGATATCAGGCATTGTGAGGTGATGTTTATTTTTATCTTCTTATAAACATTCCTGAGTTTTGTCCTGGGATGCAGTTAAAATTAACTGGAGACAGTTTAATCCTTTTGGGTCTTGCTTTTAAGATCTGTTCAGGGTGATCGAAGCTATGTTTAATCTATGGTTAACTTTTCTCCACGATTGAGGCAAGACTTTAATGGCCCTACACTATGAAATTGTTTCCTTTCTGGCTGTTGAGAATAGACACTGTTCCCATTCCTCTGTGAGCTCCAGGCACTGTTCTCTCTAATCCTTTAGCTTGTTCCTTCTTCAGTCATTTCCTCACATGCATGTGCTCATCCTAACTCAATACTCAAGGGAGACCTCCTTGGCTCTCCAGATTTGTCTTGGTGCAGCTCTCCATTCTAGTCTAGCTGTTTTGGCTTCCTTGGGCTCCTAACTACATCTCCTCCACTCAGGGAGACCACATGGAATCTGCCTACATGCTGCCTCCCTGTCCTGTGGCCTGGAGAGCTGAAGCAATCCTGGGGCTCATTTTGTGTCCTCAAAGACCATTGCCTTCCAACACGTGGTGTCCAAGGTCTTGAGTGCTAGCTACTGTTTCATATATCTTGTACCATTTTTTTTCCCATTTTTAAAAAAGTTTCAGGTGAGGGTTAAATGTGGTCCCTGTTACTTCATCTTGATTGAAAGTTGAAGTCTTGCTTCTAGTTTCTGGCTGATATAATGGATGCTGCAATAAATATCCTTGACTACATACCTTTGGTTAAACATGTGGATCTGTTGAATAAATTACTTAAGACGTCATTGTTAAAGGGTAGGTGCATTTCAAACACAAATGGTTTTGCCAAATTGCCCTCTAAATAGGCTTTACCAATCAACACTCCTACTAACATTTTTGAGATTATTTCCCCATATACATACTCTACGACACTGAGTATTATCAAATGTGTACATCTTTTCCACTTTGATAGATAAAAACATTATTTTATTTTCTTTTGTAAGGTTAAACGTCTTATATATTTTTACTGGTGATCAGTATTTCTTTTTCTGGAACGACTTATTTATATCCTTTGAATTTTTAGAAAATTGTTTTGTCATTTTCCTATTGATTTAGAAGAATTTGTGCAAGAAATTAACCCTCTATCATATGAATTACAATTCCTCCCTCAGCTAATGGTTTGTCTTGACTTTCTTCAGGGTGTTTTTGTGCCATGAATAATCTAAAAAATTTTATTTGTAGTCCAAGTGGCCAATCCTTTCTTGTTGGCTTCTGGATTTTTCATATTTTTCTGGATGCGCATATGTACATGACAGTAACAAGAGTTTATGTCCTAAATTCATAATTAATGAGTGAGACACTTTAGTTTCTTTTTTTCCCTATAAACTGAACTTAGATAACAGTGTTGCAACACTGAGTTCATGTAACTTATGCTGATCAAGATCTCTGACAGGCAACTATCTCTGATTAATAAAAAATGGAAGATATGGATTATTTGTAAATGCAGTTTGGTAAGAAAGAATTTCAAAGCATGGAGGAAAGCAGAGCTATAAAACTGGAACCACTGGCTTTAAACCAATGTCTTATTTTCCCCAGGATGGACGCATCTTAGGGTTTGCTGGGAAGGTGCAAAGATGTTATGGAACCCAAAGCGATGATTATTCCAAGACATGTTGGTTGGTCATAAGACAGCTTCAAAAGCCTAGACCCTCCCCTGACAACGCCAGCAACTTCTTCCCCTGTATGACCAAGTATTTACTGCCAGTGTCATAAACATATTTATAATAGACTTTGTACCTTGTCAGATACTTTCTTCATATTGTTGCCTGATTGTTTTCCGTAAGTTCTTTTTTCCCAAAAAGGCAGTTAGTCATTTGAGATGAGAGCCTTGGGCCACGTGCTTCCCACAATATTGAGCTTAGACATATAGAGTGAAACTGAGTTGTACTGAGCTTAAGCATGTGCTGTTGAAGGTAGGAAAAATTAGGTGAATCGAATTCAAGAGGAGGGTATGCTACTCACTTGCTTGTCATCATGAGGCATTTGCCAAGAATAAGGCTACTGCCCAACAAAAGAAAATGAATGCGGTGAGGCCTGAATGGAAGACACCTCAATGGAACATATAACTGCTAAAAAGGTCAGGCTTTCTCCTAGCACGGGTATAGTGAACAAACTGCCAAGGGGATTCAATCACAAACAACCATATTTCCTTAGGGGAGAGGAACTAACCTTCAGAGAGGGTGCATGATATGTGATCGTGAAGAGGAGGTGAGCTCATATTCATATTCATTACATATCATGTGCCAGCGCTGTCTTAGCGAGCACTTTTCATGACTGACTAACCGAATCTTCACAAGCGTGTGAGGGAGAAACTACGATTCCCATTTTATAGGTGAGAAAACTGACACTCAGAGACACACAAAATTACTTTGGTAACACAATGAGGCAGTGTGGTTTGAACACAGGTCTCTCTGCACTGTCCCTAACTCTATCCTCGTAACTCGCCTTCCACCTGTTACCAACACACATACACGAAAAGGAAAAAGAGAAAAGGTCTAGTCACCAGAGAGAAGTCAATGATGAAGAAACGTGCTAAGCGAAGTCATTCTGCGTGTCTGGCTCACGGGACTCTGTGCCGAAGTACCTTTAAACCTGTCAGTGTGAGCCCCTCGCTCTTTCGAGGCCCTCCTTGATGCCCACCTCCCTCTCGTGAATCGGTTGCTTACACGCTGCCCTGCACACCACTTTCTTCACACCTCTGCTAACACGGTGCCTCTCACGCTCTGCCCATTTCCCC
>NW_011888840.1:3874057-3881340 GCF_000151845.1 Pteropus vampyrus | reverse complement strand
AAGGACTATGAGGAATTAGGAAACTGTGGGGCACGGTATAACACATGCGCTGGGGTTGGGGATGGATGGAGAGGAGCAGTCGCATGATAACTAACTCTGAGCGTCGCTCCAGTCTCCTTCGTTTATGGGGAAGCTGACGACGAGAGAGGCGCAGCTGGCAGGTTGTGAAGTCCTGCTTTCTACTGCTAAGGGAAGAGCCTATCTGCCATCAAATACAAATTCCGAGCTTGCGGCTGGCTCAGACTTGGCATACAGGACCTGACTGTTCCTTTAAAGTGTTTTTCACATGCCATTTTTATACTTGAGATGATTCTGAATGACAGTAGTAAGAAGCTTGCATAAAAGGAACCGAGTTGCTATTTTTCTCCCTGTGATGGACTTACATCAGAGCTGCCCCTTCCCCCCTTTCAGGTCTTACTCCGCCACTCCTGCCTTATGCTCCAGCTACATCTGCCCTCTCACTGTTCTTCAACCGATTTATTCCAGCCCCAGGGCCTTTGCACGTGCTGTCTTTGTTCCTTTGCTCTTATTATTAAGCTCTTCCCTGTGCTCTATCCCTGCCGGTTCCTTCTGGTTCAGCTCAAAGATCACTTCGTCTGAGAGGCTTTCTCTGACCACTCTTCTCAAACAGGTTCCCCACTCTTTATCACCCCAATCTCCTGCTCACCGTACCCTATCCTGCCTCCAGGCGGAAAGCTTATTACATAATCCTTGCAACTAAAATACTTCTCTTGCCTGTGGCCTTGTCCAGCATACTTGCTCCTACCCGAGGCTGGCTCCTTGTTCTGGTGGCACTCTGGATGCAAGAAGGAGTGACACCCAGAAGGTTTTCTAACAATGCTTGAACACAAAAAAGAGTTGGGTTAATTCCGAGTAAATCAGGAAATTAAATTAAGAAACCACTTTCCAAGCATCTGAGATTTTATTTTAATGTGTCTATTTCGGTTTAGCTCCTAAACTATAACAAGTACATCTTTTGAAAAGCATAGAACAGAGACATTAAAGTTTATTAAATGTGTTAAAGGCTTTATTCTTTCTAAAGTTATTATTCCTTCTCTAAATCTATCATTATCTTGTATGCAAGCATAACAGCCAGCCTTTGATTCTATTTCATCATTTAGAGTCACAAAAATTATTCCAAATTTCTTAATTTCCAAGCAACACATTAAATTCTTCAGATTTCTTTCAAAACAGCTAAGGGGAAATCCTTGATGATTTCAGCTGACGATTCCTTAATCAGGAAAATATTTTAAACGCTAATCACCAGAAAAGTTACAATTTACAGGAAAGAAAGGGGAAATGCTGACATATTGCATAACATACCACAAATAAAGCATGGTTTATTAATTGACTGGCATACTCAGGCTGACAATTTTATCAAGAATTCCTGGGAGGGTTAAGTGGGTAAAGGCTGAAGGAAAATGGACTTTGGGTGGTAAACACACGATAGAATATACAAATGTCAAATTACAATGTACATCTGAAAATTATATAATTGTATTAAGCAATGTTACTCCAATAAAATTAAAAAAAAAAAAAAAGAATTCCTGGTGACATCATACATTATGTCAGAGCGAATGAACTGCTCTTCCTGTCCATGTTCCTGAGGGTCCAAGGTGAAAATAAGACCGCCTTCTCTGGACATTTTACGGGAAAATGAAACACCAAACAATCTGAGCATTTCTCCCCCAGCCCCCCACCGAGATTTCTACAAAGATTCTGAGGTTTAAAAGAAACAAAGAACTGAGCTGATGGGAATTCTTAATCAGTGTCTAATTCTATTTAGAACTGAGGAGAGTGCTTTTCTTCATGATTTCTATTATTTGGTGGAGGACAGGATTGATCTGCTGCTGCCTCTAGCTGTGGGCACACAGATCAGAGTTCTCTGCAGGTGGGCGGCAAGGGCAGATAGATGCTCAGTATGGTCCCCAGAACAAGATCCTCCCCCAAGCCACAAAGAGAAGACAGTGTGAAGGCAGTAACTACCAGGATGTAACTCTGACCCCCGATTAATCTGGGAAAACCAATTAGGTTTCAGTTGTAGTAATTATGTAACCTATTAAAACCAAGATCACCATGAGCACCGAGTTCTCCCCTTGCAGTCTACATAAATTCACCAATCAACTACATTCTTTATTAATGCTTTATTTTAAGAGACTATAAACACACAAGGCATTTCATAAACAAATCTTGTTAATCACTACACTGTAATTCAGCAGTAGGGATGATGCAAAATTTATAATCTTCAGGACACAAAAAAGAAAAGCTCCAGAAGGTTGAAACAGACCTCCATGACTCAGCCCCAAAGACAGCCTAAGCCTCTGTTCCGATGGGGTCTTAAGCACTCATTCACTAGACTGGCTAACCTACTCATTAGATTATTCATTAGACTGGCTGAGAGAGTAAAAAAAAAATGACTGGAGAATGAATGAGATACTGGTAGGAATATAGATGACTAAGGAAAGGGGTTTCAAGTGACTGGGGATTTAAACGTAATTACGGAAAACTTAGAAATAAAAACTTGATATTGGTCTTTATTTTGAAAATCGTTTTAAACAGCCAAAACAAAAAGTGATTACAAATGTGCGTCTAACCTAAGAGCAACTGCTGTCACTTCTTGGGCACTCAGCATATGCTAAGTACTGCTCCAAGAATTCTCTCTCCACACCTTATCTCTTTCAATCCCCATGACAATTCTATCATGTTCCAGTTCTCATTTTAGAGATAAAGAAACTGAGAAGCAAAAAGGTTAAATAAGTTGCCCCACATTTCACAGCTGGAGGGCTGGGAATAGAACTCACTTCTATCTGACTCCAGTTTCCACTAATTGATGATGTTATCATCTCGATTTGGGCATTCTGGAGATGCTCTCCCTGAGTACACTTCGGGGTCCTAGCTAAATATTTTCAGCATTTTCTGATGTTTCATCCTACTAATTACACGAACGATTAGAATCTCCCCACAGAAACATACCATCTGTGGTGTCTGTTTAATCACACCTCATTCCACATCGGTGTCTCAGCCTATCGCAGCATCACAGTAGAAATTAAAAAGAAATCGGCTTCCAACCTAACGTGTTTCATTATCTTTCTGAGGTTCTCACAGCAGAGCTTTAACATTTCCTTCTGAAAAACCCTGTAACCACAGACTGGTGCTTCTTGTTCTTACAGTCCAATCTCATTAGATCATGTTCTAGCTCAATGGAGGCCTTGCTCAATACTCTGAAATTTCAGACCTGCCGAAGCTACTGAAAACACTTCGACTGAGGAGTCCGAGACCTTATGTGAAATTGGAGTCGTGGGAATCTGAACAAACTAATAAAACATCTCTATGGTAAACTGAAACAATGACAACGGAATGAATGACTAATGTTCACATGTGACTTTTTTATGCAAAGTCCCCAAAGTGTTGAAGAATTTTTGTAAACTGATTAAACTTCTACACAGTAAGGACTACCCTTTGTACTTTCATGGACCGCTGGCCTGGCCTCACGCTATCATCCTCAAATTGCCCCCAGGTGGCTGGCAGGTGGTGCAAGAAATGCACTTCTCCTTCTATCCACAGAATAAAGAAATGGTACAAAGGAAGAAGCAGCTGAGCCGGGCAGGTGTCGGCAGCTGAGGCATGCCTGCCTGAACGGGGGGCCTGCAGAACCCTGGCAGAGCTTCTCTCGCGACGCAGAGAGCGAGAGAAGCAGATGGCCTCCTAATGAAAGTAATTCAGAAGCACTTCTGCACACGTCACCTTGGTACATGTGGCCCCGTGACTCAGTTTTGACCTCTGCGGAAGTGGAACATTATTTCCCCTCTCGATCTCCATGCTCCCTTCCCCAGATACAGTTTATAACCTCAAGTCTCTCAGCAGCCAGAAGCAGGTGACTAAGGACGAGGCCCGAGGGCACATCTTTGGGTTTGTTGTTTAGCCTGTATTACTGGTAACAATTGGAACAGCAGAAAATGCTACCATGAAAAAGGTCAAAAGCACAAGACTGTTCTCTTCATTCGGAAAATATCAGAGGAGAAGAAATTTCAACTGTGTGATTTTTAAATAAACGGCACGATGAATGTTTTACTTGGGATTTTTCATCTTAAATGAGAGAGCAAAGGCCTGACACTCAGTATTCAGCATCCTGTCATATAGGTCTTAGAGAGTAATGAGAAGAATGTTCACTTTTACTTTGGGGTTGTTTGTAAAGAAAATGGCACCAGGCTGTAAGAGACTTGTAAGCTCCAGCACTGAAGGGAGCGGGAGCGGAGGCAGCGGGCTGGGTGGGGGCTGTGACGAAGCTGAGGGACTGGCGAGGTGCTGCTCCCCCGGGCAGGGGACGAGTTCACACGGGAGGGAGGGAAGACCCAGTGTTGTCAGGCTCAGTAATTTTAAAATAAGAAGTTAGAAATTCAGACTGTCATGCGAAATCTCGCACTGTTTCTATGTTGCAACTAACTGATATATGTATGCACAACTATGTGGGCCAAACCAAACACATCCGTGGGCTGGATCCAGCTCACAGACCCTGGTGTCTGACCTCTGTGACCAGAGTAATGGTTTTTAAACCTGTAAGCAGTTAAAAGGAAATAAGATCTGACACACCCTCCAGGGACCAAATGAAACTGCCGCCTGGTCAAAAGGCCCTTTATAACTCTACTGTGTGGGGTTTTAGAAATAGGTCCAAGAAGTTGAGTTTATTCAACTAACAATATCAAGTTTACAACTTTGCAGCTTCCTGTTGGAAGCTCAGTGTCAGGAGATCTGGAGCAGGTTGGGGAAGGTGTTTGGCGAGGGAGGTGTTCAGTGGCATCGTACTATGAGTCTGAACAACTGCCTCTAAGCTGGGGCTCACGCTACCCATTTAAAAATCTAGGGTTTGCTCCTTGCTGCTGCTAGAGACAAAGGAGCCCAAGAGATGTGCCAACGAGGGTCTTCCAGGTGGCAGCGCCACAGGGCTGATGGAGAAGTTTGGCTAGAGAGAAAAGAATCATAATCCTCTTCTGATCTGACAGCACGTTACAGACCGGAGACAACATGACGGCTGGCTGGCGGGCTGCCTATGTCCCCGATCGTACACAAGGCACCACGCCATGCAGCGAGCTTTCAGCTATCTTCCTGCACTGCTTGGGAAGGTTTCTAAACAAAGCCGTTGCACATGTGTTTGGAAGGAAGGGGGTTTCTATTTCAAAGAAGAGAAAGTTCCTCATCTCATGGGGCTTGAAGTTGACAACCCACTCGGTTCTGCCACAGGTCAGTGATCCTCAACGTCAGAAGACATGAAGAGAGGACAAATGCTGGACTCTTCCTCCACATTAAGTGGAAGGAGAGCTGACCTGTGACTGGTTTGCCGTGGGCTGGGGAGGTCGGTCCTCACTGGCCTGGCTACCGTTTTAACATGCTGTTTCTTCCACTGGTTTCATACAGTAAAAGCACTAATACCTAACCTTTATAGGTTGCTTACTATGTATGTGCCAGGTACACTGCTAAGTGCTTCACATGTATTAACTTATTTATTCCTCACACAACCCTAAGGATGTAGGTATTATCATTATCCCCATTTTACAGATGTAGAAACTGAAGCACAGAGGTTAAGAATTTTGCCTAAGGTCACACAGTTAGTGATTGGTGGAACAGGAATTCACACCTGGACAGTCTGGCTCCAGCGCTGTGTTCTCAAACATGAAGCTAGATAAGCTCTCGAAATGAAGACTAGATATCAAGGTAACAGCCATAATTTGAGACTTGGCTACTTACTGTATAATATGAAGGCTTAGGAATTTTCTGTCCTGATGGAAATGAAATTTGCTACTGTCACATTTTATGCAGGTCTCAGAGCAATTATGAGTCCAGGAAAAAAAATTCAAATTTCAATATGCACATTTGACTTTGCATCTTTTTATACACACACATATTCAAGTATATTCATCATGGAGAGGAGAGAGAGAGAGAGAGACAGAGAGACAGAGATAGGGACAGAGACAGAGAGAGACAGAGTTTACATTGGGCAGTGGGGTCCCAGCAGGGGAATGGGGTGGGAGGCCAGAAACAGCAGTTTCTCAGTGGTCCTAGCTCCCTGCATTCCTCCCTTACTGTGCAGATCTTGTGTTATGTGCAAGTCTGTGATTAAAAGATAAGTGTTTTTTTGTACAACATGGCTCCTTAAGGCAAGCCAGCTACTTCGTCTGGTGCTCAACTGAAAAAAACGGTAACAATACCAGAGAAAAAAAGTGTGTGGGACTGACTTAGAGACATGCCTCAGCCTCCCTAAGAACTTACGGAAGTGATCTTTAGTGTATTTAATTTCTGCCTTACATGCTTTAAAATATCCCGCTTCCCACATAAACTGTAGCCAAATTAATTTCAGTATATATTATCTCAATTTTTCTCATAATCATTCTTAAGCATTTCTTAAAGATATATATAATCTATGGTTATTTTTCGGCCCAGCAATTGTTTTTAAAATATAATCTTATTCCATATTATGACCTGTGATCTTAATTCCCTTACTACTGACTCCCAGATCTGGTTTTGAAGCCCATCTTATACATGACCCTAAAAGAACACCCGATAATAACACTGAAGCCTGCATGATAATTGATGACTTCTTGTTACTGTTGTTTAATTGCTTTTTTATTTATGGCTCTCCAGGAGTCTGTGAGCTCTGTGAAGGTAGGAACAAATGACTGACATACAGTGATCTGGCTAGTACCTAGCCAATGAAAAAGAAATGCCATGCGAATTTATATACCAAAGCCAAATGCTATGCTTTGGTCAGAAAAAATGCACTGCGTGGAGGTACTGTTTCTAAACTCCGCAACCCGGTGAACATTCCCCTTCTAACTTTCATTTGCTGAGAGTCTGTTTCTCTTTAACTGTGCATCCCTTGCTGGGTGATCTCACTCACTCTCCCACATCAAACATATGTCAACAACGCCCAAATTTTTATATCTCCCCCTCCAACCTTTCCCTCGAGCTACAAGTCTGATTTTCCAACTGCCCTCAAGATAGCTCTGCCTTACAGAAGCAAGTTAAGGTTCCCATTTCCAGAACTAGGTTTTATCTTCATCCTCCCAACCCTACTCCTTGTCCCTGTCTCTGGAGTGAGGGCTTGTTTATTGCTATAGTTAAAGTGAAACTTTAGTGTCAGACGAATCCATGTTCAGATTGATTCTCAGGAGACAGTGACTAGTTGTATAACACTGGGCTTCTCCGAGTTTAGATTTCTACAACTGTAAAACTGCCAAGGTATTACTTACTCCACAGAGCTGTCGGCAATACTAAATTGACTATTATAT
>NW_011888840.1:3871446-3874007 GCF_000151845.1 Pteropus vampyrus | reverse complement strand
AATTTTTCTCATAATCATTCTTAAGCATTTCTTAAAGATATAATCTATGGTTATTTTTGGCCCAGCAATTGTTTTTAAAATATAATCTTATTCCATATTATGACCTGTGATCTTAATTCCCTTACTACTGACTCCCAGATCTGGTTTTGAAGCCCATCTTATACATGACCCTAAAAGAACACCCGATAAGAACACTGAAGCCTGCATGATAATTGATGACTTCTTGTTACTGTTGTTTAATTGCTTTTTTATTTATGGTTCTCCAGGAGTCTGTGAGCTCTGTGAAGGTAGGAACAAATGACTGACATACAGTGATCTGGCTAGTACCTAGCCAATGAAAAAGAAATGCCATGCGAATTTATATACCAAAGCCAAATGCTATGCTTTGGTCAGAAAAATGCACTGCGTGGAGGTACTGTTTCTAAACTCCGCAACCCGGTGAACATTCCCCTTCTAACTTTCATTTGCTGAGAGTCTGTTTCTCTTTAACTGTGCATCCCTTGCTGGGTGATCTCACTCACTCTCCCACATCAAACATATGTCAACAACGCCCAAATTTTTATATCTCCCCCTCCAACCTTTCCCTCGAGCTACAAGTCTGATTTTCCAACTGCCCTCAAGATAGCTCTGCCTTACAGAAGCAAGTTAAGGTTCCCATTTCCAGAACTAGGTTTTATCTTCATCCTCCCAACCCTACTCCTTGTCCCTGTCTCTGGAGTGAGGGCTTGTTTATTGCTATAGTTAAAGTGAAACTTTAGTGTCAGACGAATCCATGTTCAGATTGATTCTCAGGAGACACTGACTAGTTGTATAACACTGGGCTTCTCCGAGTTTAGATTTCTACAACTGTAAAACTGCCAAGGTATTACTTACTCCACAGAGCTGTCGGCAATACTAAATTGACTATTATATTAAATTCAGGGCCAGGTATGTAGTTTTGGTCTGCAGTAGCTTTGATTATTCTCTAAACCAGTTAATTTGATCTCCATGTTTTCAGCATCCTAAGCTGGAAAACTCAAAGCCAGTTTTTACTTTTGATGATCCTGTCACTCCCTCTTAATTCAAATAGTCCTCGAGTTCGGTCGATTCAACTCTTAAAACTCCAAAACCTGGGTTCCACCTCTCCATCTCCACTGCCGTCACCTTCATTGAGGCCCTCGTCTTCATCTAGATCAGTCATCATTTTGTAGTTTGTTTCCTTGCTCAAGTCTCTCTGTGCTTAAGCCCATACAATATAGTGACGCTAAAGTCGATCATGTCATTCCTATGCCTAGAAGCTTTCACTGGCTCCCACAGGTAAAGTCCACATTCACACTTTTAAGGAATGGGGTGGGAATTATCACTTATTATGTTAATAACTTGTCAGAATCTTTATATGTATTTTTCACTTAATCATCACACCAATGCCAATGAAATAAATATAATTAGTCTTGTCTTATAGATTAAAAATGGAGGCTAATTGTTATTTACTAATGGAAGTCAAATAATTTGTCCATTCGCAATGAGATGTGATTCCAGCCTACACATCTGTAAGGACAATGAACCCACATATTATCTTCAGAATAAACTCCGAAAATCAACGCACAAAATGGAAATCTCGCATAAATCAAAGCTGACCTGACGCTCTCTTAGAAAGGCTGAACACAGCCAGTGTTTCTTTCAGCATTGGGAAGGATGCTGTTCCTCCAGCAGACACAGATGAAGGGGCTGACGTGCCTCACCTGTGCTATTTACTTGTGACCTTTTCCTTTTCATTTTTCCAAGTATGTACAGTTGAATTTGTGTATAGCAATTGGAATTTATGGCTAACAGAGCATTTACAGTGTACCATGAGTACCTGTAAATTACCTGCCCCCCGTCCCCCAAACAGCTAATGTGGACAGAGACCAATTACCTTTGCCTTCTTAGGAACCAGCACTGTACTTTGCATGTGACAGGCGGCTGGCTAATTTATATACTTGTTGAAAAAAAGTAATACTCTCTCTCCTTTATCTTACAGTTCAGCTCCTTCATCAGTCACCACAGATTTTAAATTAGTTGAGTATGAATTAAAAAGGTTAACAGGTAGGCCCTTACTCGGTTCTGCGAAACTATCTTATTTTGCACCCAGACTTCTTAATGTTTTGCACTGCAGTTTGGTACTGAACACTCAACCTGACCTTGTGGGTGTCCACTCAGTTTAGAACAACATCTTGCAAAGTAGAGAGTCTGACAGTTCCCATAGGCTCCTCTGAGTCAAAGCTGAACTGCAGGTTCATGGGTGGAGACAGCTGCTCTGAAAGCTGCCTCATTTTCTGGTCTAGTGTGGTCAGGAACAGGAAATTGAGCCTTTGGTATTTTGGGCTTTGATTCGACCCTGCCTTCAACAAGCACTCAGCAACACTGGGGTCTCTACATGAGGAAGAATAAGCACATTTAACGTGTTCACTGGAAAAGCAAGATGTCGGAAGCACGAGGCTGGGGCTCCGATACTGTGTCCACCTGCTTAGTGTCTCAGGGGAAAATGCATGTGTGATGAGCGCTGTGCACTCAGACTTTTCGTCCCCATTTCCAGAGGCCTT
>NW_011888840.1:3858465-3871396 GCF_000151845.1 Pteropus vampyrus | reverse complement strand
GGCTAATTTATATACTTGTTGAAAAAAAGTAATACTCTCTCTCCTTTATCTTACAGTTCAGCTCCTTCATCAGTCACCACAGATTTTAAATTAGTTGAGTATGAATTAAAAAGGTTAACAGGTAGGCCCTTACTCGGTTCTGCGAAACTATCTTATTTTGCACCCAGACTTCTTAATGTTTTGCACTGCAGTTTGGTACTGAACACTCAACCTGACCTTGTGGGTGTCCACTCAGTTTAGAACAACATCTTGCAAAGTAGAGAGTCTGACAGTTCCCATAGGCTCCTCTGAGTCAAAGCTGAACTGCAGGTTCATGGGTGGAGACAGCTGCTCTGAAAGCTGCCTCATTTTCTGGTCTAGTGTGGTCAGGAACAGGAAATTGAGCCTTTGGTATTTTGGGCTTTGATTCGACCCTGCCTTCAACAAGCACTCAGCAACACTGGGGTCTCTACATGAGGAAGAATAAGCACATTTAACGTGTTCACTGGAAAAGCAAGATGTCGGAAGCACGAGGCTGGGGCTCCGATACTGTGTCCACCTGCTTAGTGTCTCAGGGGAAAATGCATGTGTGATGAGCGCTGTGCACTCAGACTTTTCGTCCCCATTTCCAGAGGCCTTTGGAAGCACAGGCACCGATTTCCACCCCGTTCCTCAGCAGTGGGCTTGTGCGGTCCTCAAGTGGAATCTCCAATTAGTCTTACTAAACCAAAATGGAGGGCAGCACATGTCTATATCCACTAAATATGGCATAACATCATGAAGTCACACAGACTGGACTGGAATACTGCCCCAGGCAAGCTCCCTAACCCCTCTTGTCTGTTTCCTCCCTAGGAACAATGTCATTTGCCTTACATCATTGTTCCGATCTGCTTTTTCTATCTGATTAAATCAGACAACACGGGTCAAGCATGTAGCACAGTGCCTGCCATATTTGCTCAATAGTCAGTGGTAGTTGTGAGAATGTCTCTCTCAAGTCTTACCCTATATTGACCTTGAAGTAAAAGCCAAAGTCTTTGAGGTCCTTCAAGATCTGCCCCTTGGTACCTCTCTCATCTTATTTCCTGCTTGTCTTCCCCTCACTCACTGCACGTGGACGTGCTTGTCATTCCTGCAGCGTGTGCCAGGCCTACGCCTACACCATCAGGACTCTGCATGGTCCGATTCTCTAATTTTTACCCTGTGCTTATAAATTAAGTGCCTGGCACATAGGAGACATCCAATAAATTTGTGCTGAATGAACGATGAATGAATAAACTGGCTTGTATGATAAACTAGTATCTTGTGGAGAACTGGAGATCTGGACTAAATACCTCACTAATTACAGAGGTCTTGATATGTCTGGGTCCCCTTTCGAGGGAACTGGGACTCTGCTCCCTAACGGCAATAAGAACCTGTTCCAAATGCTTCCACGAATTGGTTCGTTTAATCCTCACCATCCCTGCCCCCTCCCTCCGCCCCAGTATAGTGAAGTATGATTATTAGTGTAGGTTTCAGAGAAAACCGAAGCACTGAGAGGTTAAGTAATTTGCTGAAGGCCACAAAGCTAGTAAGTGATGAAGCTGGATGTCATGAGCCATTGCCCTATTACCTTCAGGGCTGATGACTACTTTGAATGCTATTTACTACCCAACTCTCGCTGATTTTTACAATCCTCCTGGTGCCAGCTATATAGGCAGGTGATTTTCCTTGTGGCCTCCTTTCCCACCAGCCCGTGCTGCTGGGGTTCTAGCAAGCTCCTTAGCTAATCCCACTCAGGTAATGATGGAGGTCAGGCCAAATGAGAGAGGCAGACTGTTCATTTCAGGGGGAAAAAAAAGGCCCCAATTTTTGTTTGTTTGTTTGTTTTTCTTACAACTTACACGTCACAAAATCAATTAATCACTGAGATACGGAAATGAATTTTTCTCTTTAACAGCCAAATAATGCTAAGGTTTGAAGGCAGTGGGTCAGACAGGGCACTATTTGGAGCTGATGCTGCTGGTTAGGCAGGATGTTTAAGAACTGCTCAAGAGGCCAGCAGGAATGCCCTTCCATCTCTCCTTCACCTTCTAGTGCCAATCCATTCTTTAAGGCTGTCTTAGCACTCTGTCCCTCAAGCCGTCTCAGACAAGCCCCACCTCACTCTCTTGCCTCCCTCCCCCAGGCTAGATTCCGTGACCTCCTCTCTACTCCCAAAGCACTCTGTACCCCCCTCCACCGCAATGCCTGCTGACCTGCACTGGGACCACCTGTTCTCCCCTCCCCTACGGAGTGCACATTTGAGTGCAGAGACAAGGTCTGTCACATGTTTGTGTCTTCAGTGCCTCATGAATAAGAGGTGTTCAGTAAATGACTGTTGAATGGAACAGTACCACCCTACTGACATACCACAACTTCTTAGATCTCAGAATCTGCTTTGTCATCTTTGATCTGGCTCAGACTCAGATCTAAATGACACAGCCTCTGACATGACCTGGTTCCAGTTCAAGAAAGCCAAAATTATGTGGTCAGAAGAATAGTCTTCAAACTACATAACAGGCTCTTGCCATCCACTTAAAAGTTCTCCAGCTCGTCTCAATGAAATTAATTACCCCCAATTCTCATTACATAAATGTATTATTAAAAGAGTCACTACATTTTCCATAGGTATTATTAAAAGAGTCACTACATTTTCCATAGGTATCTTCCCCTCTCTTTCAAAAGGCAGCACAAAAATAAATGATTTCTTCATGATTTAGCCAACACATTTGCTGTACCAACCAGAATATGTAAAACCTCTTGAGTGCTACTGTGTACAGATTTTAAAATGCAAAATGTTTGTAGGTAATGCTAATAATATTTTCAAGGCTTCGCTTTCAGAATAGTTCATTGAGTCACTGTAAAGGAACTATCAAATGCAGGAAAAAATAACATTCTTTTTTCAGGCTATTCATGAAATGTGCTGCTTTGAATATGCATACAGATAAATATTTCAGCAATAAATGGGGCGAGGAAGTGCCTTTTAAGTATATGAGGAACAACTCCCTATGGGACTATGAAGTCAGACTCTTTAATATCAACCATAACTTAATCCTATCAATGCTGACTAATGCTGAACTGAACTGTGAAGTTATCGAGAAGATTAATAATAAAAAAAAACCTACTCTGCTTATTCTGAAGCAATGTTGACATGAGCCTCAAATCGGTGACAACAAACCACATACCACAAAGTATTTAAATGAATCAGAAGTTCCGGGTGGGGCCTAAATGTAAAACACACACACACACTCAACAACAGAAAAGCTAAACCCATAGATGTCAAGACCACTGATCACGTTCAATGGTATTCCATTTCATTCTTATAACGACCTTGCCCATTTTACAGATGAGAAAAATGAAGTGAAGGCGGTTCAGAGAACCTCCCCCTAAGGCTAACTCGTAGGGTGCAGTGGCAGGATTTGGGGCTGAGAGGGGTCTGAGGCCACACTGTCTGATTTAGAATGCTGGCTCTGACACCTACTGGCTGGGTGGTTTTGAGCAAGTTTCTTAATTCTGTGTCTCAACCTTCTCTTCTGTAAAATGGAGATGTTAGCAGTAGATACTTCAGAGGGCTGTGGTTAGGATTAATGAGTTAACTTTTATAAAGTGCTTGCTACAGTGCTTGGTATACAGTCAGCATTCTTTTTGCTCTCATCTGACTTCAAAGCCCACATCAAGAGTTAATGTTATGAAGCATACAGATTAATACTCTGAAACATTTCATAATTGCTTTGCATATTATAAGTAACAAATATATGTTAATTAAGATAGTCCACTCCAGTTTTCACTGCTTCATTCCTGAAGGAAGAGTTAGTGTTGAAAAGCAGGCGTCAAAGACCACAGAACTTGGCTCCACAAAGGAAACGATCGCCACCATTTAGAACTACCTGAAAAGGGAGGGGTCTGCCTGTCCCAGGTGGGGCCTCGATCAAGGATGACTCCTTAGTGGAGACCGCACAGAACAGGTCAGAAGTGTTACCTTGTGAGGGAGGGGCAGGACTGGACGAGATAAGCCCCAGGTTTATCATTCGTGATTCCACATTTTATGCTGGAGACTATTATTGCCTTAAAGAGCTGCTTTTTGGCCAGGTATTTTTATAGGAATGTGACTTTAGTTACATCATACTCAGACACTTACCTTGACTAAAAAGTATGAAAGGTATGAAATAAAGGCTGGTAAAAATGGGTGTGTAGGGGGTGTGTGTGTAAGTGTGTGTGTGTGTGTGTGTGTGTGTGTGTGTGTGAGAGAGAGAGAGAGAGAGAGAGAGAGAGCCTGAGAATGAGATGTTAATTCATTGATTTTAGGATATCTCATAGTAAAATGGCCCAGCACAGTGATTACAGTAATTTAATTGAATAAGTGATGATGAATAACTTTACGCTTATAATGAGAATACGAATACTTCCTGAATTTCTAAATATACTTTTTCTTTTTTTCTGTGCAGAAAAGGTAATCAAAAGTCCTTGGTTTTCTGAAAGAAAACTGGTATAAGTAGTTTGCTTTTTTATTCTAATTTCTTAAAAGAACCAGTAAAATTGCTGATCCACTTTAGTTCCATGAAAGATACATCGTGGCCACTTTCCTACAGGAATAACCAGCCTTGCGCTGACTCCTCCTTAGCAGTTACCACCTCATGTTTGCGTACAAGAATATGATGGAGGGGAAGGAAATCTTCAAAGCTTTGATTAAAAACTACCATGATAAAAACAAAAACACTTGATTACAGCAAAACTCGTCAATTTGCTTCCGTATTCGAGGTAGGCCATCTATCGCTCATTTATTTGTTCACATTCTCTTTCTCTCTTACAGGCCCCTCACCACTTCTATTACGTGCTGTGGTAATAGAGGAAAGGGGGGCTATAATGCTCCTTAAATATGCCATGAACACGGGGGAAGCTGTTTGTTAGGGAGCTGAGGGTGTAAGCTCCGGATAAGGCAAGCACGAATTTCATTAAATCTTAGTTTGTGAAGTGGGGATCACACCTCACAGTACTTATTTCCGAGGGCTGTGGAAAGAATTAAATGAGATCACTGAATCAATGCTCGGTGAATGATAGTTATTATTATTTTTTATTATTATTACTCAAGGACTAATCATTTGCAAAAATAAGGATCTAAGCTATAATTCCTACTAATACATTATTAAATAGAATTTCGATCTTCGATAGCTCTAAAGGCACATGGCTCAGGGTCATACAGCAGTTTAAGGCTCTTCGTTAGAGGCAACAACTATCACTGGGCCACAGTATGCTTAAGTTTTAGCCAAAATGATATTTTAGTTAATAGGTCAAAACAGGATTTACTAAAGCTAAAAACAAACAAAACAAAACCAAAAACATACCAAACAAACCCAGCTCTTTAAATACATAAAGCTATTGCTTCCCTTTACTTTGGGGGAGACAAAAATTCAAGCTCTGACGAATAACTTAGCTGACACTCCTCCGCTCTCAACTAAGCTACTTTAATGCATATTAAAAATTAAGGAACAAATAAGGCAGAGCGTATGGTGATACATTATGAAGGGATTAATCGTCCACTCTAAGTCCTTTCTCCTTCCTTCCTCTGTCCCTCCCAGACCTTCTCAGAGCTAAGTGCAGACAGGCAGGCGGAGCCTAAGTGGGACAATCTAGAGCTGTGAGGTCCTCTCTGTGAGTCAGGGAGGTCTACCTTTAGGGTCTCTTTTTTGAGGATACTTTCTGAACGATCCCAAGACCTCTAAAGAAAGCATCCTAGTCTACGGCCATGCCACCCTGAACAAGCCCGATCCCGTCTGATCTCGGAAGCTAAGCAGAGTCGGGCCTGGTTAGTATGTGGATTAGAGACCACCTAGGAAGACCAGGTGCTGTAGGCATAAAAAATAAAAAAAGAAAGGATTTTAAGTTGACAAGGTCCTTGCAATCTGTGAGGTCAACCAAGGGTTGCCCCGCCTAAAAAAAAAAAGAAGGAAAAAAAGAAAGCATCCTTTGAATCCTAACCAACTTTTGATTTTTCTTTTCTCACCAAATGGCTTTTGTGGAGGCTCTTTTAACATATCTGCTCGCTGGCGAAATCAAGGTGGTGAGGCTCTGACACCTAAGCCCATGTCTTTTTCTTTCTTTGACAGAAACACAACGATAACCACACTAGGAGTTTCCACAAAGTAGAGACGAAGATACAGGTGTTACGGAATCCAGTCTAGGTACATGAGCAGAGGGCGAAAAGTCACAGTGCTTTTACTGGGAACAAGGGTTATGGAGGTAAACCAAAGCCACAAACAGGTACCTTCCCTTCTTCTTCAGCAACACGACATTCAAGAAAGTCCAATCTATTTTAAGTAGTTTCAGGTGACAGATTATTGGCCAACAATGAGACAAAGACTGATGGGTAACGGAGGAAGAAAAGCTCACGGTGCTGTGAAACACTGCTAATCTCAACTGATAAAACTAGAAGAGACATGCAATGCATCTCTACTTTCAAGTGCTTACTGGATGACATCGAGCTGTGGATTTAATCAAAGTGTTGTCTCGATTATCTGGTAAATGTCACATAACAGTACTTGAGCACCTTAGATAAAGGCCTCAGAACACTGTGAATGAATTCATATTGCAAAACAAATTTCCCAGATGAGGGCATAATCTTAACTCCATGCCATTTTCCTTTGTATTCTTTCGGGCATAACTCTCACCCCATAAATGACATTTGTCTTGTATAGAACTATGGTTTTGTTTTAGAATGTCAATCCAGTAATGTAAGACAGTTTCCATTATGCACATAGGAAAACATCAGATTAAAGCTTTTGACTTAGGTTGGTAACATAAATATCACAGTATCAGTCCATCAGGGAAATGAACAGTGAAACAATGAGACACCACCTCACACCCACTAGGATGGCTACAATCAAAGAGACAGATAATAACAAGTGTCGGCGAGGACGTGGAGCAATTGGAACCCTCACACACTGCTGGTGGGAATGTAAAATGGCGCAGTCGCTTTGGAAAACAGTCTGGCAGTTCCTAAAAAGGATAAACATAGAGTTACCACATGACCCGGCAATTATACTCCCAGACAAATGCCATGAGAAATGAAAATGAAAATATATGTCCACTTGTACACGAATGTTCACAGCAGCATTGTTCGTAACAGCCAAAAGATAGACACAACCCCCATGACCATCAACTGATGAATAGATAAATAAAATGTGGTAAAACCACACGATGGAATATTATTTAGCACTAAAAAGAATGACGTTCTGATACATGCTACAACATGGATGAACTCTGAGAGCATGATGCTAAGTGAAAGAAGGCAGTCACAAAAGGCCACATATGCATATTTATAAGAAATGCCCAGGACAGACAAATCTATGTAGACAGAAAATAGACTAGTTGTTGCCTAGAGCTTGGGGGCTTAGTGGAAAACAGAAAGAGGATGCTAATGGATACAGGGTTTCTTTTTTGAAAATGTTCTAAAATTGACTGTGGTGATGATTATATAACTCTGGGAATATACTAAAAATCATTGCATTGTGCACTTTAAAAAGGTCAGTTGTACGGTATGTGAATTATATCTCAATAAAGCTGTTATAAAAAAGAATATTAACACATTAGAGAGAAGGACATATGATGGTCCGACTACAGAAAGGATCACTTCTTCAGGGACCCTAGTGCCATCCTTTTCCACAACATCCACAGGGACTTCATTGAATCATCTATCTGCTAAAGGCTGGAGACCTAAAGAATGGCTTCTAAAAGTTTCAGCAACCTCACTAATGTTTAAAGTAATCCTGCTACTTCTCTTAATCCGTATCCTTAAGGATTGAGATTTCCTCCTGTGTGCATTCCCTACATTCATCAGCATGGAGCTTCCCACATAGTAGATAGATGCTCAGTTAACATCTGCTGAATTAAATTCAAATGCATTTAAAAAATAACCAGTTGGAGTCAGTAAATAAAAGTCAAACCAAAAAGTTTGCTTTGTTTAAGGAAAGCTGATCAGCTACTCTACAGCTATTTGCTGAACTAAATCTGGGGCATCTGAAATGCAATTAAGACCCTAAATATTAGTCAGTCCTGGCTATAACAGTAAAATTCATGCTCTTCCACTGCTGGGTCTGTATCTCCCTTGATAAAATCTGAAACTTCCGATGTGAATTCATAGATGAATCCCTGAGAGTACCAGGTGGGGAGGCATTCTCCTTTTCTGATATTTAATGTCAGGAAGTCCCAGGTGGTCTATTGTGGGTGTTGTTTGTTTTGTTTTGATTTGTTTTCCATATATTATAGCTTGATGTTCAAGAAGATGAGCTTTGGAGCTAGTCTGCCTGGGTTTATAATTGAGCTCTGCCACTTATTAGTAGCTGTTTAATCTCGTTGGCTCAAGTTATCTGACATCCCTGTACCAAAGTTTCGTCATTTCGGAAGAAGAAGAATAATACATGCCACAGGGGTTTCTGTGAGTATGTAAAGTACCTAAGTAGCTAGAAGGGTGCCTGGAATATAGTTAGACGCTCAACAGTGTAAGCTATTATTAGAGTAGAATTTAAATTTGCAGAATCCCTGAATAGAACTCACGAATAGCTACTGTTATCATGGAGAGAAACATATAGTTCAGATATAAACCAGGCCCGCTGGGACAGGTCAAAGTAAAACTGTAGAATTATATTCTTTCCTAAATTCCTGGTTGGGAAATGCTACTCCAGACTAAAGGAGGTTTTCAATAAGTATGACCTGCCAACATTTAAATCTTGTTTTACATGTTGTAGAACCCTCCTGGAGGACAGGAGGGTATTCTTTGAGGTGTATGCCACAATCGTAGTTGTGTTTTGGAAGGGAAGACAAGAACTACTCTCGTTGTGATTAGATACCAGTACTTTTCAGAATCTGTATGCCTTTAGTTTCCTTCTGAATTTTCCACCACTGACAGGGACTCACAGGTGGTCTGTAAAAGCCGACAACACTACCAGTGGTAAGAAGCCTTCTGAGTGACAGTTCCTACATTCCTATTTTAGTGAAAAGATAATTTGTTTGAAACAATTTCATATTTTCTCAATGAAAATCTTTTGAAGCTATAAAGGGATTTTTTATAATATTTTCCTTTCCACGTTTTCCACAGTTTCTCAAATCTACATATTGCTAGCGTGGCAGATACTGAGACTACTCGCCAGTGTCCACAATCTCCTCTTTCTCCAGATTCCCCAACTACACATTTTTCAGGCCTTCCTTGTAGGCAGGTGTGGTACACATGACGGAGTCCTGGCCAATGAAATGTGGGTGGAAGTGATGTGCACTTCCTGGTCTAGACCTGGCCCAATCTTACTCTTTCCCCATGGACCAGCTTAAATGAAGGACATTTAGGAGGAGGGAGCCACAAGATGGAAGGAGCCTGGGTCCTTGGATAACTTTATGGAATGGATGTCCCCCCCCCCCCACCCCCATTTGTATGGAACTTTACATAGGGAAAAATATACAGTAACAAGCCACTGGGATTTTGGAGTTGCTTATATGGAAACATCTGTTAGTTACTGCAATTACTATAGCTAGGTAAAACTTGTTATTGTTTAGCTGATTTGGTTTGCTTCCAGAGTTCTTTCTATGTTGATACTGGCAACAAGTATACTAATAAAACATATTTCCTAGATCCTTTTTCCTTTAATCTCCTTTACCATTACCAAGACTACTGGATACAATCGTTCAATCATATCCACAAAACACCTCCTGGTGTATCATCTGATCCTATCGGATTCTGCTTTAGAGAACATGTCTTTTGCATTGTGTTACTTGTAATCTTAATCCAAATCCTTTTGCACAGCTGGCCAAAGTATATCTCTTATTGTGCACTTAATCATTATCATCTCAGAGAACTGTTTTATAGTCACATTAAGCTCTGAGTTAGGAGTTGACCAATTTAAACCTGTCAGAAAAAATTTAAAAACTACCAGCAGGCTTCTAGTCAAGATGGCAGTGGGAAAATGCTGTGCTTGTCTCCTCTCATGACCACATCAAAATTACAACTAAACTATGGAAGGATCATCACTGAAAATCATCTGAAGTCCTATAACTAAGGATATACAGCAGAAGCCACATCAAGACTGGTAAGAGGGGCAGAGACTCGGAATGGGCTGGTCCCACACCCATGTGTGGCTGTTAAGAATCGGGAGGGCTATCTTGGCTGTGGAGGTCCCCACGGAGAAGCGAGGAGACACAGCCCCCCTACCAGGCTCCTCAGCCTAGGCCTCCGGTGCGGAGAAAAGTCCCCATAACTTCTGGCTGTGAAAACCAGCAGAGATGTGGGCTGACTGAGACGAAGGGTGGCTGGAGTCCCAGACATTCCTTTCAAAGGCTGCACACAGACTTACCCACTGATGGACTTACTCGCTCTGAGCTCCAGCGCTGGGGCAGTAGCTCAAAAGGCGCCAGGGATATACAGTGAGGAACTGAACTATCTCGTTTCAGGGTGAGGGCTGGAGAGGCAGCTTTCTTTCAGACAGATGTGCTGGTAGAATCTATTGTTTCTTTTCTGAGCCCTCTCCTCAATAGGCAGGTGCAATATCTGAGTCTCCATCTACCTGGCTAACATTGTTCACCCAGGCCTGGTGATTCCAAGACCCCACCCCTCCCAACTTGAGAGCCCACCCAAGCCACTTCTAGTTGCTTTTCCGTACAAACAGCCTTTCTTGGCTCATGCTGTGGATATCCCTAAAACCTCTTAAAAGTTCACAAACCCTAAACAAGCATCATCTGGCCTCAGCATGCTGTGTACCTCTTGCAGCCCCAAGCAGAGATTGACCTCAGTTTGCAGCTTAGCCTCTCCCAGGCACCTCCAAGTCCAGGATAAGTGGCAACCATCTGTGGATCATTTTGTGGCTCGTACCAAGGGGCTCTGGGCAGGGCACAGGCAGCAGCTAACCTTGGCCTGCACTAGAGACCCTCCCTGAAAGCCCCAGTATCAATACACCTGGTGGTCAGCTTCAGACTACACCAGAGTACCAGTCAACCACCTCCACAAACAATGCACCCAAAAGGCAGACTCAATAGGCACCAGAGCCCCGCTAAAGCAAATCGTGCTCCATGGGGTTAACTTCGGCACAACAGCTCCTCCACTGTCGTCACAGCCAGTCCTTACAACCAATCAGCCTGAGGACCAATCCCTCCCACTGACGTGCCAACAGCGATCAAGGCTCAACTACAACAGAAGGGCACACACAGACCACACAAGGGACGCACCTGTAGGTGAGCAAAGAGAGCGAACCACGGGGCCCCACAGGACACCTACTACATAAAGCCACTCTACTGAGACCAGGAGACACAGCAGCTCTACCTAACACATAGAAACAAACAGAGGAAAGCTGCCAAAATGAGGAGATAAAGAAATGTCCCAAATGAAAGAACAGAACAAAACTCCAAAGAACTAAACAAAATGGAGATAAGCAATCTACCAGTACAGAGTTCAAAACGCTGGTTATAAAGATGCTTGGTTATCTCAGTGAGAACTTCAACAAAGAGATAGGAAACATAAAAGTGGAGATAGAAACCATAAAAAAGAACCAGTCAGAAATGAAAAATACAATAACTGAAATGAAGAATACATTAGAATGAATCGATGGTAGATAAGATAAAGCAGAGGATCAAATCAGCAATTTGAAAGATAAGGTAGCGGAAAACATCTAATCAGAATAGCAAAAATAAAAGAGAATTGAAAAAGATGGGAATAGTTTAAGGGGCCTCTGGGACAATATCAAACATACCAACATTTTCATCATAGGGGTACCCGAAGGAGTAGAGAGAGAGCAAGGAACTGAAACTTATTTGAAGAAATAATAATGGAAAACTTCCCTAACCTGGTGAAGGAAATAGACATACAAGCCCAGGAAGCTCAGTGAGCCCCAAACGAGATGGAACCAAAGAGGCCCACACCAAGACACACATCATAATTAAAATGCCAAAGGTTAAAGACAAAGAACGACTCTAAAATGCAGCCAGAGAAAAGCAGTTAGTTACCTACAAGGGAGCTCCTGTAAGACTGTCAGCTGATTTCTCAGCAGAAACTTTGCAGACCAGAAGGGACTGGCACAAAATGTTCAGAGTGATGAAAAGCAAAGATCTACAACCAAGATTACTCTATCCAGCAAAGCTATCATTTAGAATCTAAGGACAGATAAAGAGCTTCCTAGATAAGAAAAAGAAATTTCATGGAAGGAAGGAAGGAAGGGAAGGAGGGAGGGAGGGAAGGAAGGAAAGCTGGGGTAAAAATACTTATATTAGACATAATAGACTTTTTAAAGCAAAGACTATAACAAGAGATAAAAAAGGACCCAGTGATACCACTTCTGGGTATTTAGCCAAAGAAACCCAAAACAACACTAACTTGAAAAAACATACACATCAGTATGTTCATTGCACCATTATTCACAACAGCCAAGATATGGAAGCAGCCGAAGGGTCCATTAATAGATGAATGGATAAAGAAGATGTGGTACATATATACACAATGGAATATTACTCAGCCATAAAAAAGAATATAATTTTGCATCTGCAACAACATGGATGGACCTAGTGGGTACTGTGCCGAGTGGAGTAAGTCAGACAAAGACAAATGTGATAAATTTTACTCATATGAGGATTCTAAAAAACAAAATAAATGAACAAACAAAACAGAAACAAACTCGTAGATACAGAGAACATTTTGACGGTTGCCAGATGGGAGGAGAGTTGGGGGAACGGGTGAAAAAAGGGAGGGGATTAAGAAGTACAAACTGTTTGTAGTTACAAAACAGTCATGGAGATGCAAAGTATAGCATAGGGCATAGTCAATAATATTGTATTAACTATGTACGGTGTCAGATGGGTGCTAGATTTATCGGGGTGATCACTTTGTAAGTTATATAAATGTCTAATCACTAAGTTGTACACCTGAAACTAATACTGTATGTCAACTGTAATTGAAAACTAAAAATTA
>NW_011888840.1:3828400-3858415 GCF_000151845.1 Pteropus vampyrus | reverse complement strand
ACATAGAAACAAACAGAGGAAAGCTGCCAAAATGAGGAGATAAAGAAATGTCCCAAATGAAAGAACAGAACAAAACTCCAAAGAACTAAACAAAATGGAGATAAGCAATCTACCAGTACAGAGTTCAAAACGCTGGTTATAAAGATGCTTGGTTATCTCAGTGAGAACTTCAACAAAGAGATAGGAAACATAAAAGTGGAGATAGAAACCATAAAAAAGAACCAGTCAGAAATGAAAAATACAATAACTGAAATGAAGAATACATTAGAATGAATCGATGGTAGATAAGATAAAGCAGAGGATCAAATCAGCAATTTGAAAGATAAGGTAGCGGAAAACATCTAATCAGAATAGCAAAAATAAAAGAGAATTGAAAAAGATGGGAATAGTTTAAGGGGCCTCTGGGACAATATCAAACATACCAACATTTTCATCATAGGGGTACCCGAAGGAGTAGAGAGAGAGCAAGGAACTGAAACTTATTTGAAGAAATAATAATGGAAAACTTCCCTAACCTGGTGAAGGAAATAGACATACAAGCCCAGGAAGCTCAGTGAGCCCCAAACGAGATGGAACCAAAGAGGCCCACACCAAGACACACATCATAATTAAAATGCCAAAGGTTAAAGACAAAGAACGACTCTAAAATGCAGCCAGAGAAAAGCAGTTAGTTACCTACAAGGGAGCTCCTGTAAGACTGTCAGCTGATTTCTCAGCAGAAACTTTGCAGACCAGAAGGGACTGGCACAAAATGTTCAGAGTGATGAAAAGCAAAGATCTACAACCAAGATTACTCTATCCAGCAAAGCTATCATTTAGAATCTAAGGACAGATAAAGAGCTTCCTAGATAAGAAAAAGAAATTTCATGGAAGGAAGGAAGGAAGGGAAGGAGGGAGGGAGGGAAGGAAGGAAAGCTGGGGTAAAAATACTTATATTAGACATAATAGACTTTTTAAAGCAAAGACTATAACAAGAGATAAAAAAGGACCCAGTGATACCACTTCTGGGTATTTAGCCAAAGAAACCCAAAACAACACTAACTTGAAAAAACATACACATCAGTATGTTCATTGCACCATTATTCACAACAGCCAAGATATGGAAGCAGCCGAAGGGTCCATTAATAGATGAATGGATAAAGAAGATGTGGTACATATATACACAATGGAATATTACTCAGCCATAAAAAAGAATATAATTTTGCATCTGCAACAACATGGATGGACCTAGTGGGTACTGTGCCGAGTGGAGTAAGTCAGACAAAGACAAATGTGATAAATTTTACTCATATGAGGATTCTAAAAAACAAAATAAATGAACAAACAAAACAGAAACAAACTCATAGATACAGAGAACATTTTGACGGTTGCCAGATGGGAGGAGAGTTGGGGGAACGGGTGAAAAAAGGGAGGGGATTAAGAAGTACAAACTGTTTGTAGTTACAAAACAGTCATGGAGATGCAAAGTATAGCATAGGGCATAGTCAATAATATTGTATTAACTATGTACGGTGTCAGATGGGTGCTAGATTTATCGGGGTGATCACTTTGTAAGTTATATAAATGTCTAATCACTAAGTTGTACACCTGAAACTAATACTGTATGTCAACTGTAATTGAAAACTAAAAATTAAATGTCAAAAGAGCTATCAGCGAACACTAATTACACTTATTTATAATGTTTATATAGCTCTTTATAGCAATCTCAGTAGCCCATATAGTTAATGTAAATCATAATTTTTTTTTGTATTACAGTTATAAATGGGATGAAATATAAATGGAATCTTTTATGATATTGTCTCCAGCCTCTTGGGATAAATAACCGAAGTCAGAATAGCTACCATGGGTTTTAAAACCATCAGCAACCATCTGGAAATTTCTATTCTTGCTTGGTAACTCTTTTCTCTCCACCTTCTTTAATGGTCTTAGTGCTCACGCAATTCTAGCTTTTTATTTGCTTGTTTGTTTATTGCCTAATTTCATTACCAGACTAATCCCCATGAAGGCAGAGCTCATATGTACTGTTCACACAATAAATACTTACTGTCTATTGTCAGCCATCCTTCAGTTACTAGAGAATTAAACATAATTAAAATATAGTACCCGGCCTCCAGGTGCACATGGTTTGGTGGAGAAAACAGGCAAAAAGCCTGTAAATAACATATACTGGGATGAGTGCTACTATGTTGTACTTTTCACCTCATGCTTCTTTGGTTTTTGGTGGTAGCAGGGCTTGTCTGTCTAGCTCACAATGGCCCATCCTGTCTGAGGACTGTCTCTTCTACTATGAGTACCAAAGTAACTATATTTGCATCACCTGGCTCTGTCCCCTTGACCACAGTTGCTTGGATCACAGTGGACTTCTGACCTATGCTTTATCAACCAACTTCTCTCTTCTGAAAGGCAAGAATTAGAACTGAGAGATTCTAATTCAGTCTGAGTTCTTCAGTTGAACTGAGAGAGGATGTATAACCCAGGGTGCTATGCGGTGGCCATTTTCTGCCAAAATGTGGCTGGGGATACTGAAAAAGTGGGTCTAGAGAGAGAGGAAAATGAAGCAAGTCATGGAAAGAAGTAGAGATAAGAGAGTTCATGGTCAGAAATATCTGACGAGCCATTTCTAGTCCCTCTTCCCATGAGACAGCCCTATTTTTTTATAGTTTTTTTGTTGTTGCTGCTGAAGCTATCTTGTGTTAGTGTCTTTTGCTTTTAACCATGTCTTAACCAAGACATTTCTACTTAACATGAAATATTCATAGATTCTATTTAATCTCACTCATTTTCATAGCATGAGACATATGGGCTACTATTTTTAAAAAGTAGTTTTTTTCCTATGTTATAAATGATGCAACTGTTGGATTTCAATGCTTAGGAATTGTAACAATGCTTCTCAGGTGCTCACCTAGAAGTTTCCCATTTTCTTCACTGGTGATTTTATAATGCAGACTCATTTCCATTCAAGGGCGGAACATCAAAGGCTAACATTCTTGAAACTCTGCGAAAAACACTATCACATGTGTACACCAGCTTTTGTGGCTAGTTAACATTCAGGGGAGAAAATAATTCTTCTTATAAACATCAATGGTGTATTTGTACTCATAAACAAAAAGCCTTTGATAATGAATGCTTTGATTTGAGCTCAGTAGTTGATCAGCTAGTCTGATTAACAACTCTTAACCAGAATTTGAACACATCTAAAATACATGGTTTTAAGGTCCTATCAAGAAAAGAAACTTAAGCTTTATATTTGGGAGGGGTGTCGGAATATACTCTAGAGATTTCAATAACAGCATACTCACAAAAACTTGCTACTTTTAAAGTGTATTCTTCCATTATTCATCAGAGATATTTCAGGCACTGTGTATAAAGGGGAGTAAGACCCGGTCTCTGTCCGAAATGAGCTCACAATTTACTGGGAAGGACAGACAAGGGAACAGGAAGCCATAATGCCTTCTGATAAGTGCCACACTCGAGACACCAGCATGGATGAGAGGAATCTAATCCATCCTGAACTAGGCCTTTTAGCTAAGTCCAAGGCAGTAAGCAGGAGTGAGGCAGACAAAGAACAGAGGCAGACAGGTTTGCTAAGAGTGAGGAGCACATAACGCTCACATACGAGGCAAAGATGTGAGAGAGAAGAGGGTCTCCATGTTAGCAGCCAGCAGTCCTGGAACAAGATGCTTTGGATAATTGCCTATATTTTCCTCCAAAGCTCCCACGGCAATGCTTTTCATGTGTTCTGATTATTCTAGAAAGAAAGTTTGATTCAGTTCCACAAATATTTATGGAGCCTCAGTAAGCTGTAGGCACTGTTACAAGTGCTGAGAGCAGAAAGATGAGTAAGGCTAGAGAACTGTACTTGTCCTGGAGAAGCTCAGCGTAGAGGGGAAGACAGAACCTGAAGTGTGTTAGGAAACTACATGCATTGAACTAAAGGGGAAAATAAAGCCTGAAATGAGTGTTTAAGAACGAATAAGAATGCACTAGCCAGGTTAAAACAATAACAAGTGAGAGAAGCATTTCAGACACGGGGAAGAACAGAAAGAAAGACAATTAATTGCCAGGCACAAGGCTGAGATCGTGGGGAGAGAAGGAACTTGAAAAACATCTAGGAGGGAAAATAATTGAAAGAATTGATTATTGAGAGTGAAGGAGGGAACTCAGTCTATTATGACTGTAGGTTTTGTGCTTGAGTGCATGATCCATTAACTGAGGCAGAGATGGCAGGAGGAACAGCTAATTTTGGGGGAAAAAAGGTCATGTTGAAGCAGCAGCGCTGCCACATCCAAGAGGAAACAGGGGTGATAAGAACAGGCTTGCGGCTGGAGATCTTGCTCAGCCCCATAAGCTAAGCAGGGAGTGGGAGCTGAAGCCACTCTGATAACTGAAATGACACAAGTCGAATCAGCATCAAGGAGGGCAACTGGCTGGAAGCAGAACCCTAAAAAGTGGTATTTTAAGTGTGAGCAGAGGATCAAGAAACAGCTCACGGAGGAGATGGCATAGGGAGCAATGAGTTTCTAGAATTACATAGCGAAAAATTTTTAATGAGGCAAAAAGACTCAGTGAGACATGGACTGCAACTTCTGCAATCTGCAGGTTGGAGATGTTTCCACTGGAGCACCGGAAGAGACCAGGCGGCCATGATGGAAAAGAGAATGGAAGAGAGGAAGTGGTCCCTGGCCAGTCAGACCACTCTTTCAAGAAGGCTGCTTGAGAAGGGGAAGCGAGAGAGGGGACATCTGCTAGACAGATGCAGGACCATCTCAATCTCTCGCTATGATTTCTCTCTCAATCATTTTAAAGGGAAAGATGGAAAGACTTGAGTGGGTTTCTAGACTGAGAGGAACGCTGGCAGAGATGGAAAGACGGATGGTATTGGGGAGAAGACATGACTGAAGGAAAAGGTCGTGGAGGAGACAGTCGTCCTAACTACGTACTCTATTCTAACAACGTTTAGCTTCTAATCGTCTCTAGCCAGGTGAGTGTTTTACGTGCTCGGCAAAACCCTACAGAGGGGCCCCATGGGCAGTAGACTAGAAGCTCGCCCCTCACGGGCACCGCCTGCGTTCTGGGGTAAACAAGAAATGGCCCTTGGCCCAAGTATTATGGTCACTACACAACCTGATTTTCTTAGGGCACAATGGAGTCTGATCTGAGTCTGAGTCTCAGCCTTGATGGAAATTAGCTATTGGCTTTGGGCAAATACTTTGCTCAAAGTTTCTGGAAATTGGGCAAATTTGAAAGAGACTGCTCATTGAATATTGAATATTCTTGTTGCTTCCATTGTAAAGACATACCAAATACGAAAGGGAAGTTAAGTGTTAAAGCAAGCATGTTCGGCTTTCATTGATGATTAATTCCTTTCAATTTTGTGGTGGGCTTGTGATCCTGAGAAGGTGCCAGAAGGTTAGGCACTGAGAGGAGAGTACTGATTAGTTATCCCAGGCACTGGGGGGTGGGGCGACAAGTGCTGCTGGTGGCACTGTCCCTGGGGATAGCATGTAGCAATGGGCAAGGGAGACTGCAAAAATAAGACTCCGACATACATCCTAATGGTTAAGGGCTCAAGTTTGAGTCAAGACAAACCTGAGTTCAACTCCTGACTCTGTCACTTATTAGCCATGTCACTTTGGATAATCCAACCTCACTGAGCTTCAGTTGCCTCTTCTATAAACCGGGATAATAACACCCACCTTTAGAATGTTGTAATGATGAAGTGCAACAATGTGTATTTATCTATGTAAGTATGTGTGCATGTGTATGAAATTCCTGGCATACTGTAAGTGCTCAGGAAAGGTAGCTATTACATTGGGTTTGCTGTCACGGGCTTCACAGAACCTGTGTTGTTTTCATACAGGGCTGTTATACATTGACACTAAAAGCTTTACAGGTGCAGTGTTATCTAAACATACATGTTTAAAGTATAACGTCTATTATGTCACTTAAATTTTAAAATTCTATCAGAGTAAAAACTATGACTATCCTATTTTTCTCTGGATCTTCAGGATATAATAAAGCACTGGGCAAAGAGTGGGTATTTAAAAATATTCATTGCGGCATAGGAAGAAATGGGGAGAGAGGTAAAAAAGAGGGAAGGATGGATGTTGAGGGCTGCTGACTCAGGTGATATGAAATTTAAGGACTGAGAAAAATAGAAACAAGGCATCGCTGTGCTATTGAATGTGATGAAGACTTCTTGCAAGAAAGCCACTTTCCTCTGTTGATGTGACTTATTTTTACTCCTCTACCCTCTGATACAATCTTTCTTTCCATCTGGCAAGTGGGAATGGACCAGTTATATTTCAAGTTTGCTGACAAAGACTGCCTAAGGTAAATATTTGCTGCTTTCCAGAGCAAACCATGCCATTTAATTTTAGGTTACTTCATGCTATGCTCTTTCAGATCCAGTTCCATCGACGCCTTGTAGTACTTCATGGAAGTGCATCTGACTCAAATTCAACTATATTTAGAATCCTACATCATTCAGGCAGATGTGAGGACAGCTGTTGGTATTCTTTCCTAGAATCTCACCGAGATGTAGATTTTAGTAAAATTTTTAAAAATAAACCACACAGGTGTTTTCTCTGAGTCAACTGGCGCATCGGCTATAAAAAGAACGTGTACAATTCAGCTTCTGTTCCCACAAGCTCCAAGATGGAAACAGGGTTTTCACTGTTTTGATCCATCTATTTTCATTTGGTTGTATTGTTATTTTTTCACGAAACAAAAAAATAAAGTTCTCCCTGGACTGTGGTACTACACTTTCATTGTGTTGTCGTCAGTAGCTATTCTAATATTATCGCGGAATAAAGTGATGACATTAAGTTCTTTCTTTAGTTTCAGATTCAAGTGATATTGACTGAGCATGGCACGGAAACCCTGGAAGTGCTTCCATACCCACTATGTCATTTTTTCCCCAAGAGATTTAAAGATATCACAGCAAACTTGAATGATATATTTTCAAAAATGTGAGAAGTCAGAGAGACAGCTGGAAATCCTGAAAACCACCGAATCTACATGTCTTGGGGGTGGTGCAGAGGTCGCTGTGCAGTCGTCCTGGACGAGGACAGCTTCATTCCTGAAACAAGGACTAATGGGTTGGCTGGTTCCAAGACCCCAGGCCGCTGTGCTGGACTTGCTCGTGCTCTGCAGCGGGTCACAGCCTGAGCTCAGTCTCCTTGTCACTCTTCAGTCTCAGCCAGTGTGGAATTCTTCGAAAGCAAGTCGAATACAAGAGTTGTGAGGGTGGAGGAAATGTCCCATCTTTTAGGAGGCGTTTTTTTAACACACAGGATTTTTACTCTCTGAAATTTTATTTTCGTCATTCTAAGGCAGTAACATTCCAGCTCTGCGCTGTGGATTGTGCCTGATCGGCGGAACTGGCCGTGGTTCTACCGTCTACGCGCTGACTCTGCTGCGCCCGCGGTGCCCCGCCCCCATGCTGTTCTGGTGACGGCCCTCCCCCATCACCAAGCAACTTTGATCTTGCACCTCGTTGTGTTATAATACACAGTTACATTTACTCTTCATAGTATCCGACCTTACTGACATCCGCAGAGGTTAATTGGTGTCCAGTTGGTCACAGTTGTTAAGAGAGGCAGAATGTGTGCCTACATCCAGTTTTCTTGATTCTAAGTTCAGTGCTTTCTAATTAAATACAACAATAGCAGCAGCGGTTAATAATTATTTGTGTTTGGTATGTGTCAGGCATTGTACTAACAACTCTACACAGGAGGTTATCTTATTCTAGCATCATAATAACTCTATGATGTAGATATTACCATCCCCACTTACAGCTGTAGAAATTGAGACCAGGGAAGTTATACAATATGCTCAAGGTCACACAGCTATTAAGAAACACAATCAAGATTCTAATTCAGGCAGTGTGCTTTATGACTTGGTCTTTGAACAATTATGTTACATTATGTTCTTATAATAGCTTGGCTGCCCTCATCTCAGTTTCTATCTGCAATTTAGGTGAAAATATTTGCAAGGAGAAGAGTCCAGGGCTGTGTAACCTGGCTCTACACTGGAGCTCCAAGTCATGTGTAGCACAGGTCACAGCCAATGTATACCCTGGGGCATAGGTGATAAAGCATTTTTCCCAGCGTCCAAGCACAATATATTATACGTAGGAAATGCATGGTAACTGTGTGCTGAATGGAACTCAGTGGAAATTACTGGGTCTTCACAACACAGACTGAAGTACTGACTTTCTCAGGGTTATAGCTGTGTACTAAAATGAAGAGATGAAGGCCTGCAATCAAAAGAATAAGGTCTGATTCTTAAAGCAAGGGATCTGGAGGAGCAGAGGTAGATATGTGTCCCACCAACCACGTGGAGCCTGCAGACAAGTTTTGTTCAGCTCCACGTTGCTTTCAAGCTTTCAATCAATAGCCAATATTTTAAAATTAACATATTTCATTAAAGAATCCAAGTTTCCAATTTCTCTAAAAAACAAAAAAACAAAATAAACAACAACAACAAAAAACCTGGAAGACACGATACTAGACAGGGTTTCTGCTCTCTCGCTCACCAGTTTGAACAGGACGAGTCTTAGCCGTGAACTTTCCTCCTCGGCCCCCTACAGGATTCTGGTTTGCAAGCTATGGGTGAGCTGGACAGGGTGGAGGGAAGCTGTGGAAGTGCATCGGAGCCGTCTAAGATTCCTGAATCACTGTTTCAACACACCCATCAGTCTGCTCTGCCAGCCTTGCTGTACAGTACGTTGAAATTTTAGTCATTTCGTGATTGAGTTTTCATTTTTACCTCAAATGACAAAATAAACCGACAGCTCGCTCTCCACTTGGTTTAGCTGTCTCTGAAAACAGAGTGTCTCCAGCATTAAAGCACCACCACAGAAACTACCGATCGGGCTGGTGTCCTTTCACTGGCTTCAGGTCAAATGACCCAGGCTGTTGTTTTGCAGTGCTCTGCACTCTTTGGGTAAATGGCTAACTATATCTCACCCACGAGTTTTAAAGAAGAAAGGCTGTCATTGGCAAAAACTCTGAATCTTTTGAAAAGCCATCTTAATCTGCTTATAATTGTCACGATGGTTGTAGGCAAAAAGGTGGCATTTGCCTTCGCTGACCCCTTCTTGGTAGGTGGGCAGGGTTTTCTTCCTCAAAACTTCTGTGGTCTCTGCAGCTGTGCTTCTACTCATGAAGACCGGAGGCCCACAGGGCAGCAGCCAGGGAGGGAAGTATGCATTTGAGAAAGTCTTAAATTACTAAATTAAATTGGTTATTCAATCCAAATACAGTTCCAGATGAACTACGCTGGTCTAAAACGAGATTTCCCTTACTAAATTTTGGATTTTATAATGTAATAAAAATATTTTCTCAGTTAGTCAGTGAATTACTATTGAATCTTCTTCCTTAAATAAAGACTCTATACACAATTTAACTGCTGTCTTCTGTCTGAGTCCCAGACAAAAAACTAAGAAACATGTAAGGGGTCAAAAGCATTGCTAGAACTACACATTCGGTATCACCTTATATTATTTCAGCTAGACTTCAAATAGAGGCTTTTTTTTTTTTTTAAGTGAAGTTAATAGGATCATTTCAGAACAGGATTCTTTTTTTTTTTTACTACTATGTATGATGATAGGAAATATGCAGTTTCTTTTACTGTTAAAAAAAATCTCCTGCTTGTTAGAAAGTCTGCAGTTAACTCAGCTTTATTGCTTCAAATAAGCAGTTTGCACACAGAACAATAAAACTGTTTAATGAAAGAACATAATAGGCTTAGCAGATGTTGCAATCATAGAACATTTTAGGTAAATGGTTTTAAAAGGCTGTTTCATCAGTTTAGAAACACTCTTAGAAAATCAAATTCAGTTGCTGAATTCATGCAGGCTCTCTCTGAGGGAATATTTAGGACTCTTTTTCTCTAGTAGAAACACAAGACTAAGTTTACCAACTTCCAGTAACGGTGGGCTGGAGGGAGGATAACTAACCGGCTCACATCACCTATGTCCCTGCTTGGGCTGCTAATAAAGACACTTGGATGGGTTCTTCAAAAAATCATCTTCACCATTTGTTTGCTGACGGTTTTTGGGGTGTTAAAGAAAACTGGTACTTTCTTAGCAATTTATTCAACAACCACTAGATGAAGATGTATAGACGGTTCTTTCCCTCAAGGAACTTACAATAAATGACAAATAAAATACATGCTCATTGGTACATAGTTCAAGCCATTCCTTGCTAATTTATGGAGAGAGTAAAAGACTGTGCTGGGTTTACTGTGTCATTTCTCTGCTAATAAACAATGCCTCCTTCCTAAGGACAAACTTTTTAAGGCTGACGCAAGACAGGACTTTAGCTCAAAGTAAAAAAAGGGTGTAACAAATTTAAAATGTCGTTCAACACAACCTATCTACTGAGAAGATGGGCAAACATGTAAAGAAGCCAACATTTTGAATGTGTGTGTGTATTTCTTAACAACAAAGTGGGATGATGTACTTGATTATTTTAATAAATCATAAGTTATGATTTAAGTCTACTCAGTGCTTCCACTCTGAGCTTTCAAAAAAAGAGAGGAAAACTAAAGTAGCAATCTTTACAGCTTAATGTATCAAAAAGATGCCTTATGACCAGGAAATGCCTAAACCTCAACACGTTGTATCTGATACAAGTTTAAGCAGACTTTACTTAACTTCAGTCTACTGATTCTAATTAGTACTCTTAACAAAATGCTTGAATCGTAAAATATGCCATTACAAATTTATTTGTGAAATAAGCCTTAGCATGGTCATTCATATCCTTAAATAACACGGCCATTTTTTCACCAAAAAAGCTACTCTTCTGACCGTGGCATAGAATGTGTCCATGTTCCTGCTGCCATAACCATTTGCAACATATGTGGAGGAAAAAAGCCAATCCTGATATATCTCAGGGCTCCATCTGCACTAACTGCCTCGGGCTCAGCCATGTCTCTTTCAGTTCCCAGGTGCACTGAACCACATCTATCAAAATATTTACCCTGAAAATAGCTTTGTAATAAGAGCGGAATGTCCTTTTTGATGATTTCTTTTGAAAAATACATATGCACTTAACTGGCAATTCTATACTTTGGAGGTGGCAGGTCACGTGAATCCACTTATTAAAAAAAAGAAACCCCAACTCCCTTCATGGTGATGTTAGTTGATGTGTTCTAACCACTCTACAAACACACAATGGATTTAATACGCTTTACATTTCACCTTGACCATGGCTCTGAACTCCAGCTAAGTGTGCCTCGATTTCAGTCCCATCCTGGTTCTCACTGTGAGTTGAATCCTTGCTAGATGGTTCACAGGGGGACGAGATTAGGTATGAACGTTCAGTAGTTCAGTTCATCCCAACATCACACTTAGCGAATGAAAGCTGTAAGGTCTACAGCAGTTTTGGAATAGTTTAAAGCGAATATCAACTTCTGGGACTGCGATTTATATTACAGAATGAAAAACAAAAGAATGTCCAAAAAAAGGGAAAGGAAAAAGAATCCCTCCTGACTGAAGTGAAAGCATACCAAAAATCGACCTGGAAAGTGTTCAATACTCATGGCTAAGGAAATACCCCTACCATACTGTCCACATGGTCTCTGCATAATCAGTACCTAAAACGATGGTTCGGCACTTTGAGTCACCCGAGGGTGAAGGGCACGTGGGAAGGTCCGTCCTGGCACGCCTCACAAAAGCCGTCAGGGCAAACGCTGCACACGCCTCTGCTCCCGCACTGTCCCCAGGCGCTGGCCACAGGTCAGCTCCAGCACTCTGCCCTCAGGACTTCTGTGCTGCACCCCAACTTCCTGTTCTCGGAAGGGACCGTACTGGATGGCAAGCACTTGAAGGCAAGGCCAGGCCAGAGAGCCTAGGAGGCCCTCACTGGTACCTCCTCAGGGCCCCAAAGATTGCTTAATATCCACAGCAATGTGGCACTCACGCTGTATAAAAGGGGAGAATTCCCTTAACTTTTCTCATTTTATCGACTGAATTAAATCAAATTTTAAACAAGTAAAATACCAACATACCCATCCTTTCTTCCCTCCATAACAACAAAGACCACCGTCACTCAATTACAATCCATTCAAGTCCAGCAAATATTTCTTGGGCTATATATACAGCATTGCAAACCCAGGCAATTTATTTTTAAGATCATATATATGTTTCTTTTTTTGGAGCCCCCTTCCCCAACATCATATCAGATAAACTAAAAGTTGTGTTCATAACCTACACTAAAACTAATTTTATGGCCAAAACATTTAAAAGAATTTTTATATTTTTGTCTTTGAAATTATTTGGCTACCAGTTACTCATTTAATTTGTAGTTTGCTATGATTTCTCAGTAATTATGTTAACTTTAACATTTAATGGAGATGACAAAATATTTGGTTTTATATTTGCTTAATACTGACTTTTGATTCTGTCTTTTGTTTTAGAGGCAATAATTTTTCTTTCAAGATCAACATTTTTGAGGTTCTTGTGAAGTACAATGTCATTTAGTCCATTGTGTCCCTAGTCATTGTGTCCCCAGTGCCTGATGAATACCACGATGGCCTTGACTCTCACTAGAGAGAGGCAACTTGAGAAGACGACACTCCTTGGGAACTGGCAGGAAAGATCCAGGGTGAGCAGAGAGGGAGGGATGCCTAGGTAAGGGAGAAGATGGCTGACGGAACCCACGTCACGGAGACTCGAGCTCAGTAAAACAGGAGACAGGATATCTGGGCAGTCAACAGTCACTCTGCGTACGTCCAACAGGCGACACAGATGAAGAAAGCACTTCCCCCTCCTCAAGAAATTCATAACATAGGATAGGAAATATGACTTAATATAGGATGTAAGGCAGATGCGAAACTGCTAGAAGACCTCATCAAGTACCACCAAAACATGGAGCTATCATCAGACTGTGCAGCCCCAGGGGCCTCATTCACACTGCCGTCTATGTGAATGGTGCCCCTACAATGTGGCAGTGCCATGGTCTTGGCTGAAGGGATAAAAAAAGGCTTTCTAGAAGAAGCATTTGAACAGGTCTATTTGGCCATTTACTAGCAGAGAGATCACTATGAACTTCCACCAGCTCATCTGTAATGGGAATAATAGTAGCCACTTCACTGCATTATTAGGAGGAAACAAAAAGATATATATGTGCAGTACACTGTGCCAAATCCACCCTTCCTTCCATTTTTCCTTCCTTCTTTCTTTATTCAAATGTTCATTGAGCTTCAACCGTGTGTCACATACTCTACCAGCGCTGTATACACACTAATGGACAACAGACTCGTTTGCCTTTGTGAAACTTACAATAAAATGAGACTATTCTATTACAAATTATTCCAAACAGTGACAGGAGGAAGGTGGGCCAAGCAGAAGAATCAGTGTGAGCAAAAGCAAAGAAAAGGTGTCTCAGACGAGTCGTGCAGTGTTTCAGGAGTCAGGAAGGACATCGAGTTTTTTCCAGTGCTCCTTGCTGTCAGTGCTAAGACAGCAACAGCAAGCTAGGGGCTAGCGCAGAGAGGCAAATAGGTTTTATCTGCTATCTCGGTTCTTATCAGTTGGTAATGCTTTCTGGAAGGCTGTATTGAGAATGCACTCATGACTGTTTGTCAGCGTTGGCCTTGGGGCTGTGGGTGATGCGTGAGTAATGGATCGGGCATTCTTTGTCTAAACAAAACTGAGCAGCCTGTCTTTGTAAAAAGTGGTGTCTAGAAGAATCTGTGTCATTTCTTTCGCGGAGACCGAGAGCACTGGAGCGGAACAGAAGACGGGGCTGGGGGGCGGAGGCGGGGGCAAACCTTCGGCTGACTGATGCACAGCAGAAGGCCAAGTGATCAAAGGAATACAGGGTGGTGGCAACTGCTTCAGAAAATTGGCTTAGCTCAGAATTCACATTGGGCTGAGTCACCAAAATGAAGCCAATGAATTGGAAAAAGTGAAAGAGGTTGGATTTTGGAGGCAGAGTCTTGTGTTCAAATTCCAGGTCTTTCAATTATTAGCTTCTTACACCACTTAATCTTTCTGAACCTTAGTTTCTCCTAAGAAAAAAATCTGAATATTAATATTTACCTCATAGAATTGTGGGAATGACTAAAAACACTGTACGGCGCCTACAACACAATGGACGCTCAATTAATAGTGCTTCTCTTCCTCTTTTCCTGAAGTGACTGGGGACTGACACATAGAAAAATGTGTAGGTTTAGAGAAAAGGAATATAAAATTGGAAGAGTTGAAGGGTAAATATCCAGTGTGGCCGGGCTGGGCAGCAAAAGAGAAAACACAAATGAGGAGTGGCTGGAAGTCAGGGACGGTGAGACTGAGGACAATTCATGGCTGGTGGATGTGCACAGGTGTGGCCTCCCTGCGAGCACCACGGGAAGACACAGGGGGCAACGGGTGGTGCTCCGCTGGTAGAGTTCAAGCTCATGGGAGTAGATCGTTTGTAACCAACAGTTACATACAATGTATGATGAAAAGTGTGCCCCCAAATTAGGTACCAATGACATGGGAGAGTTAGGGAACAGGGGACAGGATGGAAGAGAAATTGGGGAAATTTTCACAAAAGCTGCCATGAGAGTTGCATCATTTTTTTTTTTTTCCAAATGGAGTGAAAGAAAGACACTATTCAATGAAAAGGAAGAGGTTATGGAAGAGGAAATAGGTGTGAAGAGTTTTAGGGGCCTTTTCAGCTGAGGTGTCAAAATCATACAGGGTAAAAGCAGGAATGGGGAAGATGGGGAAAAAATGAGCCAGGTGTCGAAGCCACGTGGAATAACTTATTCCATTATTATTGTTTTTATTATCTTCAAATTGGCCAAAAAATTTTTAAGAGCAATTACAAACAAATAGATTCTAATCATTAGAATTCTAACCCTAATCAATGAAACTGAAGATTCATTTATTCTACATAGAAAACAACCTAATTAGGCAAATAAATACGCATAGAACTGGAATTGTTACGGTCCCCAAGTACTCGCCCAACTGAAAACGGATAGGTGACATCCAGTTAATGGAGAGAAGAACTTGACACACAAGTCAGAAAGCAACTAGTTTTTAAAAGCTAGTACTGTCTTTAAAAAATCGAGTGAACAATCTGCCAAACAGTATGGGTTAAGCTTCAACTGTATATTGAGGGTGAGCAGAGACGGGTATGTAGAGCAGATGTGTCTTTCTTAAACACAATTTGAAAGGCCCTTATCTCGAGAACTCTGGAAATTCTCTGAGAATAACATCATTGAGGTGAATCATCTGCAATATATTCCACCTTGCACAAGCAGAGGTACCTGAACACTGCGTGAGTTATGCTGGACAGTTTAGAAGAGGCACCTGGACGGGGTAGTGCTTTAAAAACCTGGGTACCTACTAGCCCCGGGTCCCATCAGGAAATGCAGATTATCAAGAAATGACCATATCATGAGATCTTAGGATTCTAACACTTATAATACATCAACCCAATTTAAAATGTATAGAAGCTAAGTCATGGGAAGGACACCAGCTGACCCCACTCTGCAATCTGAGCCAGGAATGCGGCCAGAATTAAGAAGTTGGTTTCCAATTTACCGTTCTTATTTTTTATTTTTATTTTTTACTCTTCATTTTTTAGCCCACTCTACTAAACTGAAGGACACACTTCAGGGCATAATCCAATGAATCATGATCATGCTGTGGCATAAAAAAAAAAATTAAACGAAATCCAGTTGCAACCTCAAATATGTCCATAAACTGTAAGTTGGAAAGGTAGTTTTAAAATACACTTTCCGGAACCCACGTCACGGAGACTCGAGCTCAGTAAAACAGGAGACAGGATATCTGGGCAGTCAACAGTCACTCTGTGTACGTCCAACAGGCGACACAGATGAAGAAAGCACTTCCCCCTCCTCAAGAAATTCATAACATAGGATAGGAAATATGACTTAATATAGGATGTAAGGCAGATGCGAAACTGCTAGAAGACCTCATCAAGTACCACCAAAACATGGAGCTATCCTCAGACTGTGCAGCCCCAGGGGCCTCATTCACACTGCCGTCTATGTGAATGGTGCCCCTACAATGTGGCAGTGCCATGGTCTTGGCTGAAGAGATAAAAAAAGGCTTTCTAGAAGAAGCATTTGAACAGGTCTATTTGGCCATTTACTAGCAGAGAGATCACTATGAACTTCCACCAGCTCATCTGTAATGGGAATAATAGTAGCCACTTCACTGCATTATTAGGAGGAAACAAAAAGATATATATGTGCAGTACACTGTGCCAAATCCACCCTTCCTTCCATTTTTCCTTCCTTCTTTCTTTATTCAAATGTTCATTGAGCTTCAACCATGTGTCACATACTCTACCAGCGCTGTATACACACTAATGGACAACAGACTTGTTTGCCTTTGTGAAACTTACAATAAAATGAGACTATTCTATTACTAATTATTCCAAACAGTGACAGGAGGAAGGTGGGCCAAGCAGAAGAATCAGTGTGAGCAAAAGCAAAGAAAAGGTGTCTCAGACGAGTCGTGCAGTGTTTCAGGAGTCAGGAAGGACATCGAGTTCTTTCCAGTGCTCCTTGCTGTCAGTGCTAAGACAGCAACAGCAAGCTAGGGGCTAGCGCAGAGAGGCAAATAGGTTTTATCTGCTATCTCGGTTCTTATCAGTTGGTAATGCTTTCTGGAAGGCTGTATTGAGAATGCACTCATGACTGTTTGTCAGCGTTGGCCTTGGGGCTGTGGGTGATGCGTGAGTAATGGATCGGGCATTCTTTGTCTAAACAAAACTGAGCAGCCTGTCTTTGTAAAAAGTGGTGTCTAGAAGAATCTGTGTCATTTCTTTCGCGGAGACCGAGAGCACTGGAGCGGAACAGAAGACGGGGCTGGGGGGCGGAGGCGGGGGCAAACCTTCGGCTGACTGATGCACAGCAGAAGGCCAAGTGATCAAAGGAATACAGGGTGGTGGCAACTGCTTCAGAAAATTGGCTTAGCTCAGAATTCACATTGGGCTGAGTCACCAAAATGAAGCCAATGAATTGGAAAAAGTGAAAGAGGTTGGATTTTGGAGGCAGAGTCTTGTGTTCAAATTCCAGGTCTTTCAATTATTAGCTTCTTACACCACTTAATCTTTCTGAACCTTAGTTTCTCCTAAGAAAAAAATCTGAATATTAATATTTACCTCATAGAATTGTGGGAATGACTAAAAACACTGTACGGCGCCTACAACACAATGGACGCTCAATTAATAGTGCTTCTCTTCCTCTTTTCCTGAAGTGACTGGGGACTGACACATAGAAAAATGTGTAGGTTTAGAGAAAAGGAATATAAAATTGGAAGAGTTGAAGGGTAAATATCCAGTGTGGCCGGGCTGGGCAGCAAAAGAGAAAACACAAATGAGGAGTGGCTGGAAGTCAGGGACGGTGAGACTGAGGACAATTCATGGCTGGTGGATGTGCACAGGTGTGGCCTCCCTGCGAGCACCACGGGAAGACACAGGGGGCAACGGGTGGTGCTCCGCTGGTAGAGTTCAAGCTCATGGGAGTAGATCGTTTGTAACCAACAGTTACATACAATGTATGATGAAAAGTGTGCCCCCAAATTAGGTACCAATGACATGGGAGAGTTAGGGAACAGGGGACAGGATGGAAGAGAAATTGGGGAAATTTTCACAAAAGCTGCCATGAGAGTTGCATCATTTTTTTTTTTTTCCAAATGGAGTGAAAGAAAGACACTATTCAATGAAAAGGAAGAGGTTATGGAAGAGGAAATAGGTGTGAAGAGTTTTAGGGGCCTTTTCAGCTGAGGTGTCAAAATCATACAGGGTAAAAGCAGGAATGGGGAAGATGGGGAAAAAATGAGCCAGGTGTCGAAGCCACGTGGAATAACTTATTCCATTATTATTGTTTTTATTATCTTCAAATTGGCCAAAAAATTTTTAAGAGCAATTACAAACAAATAGATTCTAATCATTAGAATTCTAACCCTAATCAATGAAACTGAAGATTCATTTATTCTACATAGAAAACAACCTAATTAGGCAAATAAATACGCATAGAACTGGAATTGTTACGGTCCCCAAGTACTCGCCCAACTGAAAACGGATAGGTGACATCCAGTTAATGGAGAGAAGAACTTGACACACAAGTCAGAAAGCAACTAGTTTTTAAAAGCTAGTACTGTCTTTAAAAAATCGAGTGAACAATCTGCCAAACAGTATGGGTTAAGCTTCAACTGTATATTGAGGGTGAGCAGAGACGGGTATGTAGAGCAGATGTGTCTTTCTTAAACACAATTTGAAAGGCCCTTATCTCGAGAACTCTGGAAATTCTCTGAGAATAACATCATTGAGGTGAATCATCTGCAATATATTCCACCTTGCACAAGCAGAGGTACCTGAACACTGCGTGAGTTATGCTGGACAGTTTAGAAGAGGCACCTGGACGGGGTAGTGCTTTAAAAACCTGGGTACCTACTAGCCCCGGGTCCCATCAGGAAATGCAGATTATCAAGAAATCACCATATCATGAGATCTTAGGATTCTAACACTTATAATACATCAACCCAATTTAAAAGGTATAGAAGCTAAGTCATGGGAAGGACACCAGCTGACCCCACTCTGCAATCTGAGCCAGGAATGCGGCCAGAATTAAGAAGTTGGTTTCCAATTTACCGTTCTTATTTTTTATTTTTATTTTTTACTCTTCATTTTTTAGCCCACTCTACTAAACTGAAGGACACACTTCAGGGCATAATCCAATGAATCATGATCATGCTGTGGCATAAAAAAAAAAAAATTAAACGAAATCCAGTTGCAACCTCAAATATGTCCATAAACTGTAAGTTGGAAAGGTAGTTTTAAAATACACTTTCCAATTCTTTTGAACTAAAATCAAATTTAAGGCGCTGTAGGAAGGCAGTTCAAACAAAAGCTAATTTTGTTTAATGAACTAACCAGGAAGGCATTGTGAAAGTATTGTGCAACTAAATGCTTAGTTAATTACTGTGAGATCAAATAACTGTTACCATAGTTACCGCACACTGTTTTCCATAATAACTTTTATCACTTCAATAAATCTTTGTGACACAACAAATATAAAAAGTTTACTGTAACATGACTATAATGTTTTGGAAGTCCCACACTGATGACTGACCTCCTGAAATTACTTTTCCATATTTGTCAGTGAATGAGGGGGTGATACCGTATCTAGCTGACTCAAGATCAACATGTCTCACTGGCTTCTTTAACAGCCTGTAATTCCTCAAAAGTTTAATTCACCAGGTCCTGTCATTCAACAGAAAAAAATCAAAGGGCCCTTTCAGTATGACATCTTGTCTCTGAATGAGAATAAAAATGAGAGCAACCATTTATGAGCAATAATTGTCAGGTTCCATGCTAGGCACTCGACATGCATCACCATCTAACCCTTCTCGCACTTCTGGAGGATACGGATCTGGCCCAAAGTCATCTAGCTCCCCCTTGGGAGAGATTTCAACCAGGTCTGTCTAGCTCCAAACTCAGTTGAGATATATATATATATATGTATGTATGTATACATACATACATATATATATATAACGATTTCTGTAATAACTGTTTTCTTGCTGCTGTGTATAGTGTTAAAGTTATACCAGTGTGCCATATGACACTTCCTGTCACAATGATTGACTGGTCTGTTAGCTGAAATGATGTCATAGAGCCACTGGAAAATGGACACTCTTTCTCTGGATATACTAGAGTTGAGACTTGTTTATATCACTATTCCCAGCCCCGCCCTCCCACCCTCTCCACATATGCAGGGCTTAGTCATTTGGTCACTTTCACTCTTTCCTGTATCCTGCTTGCCTTTTTCTAGATCTAAATGCTGAGATGTTTGAATAAGCGAAATGGCAAACATGGTCTAATAAGTTAAGACCATGAATGTGATAAGATAAAGGAAACTGTAGATTCAAAATTCAGTTCTGTCAAGGTGAAGCTGTGTGACCTTGGGTAAGTCACTGAGTATTGCTCTGGGTTTTCCCATCTGGAAAACGGGGAAATAACCTACTAACTCATAGGGATATTATGCAAATTAATTATTTAATGTTGTTGAGTTCCTTGAAGTTACAAAGTGCTAAGTGTAATAATCATTATCAAGGGGAAACAAACATGTGATTACAGAGTTATTAAAAAGCAAGACCGAAAGCCACTATCAAAAGGAAACCCACTGCAATAAAAGTGAGCTCACATCTTCCAGAGCCCTGATGTAGAAACCCCAGGGTTCCTACCTGTGAAACTTGATTCACACCTATTCAGTACTGTTTCAAAGGTCCAAGGACGCCAAAAGCCATTTCATCCTTGGTTTCAAAGATGAACAGGTAGGATTCATGTCAGGGACTAAATCGGCCTAGGGAGATGCAGTTGCTGGAATCTCATGTTAAAGGCAGCCAAAAGCTGACCCATCTGTCTTTTGTCCCCCAGAGCCTGGGCATTTAAGCCGCAAACTTGTCCTCGACTCTACCTGTCTCTTACTCCTTCCTCTCTCTTCTATTCAACTACTTACTGCTACTTCCCAAACAGCTCTCAAACCTACTCCGTCTCCACGCCCACCTTGACAGTAGCATAAATAAGACCCTCCTCAACACGATTACTGTAACAGTCTTATAACCGACTCCCTGCTTCCGGGTGTCCCTCCACCTCAAATCTATCTGTCATCCTACGCAGAATGTAACGTAATGCTGATCGCGACCTGGTTCTGTTTAAAGTAATTCAACACACGCCACTGCTTTCAGGATAAAATTCAGATTCTTTAGCAAGTGAAGTAAGGATCTGCATAAACTGTCTCCTATATGCTGTCTCCAATTTCTTTAGTTACCTCTCTCCTTATCGTATGCTAGTCTCTCTCTTCTCACAGCTCCTTAGGCTATCTGCTACACCATATATTCCACTGTGTGGAGAGTCTCAATACTTGTGAAGATTTTAGTCTAGTCTTGAAGAACACCAGGTGTGTGACTGGTTTTTACTCCAGCCTGGTGTGAAGTATGTATGTACTCAGGAAATGTTATATAAATGACTGAATGAATGAACAAAGTCTTCCAGAGGACATGTTAACTAGTTACGTTACCTTACTTTGTTATACTTTCAGCTTGGTTACGAGGCTCTTAAGAAATTAATTTCATTGATGTTTTTAACTATAGATGATGACGATGATAAGAGACTAAGGATGTCTTGTCATGAAGACTCAAGTGAACCAAGTTATCCTTTGCAATACAGACCTAAACGATTCAAGTTTGCCTTTTAAGCTTTTAGATTTAGTCAGATTCCAAGAACAATTGCCAAGAAGCAAACAATCGAAGAGTAAAACAAGAGTCTTAATGATTCTATAGAAAGCTGTGATCATGGAATGTACACATCCATCAGAATTCCTGCTGTAAAAACTTATCTTCCTCAAAGTCATGACAGAGACAGGAAATAAATTAATCACGCATTGAGTGGAATTCAGAGGCGTGTCATTTTAAAGCGGTATGGTTTTTTTTTTTCTCCATAGATATAATAAAAAGTGAAAGAAAAACAACAGTATTTTACTTCTTTGCTCTGGCAGGCCATCGGGCACATGAAACCAAATCAGCCATATATGAGCCAGCTTCTTTTACTCAAAGTAAAAAAGCCAAATCTACCTTAATCCATTTTGGGGAATGAGTAAAGACAGCCATGCACAAGAAGCTCATATTTTGTGAAAATGAAAAAGAATTATGAAACCTAAAGATACATCAAAAAAAAGACACAATCTCACCCCCCTTCCCCTAATATCTGCCAATTAGAAAAAAATCTTTGAAACTGATAAAACACGAAAGATTTAAATGTCTACTAGTCATCCAGGAAAAATATCATCTCTCGAGTTAACTTCATTTAAAGTTCACATAATGGTCAACCAACAGAATCACCTCTTGTGTTAGCTTCCTACTTTTTGACACTCTTCCTCCTCCTAGATCTCAATTTTTATCTCCTAAGCTCAAGACTTCTCCTGTGATTACTCATTAGTTTTGATCTGCAGGCTCTGGCAGTGCTGGCCTCACCATTCTTCCTGAAATTACTTCCTCCCTTGGCCCCTACACTCCTGAGACCTTGCACCTCCTCCATATCGAACCATTCCTATGACGTTTCTTCCTCTTTCTAGACAATGGACACATGTCCATCTCAGCCCTTTGTGCAGTTCTTGTTAATATTTCAACATTCTATCTGGATACGCGACTTCTAAATAATTCAATTTTAGCCTCGGTCCTTTTCCCAATTCCAGTTCTGCATCCTCAACAACCGAAGGGGCATTTGAATTGCTCGTCACACCACTGCTTCAAAGAAATATGTGTGAAATGAATATATTATCTTTTCCTTCACTCCCCAAACAGTTCCTATTTACTTATTTATTTGTTTATTTATTTATTTTAAAGTAACGCATTGACCATTCTCAAGGGCACTCATGATAAAACCTCAGGGTCCTTTTTTTAAAACCTCTTTCTCCTTCTAATAATCAATATAAGCCCCAGCGACTAACGCTAATTTCCTCTGCCACATATCTCACAGGCACCCTTTCCTTGCATTTCTAATTGAACCAACCAAAAATACTGCTCACAATACTTGTTTTAACACACAAATCACTCCTCTCCCTGTCTCTATTTCTTCTTTCCTTCATAATGCTACCAGATTAAACTTTTTGTATATATATAAACTTTGGGAGGAGGGTAATAAACTTTGGTTTTGTATAATTTAAAATATATATATTAGTTTCATTAGGTCCTCCCCCACTCAAAAGTCTCCTATAGTTCCATATCACCTCTAAGATAAAGTCTTCATTTCTTAGCCTAGCATTCAACTCCCTTAGGAGTCTGGCCCTACTTTTTAGTCTCACTTCTCACAATCTCCCATAAAAATGCCACACGAATGAAAGCCCCTATACATAATTGTACTCACTAAAGTAAAGCAATAAAAGAACATACCCTTTTCCACTTCTCTGTCTGGTCCTTGAACCTGGTGTTTGATGCCTTTATTTATAAATCAGAGGTTTTACCTTATGATATTTCCAGGTAGACAGTAACGCCTAACATCTCCCTTCATCCTTCTTAATAAACACCGGAGTATCAATTCCAAGGTCTGTTTCCTTGCCCTCGACTCCCTTTACCTCGACTAAGGCTTAATTGCAAAGAAAAACAAAAGTCTGCTACTGTTCTCTTTGATTTTACCTTCCATTTCTCATCTCAAACTCCCTGTACTTTCATTTTTGTTCATCTCCAACAGGAATAGTGAACCTGAAATTCTCAAGGATGCTTGTAAATTATTCAGAAGTAAGGCCAAGTGTAAGGAAAGCGACCAGTTAGACAGTTTTCTGTTCTTCCCAACTACATAGCAGGACCAAAGGACTGATGTGCATCTCAGAAAAACAAAATCTTCACAGAAGAAGATCATTTACACCTCCCACACCCTACGCGTTCGCTCCCACCCCCACGGAAGGTGATGTTTGTCCTTATTACCATTTTATCACTGAAGAAACTTCATTAAAGAATAAAATCTGTAGGAATTTTGACTTTATAAGCCATGCTGCTGAATTCATAGTTGCTATTCTAATCACTCTTTCATTCTACAATTCGATGGTGCATAAAAAATAGATCTCCTCTCCCCCAGCTCATGCGGAGTTAGCTATGTTCATATGTTCTTAATTTGTTACAGAATTTTGTTCAAAGCACGGTGATCATTTTGTAGTGTGCCCTTGAGATAAGATTCATCTAGAAATGCTTAGAAATCAAATAATTTAAAATGATAGAGGGTACATAATATGCATTATAAAAAAAAATACAAGGAAAGGTCATTAGGGAGTATTACTGATAGTCTGAAATAATGGGGCTTAAGAGAATTTAAAGAGCAATCACAAAGACCAATAGACGTTCAGAGACAAAAAAAACTTAGGCATTTAAGTGGCCATGCGTTGTGACGGGAGGAGAACATGATGTGCAGTCAGAAAGCCTTGGTTCAAATGCGGGCTCTGCTACTTACCAGCTGTATGACCTGGGGCACTCATTCCTTAAGACAGGATGGGAACTAGGGTGAGGAGGCACTGGCCTCAGGGCAAAATTTCAGAGGATACCCAAAAAACTCATTAATCGAAATAACTAAAATGTAAATGAAATATTCTAAAAATCAAAATTAATGCCGAAAAGATCCACGATGAAGAACAGAAAATTTTAAATCAAGACAGGACCTGACCCTGCGCTTACTTGAACAGCTCACCTCATTCGCCATACCTTAATCCTGGCCCTGTCAGATTCTGCATAAATTTTAATATTCTTAAAGTATTGCATAAAATATTATTTATCTCGATTATTGGATTTTTTTTTGGCACTTCCTTAAATTTTGTGCCTGAGGCAAGTGCCTCACTTGAGATTTCTCATTTGTGTAAATAGTAACATCAAAACAAAGGCAACTTCCATAGATGTGCTGTGAAGATCAGATGAGATATCTGCACGTGTCAAGGTACTGGAAGAAGTAAGACAATTTTTTAGTGTTATTATTAGTTTAAGAAGAGTTAGAAGAGTCAATGAGGCTGAAAGATGGCACAATAAACTCCCAGAAAGTAACTCTGGCCAGTTGTCCTACTTCCCTCTTCTATCCTGTGTCAATTCTCTCTTACGAGATTCTGAAGTGGCTTCAAGAACAGGCAGCCCTGTCCTGGGATATCCTGCATGGACAATTGCCACTGGGTAAAAAAGACTCGGATGGGACTCAGCAGAGATATACACAAGTTAGCCTCTTGCAATATCAGTTTTATCCATCCCGCTGAGGATTACTATTTGAAAGGAACATGGAGAGCGCCGAAAAGGTAAAAGAAACAGAAAAGCTAAGATTAAAAAAGAAGCTTCCGTAAATTTTCACATGTGTGGCAGGCCACTTTGGGCTACGCCTCAGACTTCCCCGGCGTAAGTTGTTTCCTTGCTTTTAGGGCTTACTCCAGGGAGATTTTGGGGTGCCCATCACAGTCCTGGCTGCACCTGTCCCTGTGTTCATCTGACAAGCATCCAGAACACCAATTACATGCCAGACACTGGAAATCTGGAGACCGATGAAGCACAGCCCCTGTCTTCAAGGAGACACCTACCTGGGGGTATCAGAGTATCAGAACTCTACACGGGAGACTGAGACCTTCATTCATTCAAAACACGTTAGTGAGTGTTGGTCGTTAGGCGCTGTTCTAGGCACTGGGGAGACAGTCGTGAGGAAAACACAAACGCCTCTGAACTCCAGAGCTGATTGGAGAGGGAGTCTCGAGTTAGTCTAGGATTGGGTTTGTTCTAGGAAAGACCAGACCTTTTATCTCATTCTAGAACATCAGCATGGTAGACCTAAAACCTAACAGAAAATCAAACATGAAGCTAGAAGTAATTTTTTAGTTTCCTCATAGGATTCATCTGTCCTATGATCCAATAGGGATAAACGGGCGTTTCAGTGTCTAAGAGAGACGGCCCGTACAAACATAAGGCCAACTGGACGTCTCTGCACAGATCTTTGGGAAATTGCAATTAGGATAATGATTTCTATTTGGCCACTTTGAATTTTCAAATTCAAGTCTAGGCTTCTTGAAGACAGATGTCAATTCATCCCTTATCCCTCTCTCTTCTCTCTTAATCTGGGTACTTAATAATCAATATTTGTCGATTTAATGCAGTATATGGGTTGAATAATATTTTCTAAATAAGTGCGACCAGCTGTAGATATCATTCTCCCAGCTACCTCATTACGAAGTCTCTGCCCCCTGGATGGGAAGTAGGGCAGTGGTACATGTGGAAGAAATGGTAAGGCCGATCATCATAAACACGCAGATCTAGCTCAAGAGAACAATAAAAATGTACTCATCCTCAGCTCTTTTCACAGAGGCAATAAAATGGTCAAAACCACTTACTACAGTCACAAGATTATTACTTGGCTTTGCATAATGCCTGCTACTTTTCAACGCTCTTTCAAAATCACTATTTCATTGGATTCTTACATCAAATTTATAAAGTAAATAGGGCGAGCGATACCATTGGAGAGATGAGGAAATGAACACAGGATGGGTCTCACCTAAAGTCACACAGCTTAGTAGTGAGTTTAGGAAAACAACTGGACTCCCATTGTAATGCTCACCCCATCACACCAGACTGTGGAGCTGTAAGCATTCAGTTCTCAAGTTTCAAAGTGCCTGGCACAGGATTGACACACAGTAAACTCTGGCTGTTTTATTTATCTCTGTTACCCCAGTGTCTAGAGCAATGTTTGGTAAATGAATGGATGAACGACGAATGGATGAATAATAAATGGATGAATGAAGGAGTGGCAAAACTAATGGAAGGTTTGACTCATACTTTAGCTATATTAGATAGCAGCTTTCATAAAATTACATAAAATTGATTTCACAAATGCTTTTCAAAAGCTTCCAAATTGCTTTTTTTACTCCCTTGCCTGATTAGCTGTAAACCGAAGTAGATGTTTTTCCCTGACCTATTTTCGAAGTTAATCTTTAAATCCCTCGGTTACAAAATCATAAGGATTAAATATTTGTTCTGGGAAAATGTATAATCGTTCAGGAAAAAAAAAAATTAAATGTGAGTATACTGATTAAATTCCCAGAATTCAAGATACTAATACAAGTTATATTAAAATGCCTTAAGTGTGATAAGTCTCCAATGACAGTTTAGTTGCTGAAATTTCAAAAGCTACTGAAGTCATAAACCCAATTACATGAGAATAGTAATGGCAGAACAGAGAGGCCTAATTGGAAAAGTAAAAAACAGATGCTTCCATAAACAATAAAGGCTTTACGATATTGGGTCTAGACTAAATTTGAACGCCTAGGTGTCTTCTGATAGAAAGCAAGAAGGTTTGCATTTCATGAACTTGATCACCTCTCCACTTTCTCCCTAGACTGATGATGCTAGGATTCAACTTGCACAAACTCGCCCTGCACAGTATCCAGCAAAACAGTGATTGTCGATAAATGTTAAATAACAAATTTTGATGATTCCACAAAAACTGCAGGTAAGGACACGATTCTGTGAAGACTATGGAGTACTTTGGTTGACTCGCAAACAGTGATTTTTGTCTCCTCTCTCATTGAAAGGTAAATATCAGGGTTTGTTAGCAAGAGTTATTGAACACTTTCGTCTGTAGGTTTGGTTCAACACATGATGTTTCTTTGTACACGTGGAATAAGATCATTTACGCATGGAATAATATAGCCATGTTTTGTTTTAAACTTTCTGTGCTGTAGGGTAGATTGGGAATTAAAGAATTAAAGCATGAGAGAATAGGAAAGGGCTTACCTAGATCCAAATCCTCATTCTAGAGAGGAAACTCAAGCTCAGAGAGGGAGAGTGAATTATCCCTGGTTCGACATCCAGTAAGTGAGGGAGCCAGCAGGCCCAGAATCTAGATCTGCTGGGGAAGACAGATCTGGTGCAGACGCACAAAAGAGCAGTCGTATATATTCACTGGGGACAAAGTAACCTGTCCCAAACTGTAATCATCGTCTGCTGCAGCGCTGTTTTCATAGAGTACTGCTACTCAGATGACTTCATATTTAATTTTATCCTCTTGGTTCTATTCTGAAAAACCTATTTTCACATTGGGCCTAAAGAATCAGCCTCTCCTGGGTCAAGTCACGTTCGGGTCCACTCCCTTCCACCACAATGACCCACCACAGAGATCTCTCCTCCCGTATTCCTTAATTTGAAACCCAAACTCAAGAGTAGTGTAAGAAAGATGCTTTCCAGCCCTGGCTTTGACACTGACTTTGGCCTCTGGCAAGTCACTAATCATTTCTGGAACAGTTTTTAATGAAATGCTTATCAAGCAACTTTCATGGCAAATATTATGTATCTAGCACTGATACTTTATTATGGTATAATAATAATAACTAATTTTCTAAAAGAAACAGGTACTTTGGGAACTTCATGATCTCACCAGATCCTCTAAACAACCTTCCCCAAAGGACTGTACAGTCGTTCTTCCCATTTCACAAATGAAACCGAGGCTTAGCTCTCACATTATTTTTCCTATTTTATAGTGAAGGATCCTGAGGGTTAAAGTAGCCTTACCCGGAATCTGCCTCCCGTAAGTAGCCAGGATGGAAACCCATGAATAAGGCACTAATAACTCCAAAGGCCACCGTGGTGGACACAGAGGTGTCCTCCAGATGCTCCTCAGAGGTGACATGGCTGGGAGCACTGCTGGCAGAAAATCCTCAGCTCTCAGCCACCTTTGGGTCCCCCTTTGGTTATCACTTTAGCTGAAGAGAGCTGCCTTGCCCAAGATCATGGCCATTCCTGGAGTGACCAGCACCCCGTGGCTGGTCAATGAGTGTAAAAAGCCTGGCCTTATTTCCCCAACCCAGGACGGCTCTGAAGGGTCACCTGCCTTCGGGCGTCCCTGCAACGTTGGCTGAAGCTTCTGTTGAGACTGCACCATCGCAACCTGACTTCCACTTCTGTGTGACCCTGTCCCCTCCCGCTTCGCCTTCGCCTTCCCTCCCACAGGTCTGGATTCGGAGAACCCTCCCTAACAGACTTCTGCACGCCAGCGTCGGCTTCCCAGGCAACCCAACCTGGGACGGTCGCGTTTTCACTTCGCCAGGCTGCTTCCTCAGTCGCTTCATCTGTAAAAGGGGAGTTAGGATTAGATGAACCCAACCTAGTCTCAGCTCCAAAACTGTAGGTGGCATAACTGAAAACACTTAGGAGTTAGAAGATCTGATTTCCATTTCTATTTGTCGGTAGGGATGCACACTTTCTAGTCTGTACACTGGCTTTACTTCTCATCACGCTATTGTCCCTTCTGCCCAGCACACCCCACCCTCTCTCCCCACACCTGGCTAACTCTTACTCACTCAGGACGCAGTTGACTTGTCATCTCATTGAGGAAGTCTTCCTTGATGCTGAAGGAAGGATTAGGTGTCTCTGTGTTGCTGTGATACCTATATCACTGCCATTGCAATTCTACACACCTTCAAAATTGCTTGTTTGTGTCTACCTCGTTCTGGCAACAAAACTTGGTGGTTTAACGCAACAGTCATTTATTTTGGTCATGAATCTGCAATTTGGGCAGGGCCCAGTGAGAACGGCTTGTCCCTGCTCCACACAGAGCCGTGTCAGCTGGGGCAGCTCTCCTGGAGCTGGAGCACGCTTCCGGCATGGTCCATTCCTAGAGGTGACAGTGGGTGCTGGCTGGCAGGCCCTGTCTGCCCGGGTCTTCCCGTGGGGCAGCAGCTCAGGTATCTTCACAGCATGGCGGCTCGGTTCTAAAAGTGAGGGTCCCAAGAGACAGGAAGTGGAAACTGCTAGTTTTTTAAGGCCTCCACCCAGAAACCGGTAAAGTTTCTGAAGAGAAGCTGAATAAGAGTCTATAGTCGGGCAGTCCAGAGCCCAGATTCAAGGGAGGGAGCACAGCCCCACCTTTTGATGGGAGGAGTGTCAAAGAATTTGGGGTCTAGGTTTTAAAACCACTACACTACTTAACTAGGAGCTCTTACGAACATGGCATAAGTCTGCTGAATAAATGGATCCACTTCGTACCAAACTGCCCACAAGGAACTTCACAATGTCAGTCAGTCACTTGCACCAAGGAGGGTCATTTCCAGACGACTCCACCATATCGACTGGCAAGAGGATTAAGGTTCAAAGGAAATTAGGCTTAACGTCTTATAGCATTTTAGAAATGGGACGAATTTATGAGATAATCAAATTATAGTCCATTTTACAAAACAAAACAAAAAAACTGAGGTGCATAGATAAAAGAATACAGCAGAATCCATGTGGGTCAGTTATATAAAAAATCAGCAATGATTCATAATTTGTTATATATGGGAAGTATATAGTATTTACCTGCTCTGTTTCCTTTTTTAGCAAGTCGGAGCTAATTAAACCTCAGAATCTGAATGGTGAGTCTTGTTAATTTTCTTTCTTTTACAGGGGGACACTATTTAATTTTTGCAAACTGGGTCCCATTAACAGATATCACTGTAATTTGATTACTCGATGATGCACTACATTTCTTGGTAAAATGT